>NC_060195.1:62811803-62881803 GCF_021184085.1 Oncorhynchus gorbuscha
AAGCCTATACAACACCCCTACTCAACCGCAATCCCAATAATACAAAACCCTAATACGAAATACAACAACATAAACCCATGTCACACCCTGGCCTGACCAAATAATAAACGAAAACACAAAATACAATGACCAAGGCGTGACAGAACCCCCCCTCTAAGGTGTGGACTCCCGGACGCACCTCAAAACCATAGGGAGGGTCCGGGTGGGCGTCTGTCCATGGTGGCGGTTCCGGCTCGGGACGTGGACCCCACTCCATTAATGTCCTAGTTCCTCCCCTTCGTGTCCTGGGATAATCCACCCTCGCCGCCGACCATGGCCTAATAGTCCTCACCCAGAACCCCACAGAACTGAGGAGCAGCTCGTGACTGAGGGGCATCTCGGGACTGAGGGACAGCTCGGGACTGAGGGGCAGCTCGGGACTGAGGGGCAGCTCGGGACTGAGGGGCAGCTCGGGACTGAGGGGCAGCTCGAGACTGAGGGGCAGCTCGGAACTGAGGGGAAGCCCGGAACTGAGGGGAAGCCCAGTACTGAGAGAAAGCCCAGTACTGAGAGGAAGCCCAGTACTGAGATGAAGCTCAGGTAGGTAGTAGGCTCCGGTAGATCCTGGCTGGCTGGCGGATCTGGAAGATTCAGGTTGACTAGCAAATCTGGAAGAGACTGGTTGACTGGCAGATCTGGAAGAGACTGGTTGACTGGCAGATCTGGAAGAGACTGGTTAACTGGCAGATCTTGAAGAATCTGGTTGACTGGCAGATCTAGAAGATCATGGCTGACTGGCGGATCTAGCTGCTCTATGCAGACTGACAGCTCCTTGCAGACTGACAGCTCTGGCTGATCCATGCAGGCTGACAGCTCCTTGCAGACTGACAGCTCCTTGCAGACTGGCAGCTCTGACTGCTTCATACAGACTGACAGCTCTGACTGCTTCATACAGACTGACAGCTCTGACTGCTCCATGCAGGCTGACAGCAACCTGCAGACTGGCAGCTCCTTGCAGACTGACAGCTCCTTGCAGACTGACAGCTCCTTGCAGACTGACAGCTCAGGCTGCTCCATGCAGACTGCCAGCTCAGGCTGCTCCGAATAGGCAGGAGACTCTGGTAGCGCTGTAGAGGAGGAAGGCTCTGATAGCACTGAACAGACAGGAGACTCCGGTAGCGCAGGAGAGGAAGGCTCCGACAGCGCTGGAGAGGCGGGAGACTCCGACAGCACAGGAGAGGCGAGGCGCACTGACGGCCTGATGCGTGGTGCTGGAACTGGTGCTACAGGATCGAGGACACGCACAGGAAGCCTGGTGCGGGGAGCTGCTACCGGAGGACTGGTGTGTGAAGGTGACACAGGATGGACTGGACCGTGAAGGCGTACTGGAGAGCCTGAGAGCAGGACTGGCACAGGACGTGCAAGGCTAGGTAGGTACACAGGAGGCCTGGTGCGTGAGGCTGGCACATTTTCCACCAGCCGACTAACACGCACCTCAGGACGAGTATGGAGCGCTGACCCAGGTGCCGTTAAATCCCCGACACGCTCCGTCGGACGAATATCGTACCTATAGCACCATGCTAGCTACTCCCTCATTACTCTCTCCTCCACTTTCCCCATTAACTCCTTCACAGTCTCTGCTTCGCTCACCTCTAACACCAACTCTGGTTCTGGTCTCCTCCTTGGCTCCTCACGATAAACAAGGAGAGTTGGCTCTGGATAGACCGGACCGTGCAGGCGCACTGGAGCTCTTGAGCACCGAGCCTGCCCAACCTTACCTGGCTCGATGCCCACTCTAGCCCGGCCAATACGAAGGGCTGGTATGTGCCGCACCGGGCTATGCACCCGCACTGGAAACACAGTGCGCTCCATAGCATAACACGGTGCCTGCCCGGTCTCTCTAGCCTCCCGGTAAGCACAGGGAGTTTGCGCAGGTCTCCTACCTGGCATAGCCATACTCCATTTAAGCCCCCCCCCAATAATTTTTTTGGGCTGCTTTTCGGGCTTCCTTGCCAACCGTGTTCCCTCGTATCGTCGGCTCCTATCTCCGGCTGCCTCTGCTCTCCTTAGTGCCACCACCTGTTCCCATGGGAGGCGATCTCTTCCGGCCAGTATCTCCTCCCAAGTGTAACAACCTTTACCATCCAACACATCTTCCCATGTCCATTCTCTGAATCATTCATCCTCCTTTTGCTGCTCCAGCTGTCGCTGCCTGTTTATACCAGCGCCTCTCCGCTTTAGCCGCCGTGTCTTTCTTTTCGATTCCATTCGCCTATAGCCCTCTTCGCACTGCTCCAGCGAATCCCAGGCGGGCTCCGGCATTCTCTCTGGGTCGGCCGTCCACCTGTCTATTTCTTCCCACGTCGTATACTCCAAGCCTCTGCTGTCCATAACGTCCTCCCTTCGCTGCTGCCTGTTAACACGCTGCTCGGTCCGAGTGTGGTGGGTGAGTCTGTAACGTCGTTCTTCGTTTATAGAAAGAGAGTCGGACCGAAATGCAGCGTGGTTGTTACTCATGACTTTAATGGAAAAAGTGACACATGAAATAACTATACAAAATACAAAACAACAAACGGAACGTGAAACCTATACAGCCTATCTGGTGAAACTACACAGAGACAGGAACAATCACCCATGAAATACACAATGAAACCCCGGCTACCTAAATACGGTTCCCAATCAGAGACAAGGAGAATCACCTGACTCTGATTGAGAACCGCCTCAGGCAGCCAAGCCTATACAACACCCCTACTCAACCGCAATCCCAATAATACAAAACCCCAATACGAAATACAACAACATAAACCCATGTCACACCCTGGCCTGACCAAATAATATAACGAAAACACAAAATACAATGACCAAGGCAATGACCATCTCTTTAATTTATAGTGTCATAGTGTATAGAATGTTATAGTGTTATAGTGTATAGAATGTTATAGTGTTATAGTGTATAGAATGTTATAGTGTTATAGTGTATAGAACGTTATAGAGTGGTATAGTGTATAGAATGTTATAGTGTCATAGTGTATAGAATGTTATAGAGTGGTATAGTGTATAGAATGTTATAGTGTTATAGTGTATAGTGTTATAGTGTATAGTGTTATAGTGTATAGAATGTTATAGTGTCATAGTGTATAGAATGTTATAGAGTGGTATAGTGTATAGAATGTTATAGTGTTATAGTGTATAGAGTATTAGAGTGTATAGAGTGGTATAGTGTATAGAATGTTACAGTGTATAGAATGTTATAGTGTTATAGTGTATAGAATGTTATAGTGTATAGTGTTATAGTGTATAGAATGTTATGGGGTATAGAATGTTATAGTGTACAGAGTGTTATAGGGTATAGAATGTTATAGTGTTATAGTGTATAGAGTGTTATAGTGTATAGAATGTTATAGGGTATAGAATGTTATTGTGTATAGAATGTTATAGTGTATAGAATGTTATAGTGTTATAGTGTATAGAAAGTTATAGGGTATAGAATGTTATAGTGTATAGAATGTTATAGTGTTATAGTGTATAGAATGTTATAGTGTATAGTGTTATAGTGTATAGAATGTTATGGGGTATAGAATGTTATAGTGTACAGAGTGTTATAGGGTATAGAATGTTATAGTGTTATAGTGTATAGAGTGTTATAGTGTATAGAATGTTATAGGGTATAGAATGTTATTGTGTATAGAATGTTATAGTGTTTTAGTGTAGAGAGTGTCATAGTGTATAGAGTGTTATAGTGTTATAGAGTGGTATAGTGTATAGAATGTTACAGTGTTATAGTGTATAGAGTGTTATAGTGTTATAGTGTATAGAACGTTATAGAGTGGCATAGTGTATAGAGTGTATAGAGTGTTATAGTGTATAGAATGTTATAGTGTATAGAGTGTTATAGTGTTATAGTGTATAGAGTGTATAGAGTGTTATAGTGTATAGAATGTTATAGTGTATAGAGTGTTATAGTGTATAGAATGTTATAGTGTATAGAGTGTTATAGTGTTATAGTGTATAGAGTGTATAGAGTGTTATAGTGTATAGAATGTTATAGTGTATAGAGTGTTATAGTGTATAGAATGTTATAGTGTATAGAGTGTTATAGTGTATAGAATGTTATAGTGTTATAGTGTATAGAACGTTATAGAGTGGCATAGTGTATAGAATGTTATAGTGTCATAGTGTATAGAGTGTTATAGTGTTATAGTGTATAGAATGTTATAGTGTATAGAGTGTTATAGTGTATAGAGTGTTATAGTGTATAGTGTTATGGTGTATAGTGTATAGAGTGGTATAGTGTTATAGAGTGGTATAGTGTATAGAATGTTATAGTGTTATAGTGTATAGAATGTTATAGTGTTATAGTGTATAGAACGTTATAGTTTATAGAGTGTTATAGTTTATAGCGTTATAGTGTATAGAGTGTTATAGTGTATAGAGTGTTATAGTGTATAATGTTATAGTGTATAGAGTGTTATAGTTTATAGTGTTATAGTTTATAGTGTTATAGTGTATAGAGTGTTATAGTGTATAGAGTGTTATAGTGTATAGACTGTTATAGTGTATAGAGTGTTATAGTATATAGAGTGTTATAGTGTATAGAATGTTATAGTGTCATAGTGTAGAGAGTGTTATAGCGTAGAGAGTGGTATAGTATATATAGTGTTATAGTGTATAGAATGTTATAGGGTGTTATAGTGTATAAAGTGTTATAGTGTTATAGTGTAGAGAGTGTTATAGTGTTATAGTGTATAGAATGTTATAGTGTTTTAGTGTAGAGAGCGTTATAGTGTTATAGTGTATAGTGTTATAGTGTATAGTGTTATAGTGTATAGAATGTTATAGTGTCATAGTGTAAAGAATGTTATAGTGTTATAGTGTATAGAATGTTATAGTGTTATAGTGTATAGAGTGTTATAGTGTTATAGTGTATAGTGTATAGAATGTTATAGTGTTATAGAGTGGTATAGTGTATAGAATGTTATAGTGTTATAGTGTATAGAATGTTATAGTGTTATAGTGTATAGAATGTTATAGTGTTATAGTGTATAGAATGTTATAGTGTCATAGTGTATAGAATGTTATAGTGTTATAGTGTATAGAATGTTATAGTGTTATAGTGTATAGAATGTTATAGTGTTATAGTGTATAGCGTTATAGTGTATAGTGTATAGTGTATAGTGTGTAGAATGTTAGTGTTATAGAGTGCTATAGTGTATAGAATGTTATAGTGTTATAGTGTATAGAATGTTATAGTGTTATAGCGTATAGAGTGTTATAGTGTATAGAGTGGTGTAGTGTATAGAATGTTATAGTGTATATAATGTTATAGGGTATAGAATGTTATAATGTATAGAATGTTATAGGGTATAGAATGTTATAGGGTATAGAATGTTATAGTGTATAGAATGTTATAGTGTTATAGTGTATAGAATGTTATAGTGTTATAGTGTATAGAGTGTTATAGTGTATAGAATGTTATAGTGTTATAGTGTGTAGAATGTTATAGGGTATAGAATGTTATAGGGTATAGAATGTTATAGTGTATAGAATGTTATAGTGTTATAGTGTATAGAATGTTATAGTGTTATAGTGTATAGAGTGTTATAGTGTATAGAATGTTATAGTGTTATAGTGTTATAGAGAGTGTTATAGTGTATAGAATGTTATAGGGTATAGAATGTTATAGTGTATAGAATGTTATAGTGTTATAGTGTATAGAATGTTATAGTGTTATAGTGTATAGAATGTTATAGTGTTTTAGTGTAGAGAGTGTTATAGTGTATGGAGTGTTATAGTGTTATAGTGTAGAGAGTGTTATAGTGTATAAAGTGTTATAGTGTGTAGAGTGTTATAGTGTGTAGGGTATAGAGTGTTATAGTGTTATAGAGTGGTATAGTGTATAGAATGTTATAGTGTTATAGTGTATAGAGTGTTACAGTGTTATAGTGTATAGTGTTATAGTGTATAGTGTATAGAGTGGTATAGTGTTATAGAGTGGTATAGTGTATAGAATGTTATAGTGTTATAGTGTATAGAGTGTTATAGTGTTATAGTGTATAGAGTGTTATAGTGTTATAGTGTATAGAATGTTATAGTGTTATAGTGTATAGAATGTTATAGTGTTATAGTGTATAGAGTGTTATAGTGTATGTAGTGTTATAGTGTATAGAGTGTTATAGAGTGTTATGTTATAGTGTTATAGTGTTATAGTGTATAGAGTGTTATAGTGTAGAGTGTTATAGTGTATAGAAGAGTGTTATAGTGTATAGAGTGTTATAGTGTTATATTGTATAGAATGTTATATTGTTATAGAAGTGTTATAGTGTAGATAGTTATAGTGTTATAGTGTATAGAGTGTTATGTTATAGAGTGTTATAGTGTATAGAGTGTTATAGTGTATAGAGTGTTATAGTGTATAGTGTTATAGTGTAGAGTGTTATAGTGTATAGAGTGTTATAGTATATAGAGTGTTATATTGTAGAGAGTGTTATAGTGTATAGAGTGTTATAGTGTATAGAGTGTTATAGTGTAGAGTGTTATAGTGTATAGAGTGTTATAGTGTATAGAGTGTTATAGTGTATAGAGTGTTATAGTGTAGAGAGTGTTATAGAGTTAGAGAGTGTTTATAGTGTAGGGAGTGTTATAGTGTATAGAGTGTTATAGTGTATAGAGTGTTATAGAGTGTATAGTGTATATAGTGTTATAGTGTATAGAGTGTTATAAGTGTTATAGAGTGTTATAGAGTGTTAGAGTGTTATAGTGTATAGAGTTATAGTGTATAGAGTGTTATAGTGTATAGAGTGTTATAGTGTATAAGTGTTATAGAGTGTTATAGTATATAGAGTGTTATAGTATATAGAGTGTTATAGTGTATAGAATGTTATAGTATATAGAGTGTTATAGTGTATAGAATGTTATAGTGTATAGAGTGGTATAGAGTAGAGAGTGTTATAGAGTGTTATAGTGTGTAGAGTGTTATAGTTATAGAGTGTTATAGTGTATAGAGTGTTATAGTGTAGAGAGTGTTATAGAGTGTTATAGTGTATAGAGTGTTATAGTGTATAGAGTGTTATAGTGTATAGAATGTTATAGTGTCATAGTGTAGAGAGTGTTATAGTGTATAGAGTGTTATAGTGTAGAGAGTGTTATAGAGTGTTATAGTGTATAGAGTGTTATAGTGTATAGAGTGTTATAGTGTATAGAGTGTTATAGTGTATAGAGTGTTATAGTGTATAGAGTGTTATAGTGTATAGAGTGTTATAGTGTATAGAGTGTTATAGTGTATAGAGTGTTATAGTGTATAGAGTGTTATAGTGTATAGAGTGTTATAGTGTTATAGAGTGTTATAGTGTATAGAGTGTTATAGTATATAGAGTGTTATATTGTAGAGAGTGTTAAAGAGTGTTATAGTGTATAGAGTGTTATAGTGTATAGAGTGTTATAGTGTATAGAGTGTTATAGTGTATAGTGTTATAGTATATAGAGTGTTATAGTGTAGAGAGTGTTATGTAAGAGTGTTATAGTGTATAGAGTGTTATAGTGTATAGAGTGTTATAGTGTATAGAGTGTTATAGTGTAGAGAGTATTATAGAGTGTTATAGTGTATAGAGTGTTATAGTATATAGAGTGTTATATTGTATGTTATAGTGTTAGAGTGTTATAGTGTAGAGAGTGTTATAGTGTATAGAGTGTTATAGTGTATAGAGTGTTATAGTATATAGAGTGTTATAGTGTATAGAGTGTTATAGAGAGTTATAGAGTGTTATAGAGTTATAGAGTGTTATAGTGTATAGAGTGTTATAGTGTGTAGAGTGTTATAGTGTATAGAGTGTTATAGAGTGTTATAGTGTATAGAGTGTTATAGTGTATAGAGTGTTATAATGTATAGTAGTGTTATAGTGTATAGAGTGTTATAATGTATAGAGTGTTATAGTGTATAGAGTGTTATAGAGTGTTATAGAGTATAGAGTGTTATAGAGAGTTATAGAGTGTTATAGAGTTATAGAGTGTTATAGAGTATAGTGTATAGAGTGTTATAGAGTATAGAGTTATGTTATAGAGTGTTATAGTGTAGAGTGTTATAGTGTAGAGTGTTATAGTGTATAGAGTGTTATAGTGTATAGAGTGTTATAGTGTATAGAGTGTTATAGAGTTATAGAGTGTTATAGTGTATGTAGTGTTATAGTGTATAGAGTGTTATAGAGTATAGAGTGTTATAGATTGTTATAGTGTAGAGTGTTATAGAGTGTTATAGTGTATAGAGTGTTATAGTGTATAGAGTGTTATAGTGTATAGAGTGTTATAGTGTATAGAGTGTTATAGTATATAGAGTGTTATATTGTAGAGAGTGTTAAAGAGTGTTATAGTGTATAGAGTGTTATAGTGTATAGAGTGTTATAGTGTATAGAGTGTTATAGTGTATAGAGTGTTATAGTATATAGAGTGTTATATTGTAGAGAGTGTTAAAGAGTGTTATAGTGTATAGAGTGTTATAGTGTATAGAGTGTTATAGTGTATAGAGTGTTATAGTATAGAGTATTATAGAGTGTTATAGTGTATAGAGTGTTATAGTATATAGAGTGTTATATTGTAGAGAGTGTTGAAGAGTGTTATAGTGTAGAGAGTGTTATAGTGTATAGAGTGTTATAGTGTATAGAGTGTTATAGTGTATAGAGTGTTATAGAGAGTTATAGAGTGTTATAGAGTTATAGATTGTTATAGAATATAGAGTGTTATAGTGTGTAGAGTGTTATAGTGTATAGAGTGTTATAGAGTGTTATAGTGTAGAGTGTTATAGTGTAGAGAGTGTTATAATGTATGTAGTGTTATAGTGTAGAGAGTGTTATAATGTATAGAGTGTTATAGTGTATAGAGTGTTATAGAGTTATAGAGTATAGAGTGTTATAGAGAGTTATAGAGTGTTATAGAGTTATAGATTGTTATAGAGTATAGTGTGTAGAGTGTTATAGAGTATAGAGTGTTATAGAGTGTTATCGTGTAGAGTGTTATAGTGTAGAGTGTTATAGTGTAGAGAGTGTTATAATGTATAGAGTGTTATATTGTATAGAGTGTTATAGAGTTATAGAGTGTTATAGTGTATGTAGTGTTATAGTGTATAGAGTGTTATAGAGTATAGAGTGTTATAGATTGTTATAGTGTAGAGTGTTATAGAGTGTTATAGTGTAGAGAGTGTTATAGAGTATAGAGTGTTATAGAGTGTTATAGTGTAGAGTGTTATAGTGTAGAGAGTGTTATAGTGTATGTAGTGTTATAGTGTAGAGAGTGTTATAGAGTTATAGAGTGTTATAGTGTATGTAGTGTTATAGTGTATGGAGTGTTATAGTGTAGAGAGTGTTATAATGTATAGAGTGTTATAGTGTATAGAGTGTTATAGAGTTATAGAGTGTTATAGTGTATGTAGTGTTATAGTGTGTAGAGTGTTATAGTGTATAGAGTGTATGTAGTGTTATAGTGTATAGAGTGTTATAGTGTTATAGTGTATGTAGTGTTATAGTGTATAGAGTGTTATAGAGTTATAGAGTGTTTTAGTGTATGTAGTGTTATAGTGTATAGAGTGTTATAGTGTTATAGTGTATGTAGTGTTATAGTGTATAGAGTGTTATAGAGTTATAGAGTGTTTTAGTGTATGTAGTGTTATAGTGTATAGAGTGTTATAGTGTTATAGTGTATGTAGTGTTATAGTGTATAGAGTGTTATAGAGTTATAGAGTGTTTTAGTGTATGTAGTGTTATAGTGTATAGAGTGTTATAGAGTTATAGAGTGTTTTAGTGTATGTAGTGTTATAGTGTATAGAGTGTTATAGAGTTTATTATTATTATTTTTTCCCCTTTATTTAACCAGGTAGGCAAGTTGAGAACAAGGTCTCATTTACAATTGCGACCTGGCCAAGATAAAGCAAAGCAGTTCGACAGATACAACGACACAGACTTACACATGGAGTAAAACAAACATACAGTCAATAATACAGTATAAACAAGTCTATATACAATGTGAGCAAATGAGGTGAGAAGGGAGGTAAAGGCAAAAAAGGCCATGGTCGCAAAGTAAATACAATATAGCAAGTAAAACACTGGAATGGTAGTTTTGCAATGGAAGAATGTGCAAAGTATGGGGTGCAAAGGAGCAAAATGAATAAATAAATTAAATACAGTTGGGAAAGAGATAGTTGTTTGGGCTAAATTATAGGTGGGCTATGTACAGGTGCAGTAATCTGTGAGCTGCTCTGACAGTTGGTGCTTAAAGATAGTGAGGGAGGTAAGTGTTTCCAGTTTCAAAGATTTTTGTAGTTCGTTCCAGTCATTGGCAGCAGAGAACTGGAAGGAGAGGCGGCCAAAGAAAGAATTGGTTTTGGGGGTGACTAGAGAGATATACCTGCTGGAGCTTGTGCTACAGGTGGGAGATGCTATGGTGACCAGCGAGCTGAGATAAGGGGGGACTTTACCTAGCAGGGTCTTGTAGATGACATGGAGCCAGTGGGTTTGGCGACGAGTATGAAGCAAGGGCCAGCCAACGAGAGCGTACAGGTCGCAATGGTGGGTAGTATATGGGGCTTTGGTGACAAAACAGATTGCACTGTGATAGACTGCATCCAATTTGTTGAGTAGGGTATTGGAGGCTATTTTGTAAATGACATCGCCAAAGTCGAGGATTGGTAGGATGGTCAGTTTTACAAGGGTATGTTTGGCAGCATGAGTGAAGGATGCTTTGTTGCGAAATAGGAAGCCAATTCTAGATTTAACTTTGGATTGGAGATGTTTGATATGGGTCTGGAAGGAGAGTTTACAGTCTAACCAGACACCTAAGTATTTGTATCTGCAGGCTATCTTTGCAGTAGATTGCAACACCGCCCCCTTTGGCAGTTCTATCTTGTCTGAAAATGTTGTCGTTTGGAATTAAAATTTCAGAATTTTTGGTGGTCTTCCTAAGCCAGGATTCAGACACAGCTAGAACATCCGGGTTGGCAGAGTGTGCTAAAGCAGTGAATAGAACAAACTTAGGGAGGAGGCTTCTAATGTTAACATGCATGAAACCAAGGCTATTACGGTTACAGAAGTCGTCAAAAGAGAGCGCCTGGGGAATCGGAGTGGAGCTAGGCACTGCAGGGCCTGGATTCACCTCTATATCGCCAGAGGAACATAGGAGGAGTAGAATAAGGGTGCGGCTAAAAGCAATAAGAATTGGTCGTCTAGAACGTCTGGAACAGAGAGTAAAAGGAGGTTTCTGGGGGCGATAAAATAGCATCAAGGTATAATGTACAGACAAAGGTATGGTAGGATGTGAATACAGTGGAGGTAAACCTAGGTATTGAGTGATGAAGAGAGAGATATTGTCTCTAGAAACATCATTGAAACCAGGAGATATCATTGCATGTGTGGGTGGTGGAACTAATAGGTTGGATAAGGTATAGTGAGCAGGACTAGAGGCTCTACAGTGAAATAAGCCAATAAACACTAACCAGAACAGCAATGGACAAGACATATTGACATTAAGGAGAGGCATGCTTAGTCGAGTGATCAAAAGGGTCCAGTGAGTGGAGAGGTTGGTTGGGGGTCACGGCGATTTAGACAGCTAGCCAGGCCATCGGTAGCAAGCTAGCATAGGATGGAGGTCTGTTATTAGCCACCTCTTGCATTCCGTCAGTAGATTAGTGGGGTTCCGTGTGGTAGAGGGGATTAATCCAAATCACACAACAACAACAATAAAAACAATAGATATAGTTATAGAGGCCCAAGAAGAAAACATAATAATAATAAAAATAAATAAATTGTCCGATTGTCTATTCAGATAGCAGCCGGTAAGACAGCTAACGGTTAGCAGGCCGCAGATGGGCGTTCAGGTAACGTCGCGACGGAGGAGCCAGCCGGATAACTCCTTCGGGTAGATAACGTCGGCAGTCCAGTTGTGAAGGCCCGGTGGGGCTCCGCGTAGGCAGTAAAACGGGTCCGGATAGGTGACTGCAGCCCAAGAGTGATTGATGGAACTCAGGAGTGATTGACGGAGCTGGCTAGCTCCGGAATAATTGATGTTTGCTCCGGAATCGACGAAAGCCGATAGTCACACGGATAGCAGCTAGCTAGCTGTGGGATCCAGGTATGAATGTCCAGAGAGCAGTTGAAATCCAGGGACATGGAGAGAAAAATTGGTCCGGTATGTTCCGTTTCGAGCCGCGCTGCGCCATACAAAACTGCCGATAGATTTTCGAGCTAAAGGATAGCTGATGACCACAAACCGTGGTTAGCTGAATACTAACGATTCGCCAGTAAAGAAGCTAACTAGCTTCTGAACTGGCTTCTGGTTAGCTTCTGGGCTAGCTTCTTGGAGTTTCTGGCTAGCTTCTTGGAAGATTACAGATTTGAGGTAAATAATACTTTTTTATAAATATAAATTGGTGAGGCGGGTTGCAGGAGAGTGTTTTGAAGATGAGTTGATGGAAAATAAAAATAAAATGTATGTGAAAAAAGTTGTAAATATATATATACGGGGCACGACAAGACGAGGACAAAAGACATCTGAACTGCTATGCCATCTTGGAAAACACGTGTAATAGTGTATAGAATGTTATAGAGTGTTATAGTGTAGAGAGTGTTATAGAGTGGTATAGTGTATAGAGTGTTATAGAGTGTTATAGTATATAGAGTGGTATAGTGTATAGAGTGGTATATTGTAGAGAGTGTTAAAGAACATTATAGTGTAGAGAGTATTATAGAGTGTTATAGTGTATAGAGTGTTATATTGTATAGAGTGTTATAGTATATAGAGTGTTATAGAGTGTTATAGTGTATATAGTGTTATATTGTAGAGAGTGTTATAGTGTAGAGAGTATTATAGAGTGTTATAGTGTATAGAGTGTTATAGTGTATAATAGAGTGTTATAGTGTCTGTTCTCTCCTTCGCTAGCTATATTAGATGTGATTGGTTAGTTCCTTCAGGCCTCCATAACCATTTATCATCCCTGAGTATGTTTGTGTGTTTTGTGTGCAAGCGTGTGTGTTTTGTGTGCAAGCGTGTGTGTATGCCTCTGAGTGTATGTGAGCACCTTAAGGGTAGCCATTATTAATCACAGCCATTACTCAACACAGTTTTTTTTCTCTCTCTCTCTCTCTCTCTCTCTCTCTCTCTCTCTCTCTCTCTCTCTCTCTCTCTCTCTCTCTCTCTGTGTGAAATGGATGAACAAAAGTGAAATAAACAATAAAAAGTGAACAGTAAACATTACACTCACACAAGTTCCAAAATAATAAAGACATTTCAAATGTCATATTATTTCTATATACATAGTTGTTACGATGTGCAAATAATTAAAGTACAAAAGGGAAAATAAATAAATCTTGCTGCTGTTATTGGCACACTGTGGTATTTCACCCAATAGATATGGGAGTTTTATCAAAATTGGATTTGTTTTAGAATTCTTTTAGAATTCTTTGTCTGTCTGTGTAATCTGAGGGAAATATGTGTCTCAAATATGGTCATACATTTGGCAGGAGGTTAGAAAGTGCAGCTCAGTTTCCACCTCATTTTGTGGGCAGTGTGCACATAGCCTGTCTTCTCTTGAGAGCCATGTCTGCCTTCTCAATTGCAAGCCTATGCTCACTAATTCTGTAAAAAAAAATCAACTTTGGGTCAGTAAAATTGGTAAGGTATTCTGCCACTGTGTACTCTCTGTTTAGGATAAATTAGCATTCTAGTTTGTTCATGTTTTTGTAAATTCTTTCCAATTTGACATTTGCTCAGTACATTGTTTTTGCTGAAGAAATGTACAAGTCGGCTGTTATTGATAATGCAATGGATTTTTCTAAGGTTGCTGTTTACGCATATCCCACTGTAGTTCTTGGGGTCAAATTTGTCTCCACTTTTGTAGATTGGGGTGATCGGGGAATATGCCAGAGCTGTGCCACCAGAGACTCTGGGTTCGAGCCCAGGCTCTGTCGCAGCCGGCCACGACCGGGAGGTCCATGGAGCGACGCACAATTGACCTAGCGTTGTCGGTTTGTCCAGTAGGGATATCCATGCGCACTGGCGGGCCGGGCGCAGTGCATGCTGACCAGGTCGCTAGGTGCACGGTGTTTCCTCAGACACATTGGTGCAGCTGGCTTCCAGGATGGATGCGCGCTGTGTTAAGAAGCAGTGCGGCTTGGTTGGGTTGTGTTTCGGAGGACGCATGTATCCTGAGCCCATACGGAAGTTGTAGCAATGAGAGAAGACAGTAACTACTAACAATTGGATATTTCGAAAAAAAAAGAGATTAGTATAACCAATTGGAATTTGTGGTCTGTATATTTAATTTAGGATACCATCAACCCCACAGGCCTTTTTGGGTTGGAGAATTTGTATTTTGTCCTGTAGTTCATTCAATGTAATTGGAGAATCCAGTGGGTTCTGGTAGTCTTTAATAGTTGATTCTAAGATTTGTATTTGATCATATATATGTTTTTGCTGTTTGTTCTTTTGTCCTTTGTTATAGAGCCAAAATATTGGAGAAGTCATTTAGTCATTTCCGTTTTGGACAGATAACTTTGTGTTGTTGTTCGTTTCAATTTTCCAAGAAGTGGTTAGATTCTATGGATTCTTCCATTACATTGAGCTGATTTCTGATGTGCTGTTCCTTCTTTTTCTGAAGTGTATTTCTGTATTGTTTTAGTGATTCACCATACTGAAGGTGTAGGCTCAGTACTTCTGGTTCTCAATGGAGATGGATAGGTTTCTCAATTTCTTTCTTAGGTTTTTGCATTCTTCATCAAACAATTTGTCATTGTTGTTAATTTTTTCAGCTTGTCTACTTGATTTTTTTTATTTGATAGGGAAGCTGAGAGGTCAAATATACTGCTTTGGTTTTCTACTGCCAAGTTTACACCTTCACTATTACAGTGAAACATTTTGTCCAGGAAATTGTCTAGAAGGGATTTCATTTGTTGTTGCCTAATTGTTTTTTGGTAGATTTCCATGCTACTTTCCTTCCATCTATAGCATTTCTTAATATTGTGCAGTTCCTTTGGCTTAGCACAATTGGTTGGGTGCCCGTAAAACTGCTGCCATTTCTTCCGACAACATTTTGTCAGGGTCCTGGAAAAAGTTGGGATTGCTGCCTTGTAGAGGTGGACCTGGTCGTAAAGGCTGTTCAAGTCCAGGGTGGAGTGGTGGGCCAGGTAGACGTTAGGTTTTGAGGCACAGTCTTGAAAATGCGTGCATTCACCCGCTGTATGGTGGCAGGGTGAAAGTATTTTCATAGTAGCAGGGTGGAGATAACCACTTGTGTGTTGGGGAAAGTGGAAGAAGATTTTTCAATCACTCCCTTGAGTGCTGTGGGCATGCGTAGTGTTTGTCCTCTGACAACAGCTCCAGGGCATGCCTAGTGTTTGTCCTCTGGCAACAGCTCCAGGTGGGTTTGAAGAGGTGTGATCAGACTCACTCAGGATGGGCGAGTCGTCACAGAGAGAGAAGTGTAATGTTTACTGTTAATTTGTATTGTTTATTTCACTTTATATATTCACTTTATATATTATCTACCTCACTTGCTTTGGCAATGTTAACACATGTTTCCCATGCCAATAAAGCCCTTGAATTGAATTAAATTGAGAGAGCTTTTCCTGCTGTGCTCTCTTTGATCCGGTAAAGGTCCTTCTGGAACTGCTTGAGGATGTGCTGCACCATTACTTCTCCCAGACTTGTACACGTTGACAGAGGTTGTTTCAATTCTCTAATTTTCTAGTATTCTGAGTTTCCACTCTGGGCCAATACCCTCTCTCTTAACATAGTGCTTTTACAGCACTGTGCCATGCCAGGAGATGGTCTGTGTGGGAAATTAAGTTGCTTACGTTCCCCTCTTTGTAGCAGTCAGCAAATGGTGTCTCAGTATTGTCCTTGTGCAGTGTTATTTTTAATAACCATGGAAGTCTAATTTTCACACCTCTCACTTCACACTTCAGTGATAATTGAAGTTGCAGCCAGGTACTTTCTCTCCTAGCAGCTTGGTAGCTTAGTAGCCTAATTTATTAAGCTTAATATAACAAAATTGCCTAGAGATGATTGTCTTTTACTTTTTGACTTCAGAAGTAGGTTCATTACTCACTCAGTTTTGTGTTGGATGGTATTTCCAGGTTCCGCTATGTTTCTTCTGAAGGTTTAGGTTTGGTTTTGGTAGTAATAGTCCATTCAGGTAACTTTGTCCAAAATCACGGTTTTAGGTATGGAATTTTGATTTGGAATGAAGGTCTTGATGTTGAGGTAAGTATCCCCTGTAAATCCCTCTCTTAATTCAATTGGATCCTGCTTAAGTAAGTATTATGTTGTATCCAGACAGAGTGAAGTCTTGAAGCACAGATGACAACAGATACATGCAGAAACCTTTCCTCCACTAGCTAAGATACTATTTCATATCAAACTATGATAGTATTTCATATTTGATTTATTCTCTATGAATGAATGTCTATGAAGGCCTATACCCCCTCCTGGAGAAAGTGATCTTATCAAGAATGGTTATCTGTCTCAGATCAGACAGACAGACAGACAGACAGACAGACAGACAGACAGACAGACAGACAGACAGACAGACAGACAGACAGACAGACAGACAGACAGACAGACAGACAGACAGACAGACAGACAGACAGACAGACAGACAGACAGACAGACAGACAGACAGACAGACAGACAGACAGACAGACAGACAGACAGACAGACAGACAGACAGACATGGATGTACTGCAGGGGGTTTTGTTGGAAGAACAGAAAGAACACTGATAAAGAACAGAAAGAACAGTGAGAGATTTGGCGGCTCAGTTATACTTATTAGGAGAAGAATGTAGATGCTATCCGTGTGTGTGTGTGTGTGCATCCGTGTGTGTGTGTGTGTGCATAAGTGTGTGTTTGTGTGTGTGTGTGTCTGTGTGTAAGTATGTGTGTGCACTGACGAAAGTAGATAATATCTGCATTCTGATTGGCTTACTCAAAAGCTCCTGTGTCAAACGAGCTCACATTTCACAGACCTTAGAGTCTACAGCAGTCAAATTCAGTGCAGTCAGAAATGTGATTTCCCTGTGTTTTATACATATTTCCACACTATGAAGTTGGAAAAATACTGTGAAATTGTGAAAATGATGATAATGTTATTTTAGTGTAAGAGCTGGTTGAAAAGACCACCTGAAATCTGTCTGTTTTGGTGGGATGGGGTTTGACCTGCCGGGTGACCTGCCAGGTGAGTGAGTACATTAGTTAATTAGACCAATAGAGTTCCAAACCTCTCTGCCAATAACAGCTAGTTTCCCCTCCCCACTCAGCTCTCTCCAAGACAGTCCTAGGTCAATTCTTGCTTGAGAAATTGCTATTTGCTAAGAAGATATTTTTGACGATTTAAAAAAGAATTGACCAGGTAAGTTGACTGAGAACACATTCTCATTTACAGCAACGACCTGGGGAATAGTTGCAGGGGAGAGTAGTGGGGATGAATGAGCCAATTGTAAACTGTGGATGATTTGGTGGCCATGATGGTATGAAGGCCAGATTGGAAATTTAGCCAGGACACTAGGGTTACCACCCCTTCTCTAAGAAGTGCCATGGGTTTTTTAGTGACCACAGAGAGTCAGGACATCCCTTCCAAACGACAGCACCCTACACAGGGTAATGTCCCTAATCACTGCCCTGGGGCAATGGGATATTTTTTTTTAGACCAGAGGAAGGGTGCCTCCTGCTGGCCGTCCAACACCACTTACAACAGAATCTGGTCTCCCATCCAGGGACAGACCAAGACGTATTGGAACTTTAAGTCACTGTCCACTTAGTTTATATAACAGTCCAGTTCTGTTTCTACAGCAGTTTAAAGAACCATTTAGTTTATATAACAGTCCAGTTCTGTTTCTACAGCAGTCTACATCAGTTTAAAGAACCATTTAGTTTATATAACAGTCCAGTTCTGTTTCTACAGCAGTCTACATCAATTTAAAGAACCATTTAGTTTATATATGTAACGACGTTCGTCTGTTGAAGAAAGAGAGTCGGACCGAAATGCAGCGTGTTGGTTACTCATGACTTTAATGAAAGAAATGCGTACATGAAATAACTGAAACTAAATACAAAAAACAACAAAACGGAACATGAAACTAATTACAGCCTATCTGGTGAATACTACACAGAGACAGGAACAATCACCCACCAAATACAAAGCGAAACTCAGGCTGCCTAAATACGGTTCCCAATCAGAGACAACGATAAGCACCTGACTCTAATTGAGAATCGCCTCAGGCAGCCAAGCCTAACAACACCCCTAATCAGCCGCGATCCCAAATAATACAAACCCCAATACGAAACACAACATATAAACCCAGGTCACACTCTGGCCTACCCAAACATATAACAAAAACAGAAAATACAATGACCAAGGCGTGACAGAACCCCCCCCCCCTAAGGTGCGGACTCCCGGACGCACCTCAAAAGCATAGGGAGGGTCCGGGTGGGCGTCTGTCCATGGTGGCGGTTCCGGCTCGGGACGTGGACCCCACTCCATTAATGTCCTAGTTCCTCCACTTCGCTTCCTGGGATAATCCACCCTCTCCGCCAACCATGGCCTAATAGTCCTCACCCAGATCCCCACATAACTGAGGAGCAGCTCGTGACTGAGGGGCATCTCGGGACTGAGGGGCAGCTCGGGACAGAGGGGCATCTCGGGACAGAGGGGCAGCTCGGGACAGAGGGGCAGCTCGGGACAGAGGGGCAGCTCGAGACAGAGGGGCAGCTCGGGACTGAGGCAGCCCGGGACTGAGGGGTAGCCCAGTACTGAGAGGAAGCCCAGTACTGAGAGGAAGCCCAGTACTGAGAGGAAGCCCAGTACTGAGAGGAAGCCCAGTACTGAGAGGAAGCTCAGACAGGTAGTAGGCTCCAGTAAATCCTGGCTGGCTGGCGGAACTGGAAGATTCAGGTTGACAAGCAGATCTGGAAGATTCTGGTTGTCTGGCAGATCTGGAAGAGACTGGTTGTCGGGCAGATCTGGAAGAGACTGGTTGTCTGGCAGATCTGGAAGAGACTGGTTGTCTGGCAGATCTGGGAGAGACTGGTTGTCTGGCAGATCTGGAATAGACTGGTTGTCTGGCGGCGCTGGGCTGACTGGTGGCGCTGGGCAGACTGGGAGCACTGGCGGCGCTGGGCAGACTGGCGGCGCTGGGCAGACTGGGAGCACTGGCGGCGCTGGGCAGACTGGGAGCACTGGCGGCGCAGGAGAGGAGAAAAGCGCTGGCTGCGCTGAACAGGCGAGGCGCACTGGAGGCCTGATGTGTGGTGCTGGAACTGGTGGTACTGGATCGAGGACACGCACAGGAAGCCTGGTGCAGGGAGCTGCTACCGGAGGACTGGTGTGTGGAGGTGGCTCTGGATAGACCGGACCGTGCAGGCGCACTGGAGCTCTTGAGCACCGAGCCTGCCCAAGCTTACCTGGCTCGATGCCCACTCTAGCCCGGCCAATAGGAAGGGCTGGTATGTGCCGCACCTGGCTCTGCACCCGCACTGGAAACACCGTGCGCTCCATAGCATAACACGGTGCCTGCCCGGTCTCTCTAGCCCAACGGTGAGCACAGGGAGTTTGCGCAGGTCTCCTACCTGGCATAACCATACTCCCTTCTAGCCATCCCCCCAATAATTTTTTGGGCTGCTTTTCAGGCTTCCAACCGCATCGCCGTGCTGCCTCCTTATACCAGCGCCTCTCCGCTTTAGCCACTTCTATTTCTTCCTTGGGATGGCGATATTCTCCAGGCTGAGCCCAGGGTCCTTTACCGTCTAATTCCTCCTCCCATGTCCAATTCTCCAAGTGGTGCAGCCTCTCCCACTGCAACTGCTCTTCACAATTAACAGGGAGAGTTGGCTCAGGTCTGAACCCTGACTCAGCCACTCTCTCTCTCTGCGCCCTCCCTCAATAAATAATTGGGGGTTACTTTCGGTTTTCGCTCTGCGTCGCCGTGTTTTCCTTTTTGACTCCATTTGCCTGTAGTCCTCTTCGCACTGCTGAAGCGAATCCCAGGCGGGCGCCTGCACTCTCTCTGGGTCGGCCGCCCACCTGTCGATTTCTTCCCACGTCGTATAATCCATGCCTCTACCGTCCATAACGTCCTCCTTTAGCTCCTGCCAGTTTACACACTGCTCGGTCCGTGAGTGGTGGGTGATTCTGTAATGACGTTCGTCTGTTGAAGAAAGAGAGTCGGACCGAAATGCAGCGTGTTGGTTACTCATGACTTTAATGAAAGAAACGCGTACATGAAATAACTGAAACTAAATACAAAAAACAACAAAACGGAACGGGAAACTAATTACAGCCTGTCTGGTGAATTTATAAAAAATTATTTATTATCTTCAATACCATTCATTCTTTACAACTCATAATTTACATACATACACAAATAATGGTATTTTAAATAAACTAATTAAACTAAACATAAACCCCAAACAAAACCTCAGGGGAGCATCTTCCCTCCCAGTCACCCTACAAAATACCTCTCCCTATCTCCCCGTCCCTAATCTATCCTCTTACAAATCTAAATGACACCCCTAAATGACACCCTAAACCCCTCTTCCACCTCTCCCGAGCAGCATGCTGCCCCCACTTCCTCTCCTCCCTCTTCATCCTCCCCCTCAAATCTCCTTCCACCCTCCTCACTATCCCTTCCACCCCCCAATCTCTCCCTGTCTTCACCATGTTCTGCCTTGCTTCCCACAGCCCCCGTTTAAAGAGACTCATGAGAAGCCAGAGCAGAAACCTGTCCCTATCCGTCCCTCTCGCTCTCCCTACACCCCTCTCTAACCTGGCCCACGTCAATACAAATACCCCTTTACCAAACCTAACAACACCCGTGCCCTAGCCCATACTACTCCGGCAAAGGCACAGTCCCAAAAGACATGGCGCACAGTCTCCTCCATGCCACAAGAGGATCTTAGACAGGTGGGGGATTGCACCAAATTATACCGGTACAAGATGGAACGTACCGGCAAACACTTATGAAGGCTCAACCAATTCAGGTCCTTGAGCCTGTTATCCAGACCCCGCGCCTGCACTCCCTCCCAGACCACTTCCGAGATGCCCACTACAGGCGCCGGACTCCCTGCCTTTCTGACCTCCTCGTACAGGTGCCTGTGATCTAAACCTACTCGGGCAACTTCAACCTCAGGGTGCGCACGCAGCCACTTGGCCGCATGACCAAAGTGCCACGGCAGCTGTTCCGCCCGAGGACCCGTGTTAGACCACACCATTATGCTTCTTTTCTTCCTGATACGAGAAAAACACCCGTAGGAGGTAACCGGACAGGTGTATCACTGGCTGAGCAAGCTCCGTTAACAAGAAAGAAACAAAAATTGTGTCCAGCTTGAGGGGGAAATGTGGTACCCCCTTACCTCCCTCCCCGATGGGACAGATCATGCGTGCCCTGGCGACCCACTCGCACCTGCCACTCCACATAAACTGAAACACAAGCCTCACTAGAGGCCTCCTCAGACAAGCCGGCAATGGGTAGATGTATGCCAAATACAAAAGAGACGGCAACACATCTACCTTTAGGACCAGAACTTTGCCCATAAAAGACAAATACCTAGCTTTCCACATTGCTAGCTTCCTCTGTACCACTGCGATACGCATGTTCCAGTTTAGCGTCGCTGAGCCGGAGGTCTCAAAATGGACCCCGAGAATCCTCAGGGCCCCCCTCACAGAGAGATAACCCCCCAGGCACATCCGTTCTACCGAGCCATCTTCCGAAAAACTTGACGGAAGACTTTGCATGGTTCAGAACTGCTCCCGACGCTCGGGTGAAATCCCCAAAGATGGCAAGGGACCTTGTCAGGCACGAGTCCTTGCACAACAGCAAGGAAGTGTCGTCAGCGTACTGCGTCATCTTAACATGCAGCCCACCACTTCCAGGGATCAGCAAACCTTCCACCCCTGTGTCTGCCCTAATGGCAGCCCCCAGAGGCTCCATGTACAGAACGAAGAGGAGAGCCGAGAGTGGGCACCCCTGCCTGACCCCAGACGAGAGGTCAAAAACGTCACCCAAGTGACTATTTACACTAACTCGGCACCCCGCTCCGACATATAATGTACGAATCCATCCTATAAACTTCTCCCCAAATCCTAATCGACCTAACACTCTGAATAAAAAGGATCTATTCACGCGATCGAAGGCTTTCGCCTGATCAAGCGCTGCTACCATTCAAGGAAGACCTCTATCTTCAACCCAAGCGATGGAGTCCCTGATTAACTGTAGGTTCCATCTAATAGAGCGGCCCTCTACCCCGCACGTCTGATCCTCATGAACGACGTAGGGAAGGGCTGTGCGCAACCGGTCTGCTAAAACCTTTGCAAGTAGCTTGTAATTTACACACAGCATGGTCAACGGCCGCCAGTTGCCAAGGTCTGTTACTTCCCCCTTCTTATATAAAAGTGACAGCACACCAACAGCCATTGATCCCCCCCGGGACCCCCGTCTCAAGGATGGCCTTCAAGACTTCGAAGACCACTGGACCAAGTATACCCCAAAACTTGAGATAAAACTCAGCCGGCAGCCCATCTATCCCAGGCACCTTCCCTTTTCCCATCCTCCTAAGAGCGCTCTCAACCTCTTCTAGTGAGATCTGGGCCTCCATCACTTCTCTAATGTCCTCCGGCAACCGCCTGGACAAGTTTTCTAAAAAACACATTTCCCTGCTCTACATCTATTTCCCTTTCCTTAAATAAACCTTGGAAATGATCAGTTGTCACCCTGACCATATCCTCTGGTTCTCTAACTATACTACCATTTTCTTCCCTAACACCATGCATTACCTTCCTACTCTGTCTTGCCCTAACCAACTTAAAGAACATAGCAGAACAAGTCTCATTATGTTCTAGAAAGCCACTATGCGCACGCTCAAGGAAAGCTCGAGCCTTCCGCTCCTGCAACTCCCTGAGCTGCGCCTTTAGGGTTGCGGATCTCTCCCAGTCAAACGACCCGCCGAGGTTGCCTGCCTCGTATTCGAGTTCAATTAACCTCTGGATACGATCCACCTCCCTCCTCTCCTCCCTTTTTTTCCTCTTGCAATACCCTATTATAAAAGCCCTAATCCTCACCTTAACTAATTCCCACCACTCTAACACCCCCTCGCACATGGACCGGAGGCCCTCAAGCCTCCAAAAGAAACCATAAAACCCGTCAACAAAAGCCTGCTCCTTCAGCACATCCCGATCTAGCTTCCAGTACCCCCCTACCAAAGAGGCAGACTGGCGACCCCACCTGCAGGAGCACCCCGTCGTGATCCGAAAAGAAAACAGGCAACAGGCAACAGCCTCCCAGACAACTTACAAAAATATAGTCGAGCCTCCGCTCAACCCCCCTGGAGTTGCGCCATGTAGGACCGTCCATTTTCGGAGTAGTGTGCAGACCACCATCTACCAGACCATGGCAAGCCATTAGCCTGGCAATGGCGCCCGCACTGCTATCCCCCCCTCTTCCTAAATCTGTATTAAAATCCCCCCCTATCACTAATTTCCTATTTGTGACACACAGGGGCGTCAGACAGTCCACCATCTCCCTCCTGTCTGCCACCACCTGTGGCCCATACACCACCACTAATCTAAATTTACAATCCCTTATCGTGACATCCACCCCTATAACCCTCCCCTGCATTACCACAAAAGAATCCTACACTTTTACCTCCCTGTGCCCACACAAAATCCCTACCCCCGATGAGTGCACCACCCCCAACACCCCAAACCGACTCCCCCTTGTCCCACTCCCTCTTAAACCTAATAACATCCCCTCCATCCCTCAGGTGAACCTCCTGTAAAAACAAAAATCAAACCCCACACCCTCCAAATAACTAAAAACCGCCCTCCTCTTAACAAAATCCCTTAAACCCCTTACATTTAAACTAACAAAAGTAAAATTAGACTCCATGAAAAAAAATAAAAACATGTAATACACTCAAATTCTAAACCCAGACAGAAAAAAACATAAGCAGGAGACTCACCCGATGCTCCCCTGCTCCATATCTACCAGTGAGAACACCATCCGTAATCCCGACATCCCCCCCCTCTTCCTCCATCACACCATCCCAGGATGCAGGAATAGTGTTTGGCTCCGGGGTGCCCTGCACCCTGGGTCTACCCCCACAATCCTCCCCATCCCCAGTGTTGCAGCTGGTTTGGAAAAAAATTGGGGAGGCTGAGTCTCCAAACAAAAAACTCCCCACTTCCTCTTGTACCCAGTCCTGAGTCTTGTTCCACCCAACAGAAGTTGAGGGCCTGGGGAAACCAGCAGCAACCCAGAGGTTTCTCCCGCCCCCATCACTCTCTTGGCCATCCCTTCCCCCTCACTGTCAGCCAATCGCCCCCTCCTCTTCATACTCTTCTTTGGTGATGGCGGCAGTGGAGAGATACCCCCCCCGCCAGCTCCTCCACCATACCCCTCATCTCTTCCACCAGGGCACTTTCCCCCCAGTCCACTTTCTCTTCCACCATCTCCTTCTCCACCACTCCTCCCTCGCTTTCTTCTCTCTCATGCTCCTCCACTCGGTTGCCTTCTTCCGCCGCTTTTCCTGGTTCTCCTACTCCCGTGCCTTCCGTTTCCTTCTCTCTTCCATCTGCCGCTTCTGGCTCCTCCTCCTTCCTTGTGGCCTTCCCCTCTGGACCTGTACTCTGGTCATGAGGCGTGCTTCCTTCCCCTCCTCTTCTTCCCCCATCACATTTACATTTACATTTAAGTCATTTAGCAGACGCTCTTATCCAGAGCGACTTACATCACCCGCTCCTGCTCCCCCCCCCAGCCGCAGACGCACATGACCTCTGACGGGCCGGGCACCCCATCCACAGGTGTCGAGCCACACCCATGGCACGTCTTAGGCTTGTCACAATCCCTCGCCCCGTGATCCTCAGATGCACAAAATCTGCATTTTCTTGCACTGCATGAGGCGAATATGTGACCGTAGGCCATACAGCGCCTGCAAAATGGGGAGAACAACATAGCAGGAGGATGGAGGTAGCCACCATGTCCCTTTGGGTCCTCTCTGAGGAGGGCCTGGAAGCCTCTCCTCCCATTCCAAAACCCAAGGGAGTCTTTGAGGTGCCTTGCTGAGGAGACGTTATCCATGTATCTCTCCAGAAAAGCCCTCGCCTCTTCGTCCTTAACATAAGGGTTATAAATGTTGACAGTTACAACCCTAAAGTTATTCTTCGCCAGGCTTGTTATTTCGTAGTGGCACATCGGCCTCTCACCTCCCACCGCTCTTGCCCTTCTCAGGATATCATCGTGTTTTTCCTCTGTATATAGCGCCACGTCGTATGTCGTATGCTCCCTCCAACGAGTTGCCTTGGAAACAAAACACGTCCTTCACCGTCAGCTTTAGAATCCCCATCAATATTATCCTTCCAAACGATTCCCGTCCTAAAGGCTCCAACTCCTTTTCCTTCCAAGCAAACCGAATCGTGTTGGCCAGCCCAATCCCAGGGACCGACCGTGTTGATGTATTTAGCACCATCCCCGCAAGGAGAATGGTGCTCGTTCTCTTCTTCCAAAACAAGTAAAAAGAAAAACCAAAGTGACCGCGCCTATCTGGTGAAAGGACACAGAGACAGGAACAATCACCCACCAAATACAAAGCGAAACACAGGCTGCCTAAATACGGTTCCCAATCAGAGACAACGATAAGCACCTGACTCTAATTGAGAATAGCCTCAGGCAGCCAAGCCTAACAACACCGCTAATCAGCAGCAATCCCAAATAATACAAACCCCAATACGAAACACAACATATAAACCCATGTCACACCCTGGCCTACCCAAACATATAACAAAAACACAAAATACAATGACCAAGGCGTGACAATATAACAGTCCAGTTCTGTTTCTACAGCAGTCTACTTCAGTTTAAAGAACCATTTAGTTTATATAACAGTCCAGTTCTGTTTCTACAGCAGTCTACATCAATTTAAAGAACCATTTAGTTAATATAACAGTCCAGTTCTGTTTCTATAGCAGTCTACATCAGTTTAAAGAACCATTTAGTTAATATGGCAGTAGGAGTGAGACACACACACGTAAGTTATACGCCTGCTGCCCACACGCGTGAACACACACACCCACTCCCACCAGCTGTTTTCTGGCAGCAAGGCTCGGCATTCCGGACTAAATATGCAGTAAAAACAGAGATGGAGAGAAGAGAGAAAGGAGAGAGGGTGGAAGGGAGGGAGGCTGGGAGGAAGGGAGGGTGTGAAAGAGAGAAAGGAGAGAGGGTGGAAGGGAGGGAGGCTGGGAGGAAGGGAGGGTGAGAGAAAGAGAGAAAGGAGAGAGGGTGGAAAGGAGGGAGGCTGGGAGGAAGGGAGGGTGAGAGAAAGAGAGAAAGGAGAGAGGGTGGAAGGGAGGGAGGCTGGGAGGAAGGGAGGGTGAGAGAAAGAGAGAAAGGAGAGGGTGGAAGGGAGGGAGGCTGGGAGGAAGGGAGGGTGAGAGAAAGAGAGAAAGGAGAGAGGGTGGAAGGGAGGGAGGCTGGGAGGAAGGGAGGGTGAGAGAAAGAGAGAAAGGAGAGAGGGTGGAAGGGAGGGAGGCTGGGAGGAAGGGAGGGTGAGAGAAAGAGAGAAAGGAGAGGGTGGAAGGGAGGGAGGCTGGGAGGAAGGGAGGGTGAGAGAAAGAGAGAAAGGAGAGAGGGTGGAAGGGAGGAAGGCTGGGAGGAAGGGAGGGTGAGAGAAAGAGAGAAAGGAGAGAGGGTGGAAGGGAGGGAGGCTGGGAGGAAGGGAGGGTGAGAGAAAGAGAGAAAGGAGAGAGGTTGGAAGGGAGGGAGGCTGGGAGGAAGGGAGGGTGAGAGAAAGAGAGAAAGGAGAGAGGTTGGAAGGGAGGGAGGCTGGGAGGAAGGGGGGTGAGAGAAAGAGAGTATAGAGAAGAGAGAGAGCAAGATCACTCCCTCATCTGTCTGTTAGCCATCTAACCCTCTTTCCAGGTGCAGCAGACTAACAATAGACTGTTTACAGACCATTACAGGCAGACCATTACAGGCAGACCATTACAGGCAGACCATTACAGACAGACCATTACAGACAGACCATTACAGACAGACCATTACAGGCAGACCATTACAGGCAGACCATTACAGGCAGACCATTACAGGCAGACCATTACAGACAGACCATTACAGACAGACCATTACAGACAGACCATTACAGACAGACCATTACAGACAGACCATTACAGACAGACCATGCGGATTGGTTGGGTTGCAGTGATGAGACAAGACTGTAACTACTACCAATTGGATACCAAAAAAGTGTTTTTCAACCTTTCCACAAATGTATTTTTAACAAACTAAAGTTTTGGCAAGTCAGTTAGGACATCTACTTTGTGCATGACACAAGTCATTTCGTGTGTGTGTGTGTGTGTGTGTGTGTGTGTGTGTGTGTGTGTGTGTGTGTGTGTGTGTGTGTGTGTGTGTGTGTGTGTGTGTGTGTGTGTGTGTGTGTGTGTGTGTGTGTGTGTGTGTGTGTGTGTGTGTGTGTGTGTGTGTGTGTGTGTGTGGTCTTACCTGACTCAGTAGTATACCTTTAACGGTTTTCGTCTGGTGAAGGAGAAGAGGACCAAAGTGCAGCGTGGTAAGTGTTCATTTTAATAAACTAAATACTGAAATGACAAAAATAATAAAGAGTGAGAACGAAAACGAAACAGTTCTGTAAGGAATACGCACAAAACAGAAAACAATCACCCACAACCAAAATGGGGAAAACATGCTACCTAAGTATGATTCTAAATCAGAGACAACCAGGCTACCTAAGTATGATTCTCAATCAGAGACAACCAGGCTACCTAAGTATGATTCTCAATCAGAGACAATCAGGCTACCTAAGTATGATTCTCAATCAGAGACAACGATCGACAGCTGCCTCTGATTGAGAACCATACCAGGCCAAACACAGAAATACAACATAGACAAAAGAACATAGACTACCCACCCCAACTCACGCCCTGACCAAACTAACACAAAGACATACAAAAGGAACTAAGGTCAGAACGTGACAATACCAGTAACAATAGCCAGTTGATGTAAGGTTCACAGAGATCCTCTGTAGGCCATGGGAGCTATCTCCCCTATATACATATTTAACAATTAACAAAAATAAACAGAACAAACTAGAATGCTATTTGTCCCTAAACAGAGAGTACACAGTGGCAGAATACCTGATCACTGTGACTGACCCAAACTTAAGGAAAGCTTTGACTATGTACAGACTCAATGAGCATAGCCTGCTTCAAGAGAAGACAGGCTATGTGCACACTGCCCACAAAATGAGGTGGAAACTGAGCTGCACTTCGTAACCTCCTGCCAAATTTACAACCATATTAGAGACACATATTTCCCTCAGATTACACAGACACACAAAGAATTCTAAAACAAATCCAATTTTGATAGACTTCCATATCTATTGGGTGAAATACCACAGTGTGCCATCACAGCAGCCAGATGTGTGACCTGTTGCCACAAGAAAAGGGTAACCAGTGAAGAACAAACACCATTGTAAATACAACCTATATTTATGTTTATTTATTTTCCCTTTTGTACTTTAACTATTTGCACATCGTTACAACACTGTATATAGACATAAATATGACATTTGAAATGGCTCTATTATTTCAGGACTTGTGTGAGTGTAATATTTACTGTTCACTTTGTATTGCTTATTCATTGTACTTGCTCTGGCAATGTCAATATATGTTTCCCATGCCAATATATCACCTTGAATTGAGAGAGAGAGAGAGAGAGAGAGAGAGAGAGAGAGAGAGAGAGAGAGAGAGAGAGAGAGAGAGAGAGAGAGAGTCTGGGTGAGGGGGGTGGACAACAGATAGAACAGCCTAACTAGACAGTGTATGAAGAGTGGGGTGGGGGAGAACAGACAGACCTACAGAACAGCCTGATCAGACTGTATGAGGAGTGGGGAGGGGCGAGGACAGACAGAACAACCGGACTAGACTGTGTATGAGGAGTTGGGAGGGGGAGGACAGACAGAACAACCGGACTAGACTGTGTATGAGGAGTGGGGAGGGGGAGGACAGACAGAACAGCCTGACTAGACTGTGTATGAGGAGTGGGGAGGGGGAGGACAAACAGACAGAACAGCCTGACTAGACTGTGTATGAGGAGTGGGGAGGGGGAGGAGAAACAGACAGAACAACCGGACTAGACTGTGTATGAGGAGTGGGGAGGGAGGAGGACAAACAGACAGAACAGCCTGACTAGACTGTGTATGAGGAGTGGGGAGGGGGAGGACAAACAGACAGAACAGCCTGACTAGACTGTGTATGAGGAGTGGGGAGGGGGAGGACAGACAGAACAACCGGACTAGACTGTGTATGAGGAGTGGGGTGGGAGGAGGACAAACAGACAGAACAGCCTGACAAGACTGTGTCTGAGGAGTGAGGTGGGGGAGGACAGACAAACAGACAGAACAGCCTGACTAGACTGTGTATGAGGAGTGGGGAGGGGGAGGACAGACAGAACAACCGGACTAGACTGTGTATGAGGAGTGGGGTGGGAGGAGGACAAACAGACAGAACAGCCTGACAAGACTGTGTATGAGGAGTGAGGTGGGGAGAGGACAGACAAACAGACAGAACAGCCTGACTAGACTGTGTATGAGGAGTGGGGAGGGGGAGGACAGACAGACAGAACAACCGGACTAGACTGTGTATGAGGAGTGGGGTGGGAGGACAGACAGACAGAACAGCCTGACTAGACTGTGTATGAGGAGTGGGGAGGGGGGAGGACAGACAGAACAACCGGACTAGACTGTGTATGAGGAGTGGGGAAGGGGAGGACAGACAGAACAACCGGACTAGACTATGTATGAGGAGTGGGTTGGGGGAGGACAGACAGAACAGCCTGACTAGACTGTGTATGAGGAGTGGGGAGGGGGAGGACAGACAGACAGACAGAACAACCGGACTAGACTGTGTATGAGGAGTGGGGAGGGGGAGGACAGACAGAACAGCCTGACTAGACTGTGTATGAGGAGTGGGGAGGGGGAGGACAAACAGACAGAACAGCCTGACTAGACTGTGTATGAGGAGTGGGGAGGGGGAGGAGAAACAGACAGAACAACCGGACTAGACTGTGTATGAGGAGTGGGGAGGGAGGAGGACAAACAGACAGAACAGCCTGACTAGACTGTGTATGAGGAGTGGGGAGGGGGAGGACAAACAGACAGAACAGCCTGACTAGACTGTGTATGAGGAGTGGGGAGGGGGGAGGACAGACAGAACAACCGGACTAGACTGTGTATGAGGAGTGGGGTGGGAGGAGGACAAACAGACAGAACAGCCTGACAAGACTGTGTCTGAGGAGTGAGGTGGGGGGAGGACAGACAAACAGACAGAACAGCCTGACTAGACTGTGTATGAGGAGTGGGGAGGGGGGAGGACAGACAGAACAACCGGACTAGACTGTGTATGAGGAGTGGGGTGGGAGGAGGACAAACAGACAGAACAGCCTGACAAGACTGTGTATGAGGAGTGAGGTGGGGAGAGGACAGACAAACAGACAGAACAGCCTGACTAGACTGTGTATGAGGAGTGGGGAGGGGGAGGACAGACAGACAGAACAACCGGACTAGACTGTGTATGAGGAGTGGGGTGGGAGGACAGACAGACAGAACAGCCTGACTAGACTGTGTATGAGGAGTGGGGAGGGGGGAGGACAGACAGAACAACCGGACTAGACTGTGTATGAGGAGTGGGGAAGGGGAGGACAGACAGAACAACCGGACTAGACTATGTATGAGGAGTGGGTTGGGGGAGGACAGACAGAACAGCCTGACTAGACTGTGTATGAGGAGTGGGGAGGGGGAGGACAGACAGACAGACAGAACAACCGGACTAGACTGTGTATGAGGAGTGGGGAGGGGGGAGGACAGACAGAACAACCGGACTAGACAGTGTATGAGGAGTGGGGAGGGGAGGACAGACAGAACAACTGGACTAGACTGTGTATGAGGAGTGGGGTGGGAGGAGGACAAACAGACAGAACAGCCTGACTAGACTGTGTATGAGGAGTGGGGAGGGGGAGGACAGACAGACAGAACAACCGGACTAGACTGTGTATGAGGAGTGGGGTGGGAGGACAGACAGACAGAACAGCCTGACTAGACTGTGTATGAGGAGTGGGGAGGGGGAGGACAGACAGACAGAACAACCGGACTAGACTGTGTATGAGGAGTGGGGTGGGAGGACAGACAGACAGAACAGCCAGACTAGACTGTGTATGAGGAGTGGGGAGGGGGGAGGACAGACAGAACAACCGGACTAGACTGTGTATGAGGAGTGGGGAAGGGGAGGACAGACAGAACAACCGGACTAGACTGTGTATGAGGAGTGGGTTGGGGGAGGACAGACAGAACAGCCTGACTAGACTGTGTATGAGGAGTGGGGAGGGGGAGGACAGACAGACAGACAGAACAACCGGACTAGACTGTGTATGAGGAGTGGGGAGGGGGAGGACAGACAGAACAACCGGACTAGACTGTGTATGAGGAGTGGGGAGGGGGAGGACAGACAGAACAACCGGACTAGACTGTGTATGAGGAGTGGGGAGGGGGAGGACAGACAGAACAACCGGACTAGACTGTGTATGAGGAGTGGGGTGGGAGGAGGACAGACAGAACAGCCTGACTAGACTGTGTATGAGGAATGGGGAGGGGGAGGACAGACAGACAGACAGAACAACCGGACTAGACTGTGTATGAGGAGTGGGGAGGGGGAGGACAGACAGAACAACCGGACTAGACTGTGTATGAGGAGTGGGGAGGGGGAGGACAGACAGAACAACCGGACTAGACTGTGTATGAGGAGTGGGGAGGGGGGAGGACAGACAGAACAACCGGACTAGACTGTGTATGAGGAGTGGGGTGGGAGGAGGACAGACAGAACAGCCTGACTAGACTGTGTATGAGGAGTGGGGTGGGAGGACAGACAGACAGAACAGCCTGACTAGACTGTGTATGAGGAGTGGGGAGGGGGGAGGACAGACAGAACAACCGGACTAGACTGTGTATGAGGAGTGGGGAAGGGGAGGACAGACAGAACAACCGGACTAGACTATGTATGAGGAGTGGGTTGGGGGGAGGACAGACAGAACAGCCTGACTAGACTGTGTATGAGGAGTGGGGAGGGGGGAGGACAGACAGACAGACAGAACAACCGGACTAGACTGTGTATGAGGAGTGGGGAGGGGGAGGACAGACAGAACAGCCTGACTAGACTGTGTATGAGGAGTGGGGAGGGGGAGGACAAACAGACAGAACAGCCTGACTAGACTGTGTATGAGGAGTGGGGAGGGGGAGGAGAAACAGACAGAACAACCGGACTAGACTGTGTATGAGGAGTGGGGAGGGAGGAGGACAAACAGACAGAACAGCCTGACTAGACTGTGTATGAGGAGTGGGGAGGGGGAGGACAAACAGACAGAACAGCCTGACTAGACTGTGTATGAGGAGTGGGGAGGGGGAGGACAGACAGAACAACCGGACTAGACTGTGTATGAGGAGTGGGGTGGGAGGAGGACAAACAGACAGAACAGCCTGACAAGACTGTGTCTGAGGAGTGAGGTGGGGGAGGACAGACAAACAGACAGAACAGCCTGACTAGACTGTGTATGAGGAGTGGGGAGGGGGAGGACAGACAGAACAACCGGACTAGACTGTGTATGAGGAGTGGGGTGGGAGGAGGACAAACAGACAGAACAGCCTGACAAGACTGTGTATGAGGAGTGAGGTGGGGAGAGGACAGACAAACAGGCAGAACAGCCTGACTAGACTGTGTATGAGGAGTGGGGAGGGGGAGGACAGACAGACAGAACAACCGGACTAGACTGTGTATGAGGAGTGGGGTGGGAGGACAGACAGACAGAACAGCCTGACTAGACTGTGTATGAGGAGTGGGGAGGGGGGAGGACAGACAGAACAACCGGACTAGACTGTGTATGAGGAGTGGGGAAGGGGAGGACAGACAGAACAACCGGACTAGACTATGTATGAGGAGTGGGTTGGGGGAGGACAGACAGAACAGCCTGACTAGACTGTGTATGAGGAGTGGGGAGGGGGGGGACAGACAGACAGACAGAACAACCGGACTAGACTGTGTATGAGGAGTGGGGAGGGGGAGGACAGACAGAACAACCGGACTAGACAGTGTATGAGGAGTGGGGAGGGGGAGGACAGACAGAACAACTGGACTAGACTGTGTATGAGGAGTGGGGTGGGAGGAGGACAAACAGACAGAACAGCCTGACTAGACTGTGTATGAGGAGTGGGGAGGGGGAGGACAGACAGACAGAACAACCGGACTAGACTGTGTATGAGGAGTGGGGTGGGAGGACAGACAGACAGAACAGCCTGACTAGACTGTGTATGAGGAGTGGGGAGGGGGAGGACAGACAGACAGAACAACCGGACTAGACTGTGTATGAGGAGTGGGGTGGGAGGACAGACAGACAGAACAGCCAGACTAGACTGTGTATGAGGAGTGGGGAGGGGGGAGGACAGACAGAACAACCGGACTAGACTGTGTATGAGGAGTGGGGAAGGGGAGGACAGACAGAACAACCGGACTAGACTGTGTATGAGGAGTGGGTTGGGGGAGGACAGACAGAACAGCCTGACTAGACTGTGTATGAGGAGTGGGGAGGGGGAGGACAGACAGACAGACAGAACAACCGGACTAGACTGTGTATGAGGAGTGGGGAGGGGGAGGACAGACAGAACAACCGGACTAGACTGTGTATGAGGAGTGGGGAGGGGGAGGACAGACAGAACAACCGGACTAGACTGTGTATGAGGAGTGGGGAGGGGGAGGACAGACAGAACAACCGGACTAGACTGTGTATGAGGAGTGGGGTGGGAGGAGGACAGACAGAACAGCCTGACTAGACTGTGTATGAGGAATGGGGAGGGGGAGGACAGACAGACAGACAGAACAACCGGACTAGACTGTGTATGAGGAGTGGGGGGAGGACAGACAGAACAACCGGACTAGACTGTGTATGAGGAGTGGGGAGGGGGAGGACAGACAGAACAACCGGACTAGACTGTGTATGAGGAGTGGGGAGGGGGAGGACAGACAGAACAACCGGACTAGACTGTGTATGAGGAGTGGGGTGGGAGGAGGACAGACAGAACAGCCTGACTAGACTGTGTATGAGGAATGGGGAGGGGGGAGGACAGACAGAACAGCCTGACTAGACTGTGTATGAGGAGTGGGGAGGGGGAGGACAGACAGAACAGCCTGACTAGACTGTGTATGAGGAGTGGGGAGGGGGAGGACAGACAGAACAACCGGACTAGACTGTGTATGAGGAGTGGGGAGGGGGAGGACAGACAGAACAACCGGACTAGACTGTGTATGAGGAGTGGGTTGGGGGAGGACAGACAGAACAGCCTGACTAGACTGTGTATGAGGAGTGGGGAGGGGGAGGACAGACAGACAGAACAACCGGACTAGACTGTGTATGAGGAGTGGGGAGGGGGGAGGACAGACAGAACAACCGGACTAGACTGTGTATGAGGAGTGGGGAGGGGGAGGACAGACAGAACAGCCTGACTAGACTGTGTATGAGGAGTAGGGTGGGAGGAGGACAAACAGACAGAACAGCCTGACTAGACTGTGTATGAGGAGTGGGGAGGGGGGAGGACAGACAGAACAACCGGACTAGACTGTGTATGAGGAGTGGGGTGGGAGGAGGACAGACAGAACAGCCTGACTAGACTGTGTATGAGGAGTGGGGAGGGGGGAGGACAGACAGAACAGCCTGACTAGACTGTGTATGAGGAGTGGGGAGGGGGGAGGACAGACAGAACAGCCTGACTAGACTGTGTATGAGGAGTGGGGAGGGGGAGGACAGACAGAACAACCGGACTAGACTGTGTATGAGGAGTGGGGAGGGGGAGGACAGACAGAACAACCGGACTAGACTGTGTATGAGGAGTGGGGAGGGGGAGGACAGACAGAACAACCGGACTAGACTGTGTATGAGGAGTGGGGAGGGGGGAGGACAGACAGAACAACCGGACTAGACTGTGTATGAGGAGTGGGGTGGGAGGAGGACAGACAGAACAGCCTGACTAGACTGTGTATGAGGAATGGGGAGGGGGGAGGACAGACAGACAGACAGAACAACCGGACTAGACTGTGTATGAGGAGTGGGGAGGGGGGAGGACAGACAGAACAACCGGACTAGACTGTGTATGAGGAGTGGGGAGGGGAGGACAGACAGAACAACCGGACTAGACTGTGTATGAGGAGTGGGGAGGGGGAGGACAGACAGAACAACCGGACTAGACTGTGTATGAGGAGTGGGGTGGGAGGAGGACAGACAGAACAGCCTGACTAGACTGTGTATGAGGAATGGGGAGGGGGAGGACAGACAGAACAGCCTGACTAGACTGTGTATGAGGAGTGGGGAGGGGGGAGGACAGACAGAACAGCCTGACTAGACTGTGTATGAGGAGTGGGGAGGGGGGAGGACAGACAGAACAACCGGACTAGACTGTGTATGAGGAGTGGGGAGGGGGAGGACAGACAGACAGAACAACCGGACTAGACTGTGTATGAGGAGTGGGGAGGGGGAGGACAGACAGAACATCCTGACTAGACTGTGTATGAGGAGTGGGGAGGGGGGAGGACAGACAGAACAACCGGACTAGACTGTGTATGAGGAGTGGGGAGGGGAGGACAGACAGAACAACCGGACTAGACTGTGTATGAGGAGTGGGTTGGGGGGAGGACAGACAGAACAGCCTGACTAGACTGTGTATGAGGAGTGGGGAGGGGGAGGACAGACAGACAGAACAACCGGACTAGACTGTGTATGAGGAGTGGGGAGGGGGAGGACAGACAGAACAACCGGACTAGACTGTGTATGAGGAGTGGGGAGGGGGAGGACAGACAGAACAGCCTGACTAGACTGTGTATGAGGAGTAGGGTGGGAGGAGGACAAACAGACAGAACAGCCTGACTAGACTGTGTATGAGGAGTGGGGAGGGGGAGGACAGACAGAACAACCGGACTAGACTGTGTATGAGGAGTGGGGTGGGAGGAGGACAGACAGAACAGCCTGACTAGACTGTGTATGAGGAGTGGGGAGGGGGAGGACAGACAGAACAGCCTGACTAGACTGTGTATGAGGAGTGGGGAGGGGGAGGACAGACAGAACAGCCTGACTAGACTGTGTATGAGGAGTGGGGAGGGGGAGGACAGACAGAACAACCGGACTAGACTGTGTATGAGGAGTGGGGAGGGGGAGGACAGACAGAACAGCCTGACTATACTGTGTATGAGGAGTAGGGTGGGAGGAGGACAAACAGACAGAACAGCCTGACTAGACTGTGTATGATGAGTGGGGAGGGGGGAGGACAGACAGAACAACCGGACTAGACTGTGTATGAGGAGTGGGGTGGGAGGAGGACAAACAGACAGAACGGCCTGACAAGACTGTGTATGAGGAGTGAGGTGGGGAGAGGACAGACAAACAGACAGAACAGCCTGACTAGACTGTGTATGAGGAGTGGGGAGGGGGAGGACAGACAGACAGAACAACCGGACTAGACTGTGTATGAGGAGTGGGGTGGGAGGACAGACAGACAGAACAGCCTGACTAGACTGTGTATGAGGAGTGGGGAGGGGGGAGGACAGACAGAACAACCGGACTAGACTGTGTATGAGGAGTGGGGAAGGGGAGGACAGACAGAACAACCGGACTAGACTGTGTATGAGGAAATGGGTTGGGGGGAGGACAGACAGAACAGCCTGACTAGACTGTGTATGAGGAGTGGGGAGGGGGAGGACAGACAGAACAACCGGACTAGACTGTGTATGAGGAGTGGGGAGGGGGAGGACAGACAGAACAACCGGACTAGACTGTGTATGAGGAGTGGGTTGGGGGGAGGACAGACAGAACAGCCTGACTAGACTGTGTATGAGGAGTGGGGAGGGGGGAGGACAGACAGACAGAACAACCGGACTAGACTGTGTATGAGGAGTGGGGAGGGGGGAGGACAGACAGAACAACCGGACTAGACTGTGTATGAGGAGTGGGGAGGGGGAGGACAGACAGAACAACCGGACTAGACTGTGTATGAGGAGTGGGGTGGGAGGAGGACAAACAGACAGAACAGCCTGACTAGACTGTGTATGAGGAGTGGGGAGGGGGGAGGACAGACAGACAGAACAACCGGACTAGACTGTGTATGAGGAGTGGGGAGGGGAGGACAGACAGAAAAACCGGACTAGACTGTGTATGAGGAGTGGGTTGGGGGGAGGACAGACAGAACAGCCTGACTAGACTGTGTATGAGGAGTGGGGAGGGGGGAGGACAGACAGACAGAACAACCGGACTAGACTGTGTATGAGGAGTGGGGTGGGAGGAGGACAAACAGACAGAACAGCCTGACTAGACTGTGTATGAGGAGTGGGGAGGGGGGAGGACAGACAGAACAACCGGACTAGACTGTGTATGAGGAGTGGGGTGGGAGGAGGACAGACAGAACAGCCTGACTAGACTGTGTATGAGGAGTGGGGAGGGGGAGGACAGACAGAACAGCCTGACTAGACTGTGTATGAGGAGTGGGGAGGGGGAGGACAGACATAACAGCCTGACTAGACTGTGTATGAGGAGTGGGGAGGGGGAGGACAGACAGAACAACCGGACTAGACTGTGTATGAGGAGTGGGGAGGGGAGGACAGACAGAACAGCCTGACTAGACTGTGTATGAGGAGTAGGGTGGGAGGAGGACAAACAGACAGAACAGCCTGACTAGACTGTGTATGAGGAGTGGGGAGGGGGAGGACAGACAGAACAACCGGACTAGACTGTGTATGAGGAGTGGGGTGGGAGGAGGACAGACAGAACAGCCTGACTAGACTGTGTATGAGGAGTGGGGAGGGGGAGGACAGACAGAACAGCCTGACTAGACTGTGTATGAGGAGTGGGGGGGGAGGACAGACAGAACAGCCTGACTAGACTGTGTATGAGGAGTGGGGAGGGGGGAGGACAGACAGAACAACCGGACTAGACTGTGTATGAGGAGTGGGGAGGGGGAAGACAGACAGAACAGCCTGACTAGACTGTGTATGAGGAGTGGGGAGGGGGAGGACAGACATAACAACCGGACTAGACTGTGTATGAGGAGTGGGGAGGGGGAGGACAGACAGACAGAACAGCCTGACTAGACTGTGTATGAGGAGTGGGGAGGGGGGAGGACAGACAGAACAACCGGACTAGACTGTGTATGAGGAGTGGGGTGGGAGGAGGACAAACAGACAGAACAGCCTGACAAGACTGTGTATGAGGAGTGAGGTGGGGGAGGACAGACAAACAGACAGAACAGCCTGACTAGACTGTGTATGAGGAGTGGGGAGGGGGAGGATAGACAAACAGACAGAACAGCCTGACTAGACTGTGTATGAGGAGTGGGGAGGGGGAGGACAGACAGAACAACCGGACTAGACTGTGTATGAGGAGTGGGGTGGGAGGAGGCAAACAGACAGAACAGCCTGACTAGACTGTGTATGAGGAGTGGGGAGGGGGGAGGACAAACAGACAGAACAGCCTGACTAGACTGTGTATGAGGAGTGGGGAGGGAGGAGGACAAACAGACAGAACAGCCTGACTAGACTGTGTATGAGGAGTGGGGAGGGGGGAGGACAGACAGACAGAACAACCGGACTAGACTGTGTATGAGGAGTGGGGAGGGGGGAGGACAGACAGAACAACCGGACTAGACTGTGTATGAGGAGTGGGGAGGGGGAGGACAGACAGAACAACCGGACTAGACTGTGTATGAGGAGTGGGGTGGGAGGAGGACAAACAGACAGAACAGCCTGAATAGACTGTGTATGAGGAATGGGGAGGGGGGAGGACAGACAGAACAACCGGACTAGACTGTGTATGAGGAGTGGGGTGGGAGGAGGACAGACAGAACAGCCTGACTAGACTGTGTATGTGGAGTGGGGAGGGGGAGGACAGACAGAACAGCCTGACTAGACTGTGTATGAGGAGTGGGGAGGGGGAGGACAGACAGGACAGCCTGACTAGACTGTGTATGAGGAGTGGGGAGGGGGAGGACAGACAGAACAACCGGACTAGACTGTGTATGAGGAGTGGGGAGGGGGAGGACAGACAGAACAGCCTGACTAGACTGTGTATGAGGAGTAGGGTGGGAGGAGGACAAACAGACAGAACAGCCTGACTAGACTGTGTATGAGGAGTGGGGAGGGGGAGGACAGACAGAACAGCCTGACTAGACTGTGTATGAGGAGTGGGGAGGGGGAGGACAGACAGAACAACCGGACTAGACTGTGTATGAGGAGTGGGGGGGAGAGGACAGACAGAACAGCCTGACTAGACTGTGTATGAGGAGTAGGGTGGGAGGAGGACAAACAGACAGAACAGCCTGACTAGACTGTGTATGAGGAGTGGGGAGGGGGAGGACAGACAGAACAACCGGACTAGACTGTGTATGAGGAGTGGGGTGGGAGGAGGACAGACAGAACAGCCTGACTAGACTGTGTATGAGGAGTGGGGAGGGGGAGGACAGACAGAACAGCCTGACTAGACTGTGTATGAGGAGTGGGGGGGGGGGACAGACAGAACAGCCTGACTAGACTGTGTATGAGGAGTGGGGAGGGGGAGGACAGACAGAACAACCGGACTAGACTGTGTATGAGGAGTGGGGAGGGGAAGACAGACAGAACAGCCTGACTAGACTGTGTATGAGGAGTGGGGAGGGGGAGGACAGACATAACAACCGGACTAGACTGTGTATGAGGAGTGGGGAGGGGGAGGACAGACAGACAGAACAGCCTGACTAGACTGTGTATGAGGAGTGGGGAGGGGGAGGACAGACAGAACAACCGGACTAGACTGTGTATGAGGAGTGGGGTGGGAGGAGGACAAACAGACAGAACAGCCTGACAAGACTGTGTATGAGGAGTGAGGTGGGGGGAGGACAGACAAACAGACAGAACAGCCTGACTAGACTGTGTATGAGGAGTGGGGAGGGGAGGATAGACAAACAGACAGAACAGCCTGACTAGACTGTGTATGAGGAGTGGGGAGGGGGAGGACAGACAGAACAACCGGACTAGACTGTGTATGAGGAGTGGGGTGGGAGGAGGACAAACAGACAGAACAGCCTGACTAGACTGTGTATGAGGAATGGGGAGGGGGAGGACAGACAGAACAACCGGACTAGACTGTGTATGAGGAGTGGGGTGGGAGGAGGACAGACAGAACAGCCTGACTAGACTGTGTATGAGGAGTGGGGAGGGGGAGGACAGACAGAACAGCCTGACTAGACTGTGTATGAGGAGTGGGGGGGGAGGACAGACAGAACAGCCTGACTAGACTGTGTATGAGGAGTGGGGAGGGGGAGGACAGACAGAACAACCGGACTAGACTGTGTATGAGGAGTGGGGAGGGGGAAGACAGACAGAACAGCCTGACTAGACTGTGTATGAGGAGTGGGGAGGGGGGAGGACAGACATAACAACCGGACTAGACTGTGTATGAGGAGTGGGGAGGGGGAGGACAGACAGACAGAACAGCCTGACTAGACTGTGTATGAGGAGTGGGGAGGGGGAGGACAGACAGAACAACCGGACTAGACTGTGTATGAGGAGTGGGGTGGGAGGAGGACAAACAGACAGAACAGCCTGACAAGACTGTGTATGAGGAGTGAGGTGGGGGGAGGACAGACAAACAGACAGAACAGCCTGACTAGACTGTGTATGAGGAGTGGGGAGGGGGAGGATAGACAAACAGACAGAACAGCCTGACTAGACTGTGTATGAGGAGTGGGGAGGGGGAGGACAGACAGAACAACCGGACTAGACTGTGTATGAGGAGTGGGGTGGGAGGAGGACAAACAGACAGAACAGCCTGACTAGACTGTGTATGAGGAATGGGGAGGGGGAGGACAGACAGAACAACCGGACTAGACTGTGTATGAGGAGTGGGGTGGGAGGAGGACAGACAGAACAGCCTGACTAGACTGTGTATGAGGAGTGGGGAGGGGGAGGACAGACAGAACAGCCTGACTAGACTGTGTATGAGGAGTGGGGAGGGGGAGGACAGACAGGACAGCCTGACTAGACTGTGTATGAGGAGTGGGGAGGGGGAGGACAGACAGAACAACCGGACTAGACTGTGTATGAGGAGTGGGGAGGGGGAGGACAGACAGAACAGCCTGACTAGACTGTGTATGAGGAGTAGGGTGGGAGGAGGACAACAGACAGAACAGCCTGACTAGACTGTGTATGAGGAGTGGGGAGGGAGGAGGACAAACAGACAGAACAGCCTGACTAGACTGTGTATGAGGAGTGGGGAGGGAGGAGGACAAACAGACAGAACAGCCTGACTAGACTGTGTATGAGGAGTGGGGAGGGGGAGGACAGACAGACAGAACAACCGGACTAGACTGTGTATGAGGAGTGGGGAGGGGGAGGACAGACAGAACAACCGGACTAGACTGTGTATGAGGAGTGGTGAGGGGGAGGACAGACAGAACAACCGGACTAGACTGTGTATGAGGAATGGGGTGGGAGGAGGACAAACAGACAGAACAGCCTGACTAGACTGTGTATGAGGAGTGGGGAGGGGGAGGACAGACAGAACAACCGGACTAGACTGTGTATGAGGAGTGGGGTGGGAGGAGGACAGACAGAACAGCCTGACTAGACTGTGTATGAGGAGTGTGGAGGGGGAGGACAGACAGAACAGCCTGACTAGACTGTGTATGAGGAGTGGGGAGGGGGAGGACAGACAGAACAGCCTGACTAGACTGTGTATGAGGAGTGGGGAGGGGGAGGACAGACAGAACAACCGGACTAGACTGTGTATGAGGAGTGGGGAGGGGGAGGAGACAGAACAGCCTGACTAGACTGTGTATGAGGAGTAGGGTGGGAGGAGGACAAACAGACAGAACAGCCTGACTAGACTGTGTATGAGGAGTGGGGAGGGGGAGGACAGACAGAACAACCGGACTAGACTGTGTATGAGGAGTGGGGAGGGGGAGGACAGACAGAACAGCCTGACTAGACTGTGTATGAGGAGTGGGGAGGGGGAGGACAGACAGAACAACCGGACTAGACTGTGTATGAGGAGTGGGGGGGGGAGGACAGACAGACAGAACAGCCTGACTAGACTGTGTATGAGGAGTGGGGGGGGGGGGAGGACAGACAGAACAACCGGACTAGACTGTGTATGAGGAGTGGGGAGGGGGAGGACAGACAGAACAACCGGACTAGACTGTGTATGAGGAGTGGGGAGGGGAGGACAGACAGAACAACCGGACTAGACTGTGTATGAGGAGTGGGGAGGGGGGAGGACAGACAGAACAACCGGACTAGACTGTGTATGAGGAGTGGGGAGGGGGAGGACAGACAGAACAACCGGACTAGACAGTGTATGGGTGGGGTGGGAGGAGGACAAACAGACAGAACAGCCTAACTAGACTGTATATGAGGAGTGGGGAGGGGGAGGACAGACAGACAGAACAGCCTGACAAGACTGTGTATGAGGAGTGAGGGGGGGAGGACAGACAAACAGACAGAACAGCCTGACTAGACTGTGTATGAGGAGTGGGGAGGGGGAGGACAGACAGAACAGCCTGACTAGACTGTGTATGAGGAGTGGGGAGGGGGAGGACAGACAGGACAGCCTGACTAGACTGTGTATGAGGAGTGGGGAGGGGGGAGGACAGACAGAACAACCGGACTAGACTGTGTATGAGGAGTGGGGAGGGGGAGGACAGACAGAACAGCCTGACTAGACTGTGTATGAGGAGTAGGGTGGGAGGAGGACAAACAGACAGAACAGCCTGACTAGACTGTGTATGAGGAGTGGGGAGGGAGGAGGACAAACAGACAGAACAGCCTGACTAGACTGTGTATGAGGAGTGGGGAGGGAGGAGGACAAACAGACAGAACAGCCTGACTAGACTGTGTATGAGGAGTGGGGAGGGGGGAGGACAGACAGACAGAACAACCGGACTAGACTGTGTATGAGGAGTGGGGAGGGGGGAGGACAGACAGAACAACCGGACTAGACTGTGTATGAGGAGTGGTGAGGGGGAGGACAGACAGAACAACCGGACTAGACTGTGTATGAGGAATGGGGTGGGAGGAGGACAAACAGACAGAACAGCCTGACTAGACTGTGTATGAGGAGTGGGGAGGGGGAGGACAGACAGAACAACCGGACTAGACTGTGTATGAGGAGTGGGGTGGGAGGAGGACAGACAGAACAGCCTGACTAGACTGTGTATGAGGAGTGTGGAGGGGGAGGACAGACAGAACAGCCTGACTAGACTGTGTATGAGGAGTGGGGAGGGGGAGGACAGACAGAACAGCCTGACTAGACTGTGTATGAGGAGTGGGGAGGGGGAGGACAGACAGAACAACCGGACTAGACTGTGTATGAGGAGTGGGGAGGGGGAGGACAGACAGAACAGCCTGACTAGACTGTGTATGAGGAGTAGGGTGGGAGGAGGACAAACAGACAGAACAGCCTGACTAGACTGTGTATGAGGAGTGGGGAGGGGGAGGACAGACAGAACAACCGGACTAGACTGTGTATGAGGAGTGGGGAGGGGAGGACAGACAGAACAGCCTGACTAGACTGTGTATGAGGAGTGGGGAGGGGGAGGACAGACAGAACAACCGGACTAGACTGTGTATGAGGAGTGGGGAGGGGGAGGACAGACAGACAGAACAGCCTGACTAGACTGTGTATGAGGAGTGGGGAGGGGGAGGACAGACAGAACAACCGGACTAGACTGTGTATGAGGAGTGGGGAGGGGGAGGACAGACAGAACAACCGGACTAGACTGTGTATGAGGAGTGGGGAGGGGAGGACAGACAGAACAACCGGACTAGACTGTGTATGAGGAGTGGGGAGGGGGAGGACAGACAGAACAACCGGACTAGACTGTGTATGAGGAGTGGGGAGGGGGAGGACAGACAGAACAACCGGACTAGACAGTGTATGAGGAGTGGGGTGGGAGGAGGACAAACAGACAGAACAGCCTAACTAGACTGTATATGAGGAGTGGGGAGGGGGAGGACAGACAGACAGAACAGCCTGACAAGACTGTGTATGAGGAGTGAGGTGGGGGGAGGACAGACAAACAGACAGAACAGCCTGACTAGACTGTGTATGAGGAGTGGGGAGGGGGGAGGACAGACAGAACAACCGGACTAGACTGTGTATGAGGAGTGGGGTGGGAGGAGGACAAACAGACAGAACAGCCTGACTAGACTGTGTATGAGGAGTGGGGAGGGGGAGGACAGACAGAACAACCGGACTAGACTGTGTATGAGGAGTGGGGTGGGAGGAGGACAAACAGACAGAACAGCCTGACTAGACTGTATATGAGGAGTGGGGAGGGGGGAGGACAGACAGACAGAACAGCCTGACAAGACTGTGTATGAGGAGTGAGGTGGGGGAGGACAGACAAACAGACAGAACAGCCTGACTAGACTGTGTATGAGGAGTGGGGAGGGGGAGGATAGACAAACAGACAGAACAGCCTGACTAGACTGTGTATGAGGAGTGGGGAGGGGGATGACAGACAGACAGAACAGCCTGACTAGACTGTGTATGAGGAGTGGGGTGGGAGGAGGACAGACAGACAGATAGAACAGCCTGACTAGACTGTGTATGAGGAGTGGGTTGGGGGAGGACAGACAGACAGAACAGCCTGACTAGACTGTGTATGAGGAGTGGGAGGACAGACAAACAGACAGAACAGCCTGACTAGACTGTGAATGAGGAGTGGGGTGGGAGGAGGACAGACAGACAGAACAGCCTGACTAGACTGCGTATGAGGAGTGGGGTGGGAGGAGGACAGACAGACAGAACAGCCTGACTAGACTGCGTATGAGGAGTGGGGTGGGAGGAGGACAGACAGACAGAACAGCCTGACTAGACTGCGTATGAGGAGTGGGGTGGGAGGAGGACAAACAGACAGAACAGCCTGACTAGACTGTGTATGAGGAGTGGGGAGGGGGAGGACAGACAGAACAACCGGACTAGACTGTGTATGAGGAGTGGGGTGGGAGGAGGACAAACAGACAGAACAGCCTGACTAGACTGTGTATGAGGAGTGGGGAGGGGAGGACAGACAGAACAACCGGACTAGACTGTGTATGAGGAGTGGGGTGGGAGGAGGACAAACAGACAGAACAGCCTGACTAGACTGTATATGAGGAGTGGGGAGGGGGGAGGACAGACAGACAGAACAGCCTGACAAGACTGTGTATGAGGAGTGAGGTGGGGGGAGGACAGACAAACAGACAGAACAGCCTGACTAGACTGTGTATGAGGAGTGGGGAGGGGGAGGATAGACAAACAGACAGAACAGCCTGACTAGACTGTGTATGAGGAGTGGGGAGGGGGATGACAGACAGACAGAACAGCCTGACTAGACTGTGTATGAGGAGTGGGGTGGGAGGAGGACAGACAGACAGATAGAACAGCCTGACTAGACTGTGTATGAGGAGTGGGTTGGGGGAGGACAGACAGACAGAACAGCCTGACTAGACTGTGTATGAGGAGTGGGAGGACAGACAAACAGACAGAACAGCCTGACTAGACTGTGAATGAGGAGTGGGGTGGGAGGAGGACAGACAGACAGAACAGCCTGACTAGACTGCGTATGAGGAGTGGGGTGGGAGGAGGACAGACAGACAGAACAGCCTGACTAGACTGCGTATGAGGAGTGGGGTGGGAGGAGGACAGACAGACAGAACAGCCTGACTAGACTGCGTATGAGGAGTGGGGTGGGAGGAGGACAAACAGACAGAACAGCCTTACTAGACTGCGTATGAGGAGTGGGGAGGGGGAGGACAGACAGGCAGAACATGCAGATGCGGGGAACCGAGCTCGGACAAGAGCCGAAGCCACCCTCCAGGCCCAGTACCCCACGCAGAGGGAAGGGGGAAGCGGAGGGCGTGAACCCCTTACCCTGCCCAGCCCACAGAACAAAGTGCATAAAGATAGGAAAACAACCTACAGTCTATAAAGATAAAGGTGAATGGGTGGATAGATGTAGAAATAGAGAGTGGGAAAGCGATATGATGAGGGAGAGATGGGTAGATAGAGATAAACAGTAGAGATGGTAGAAAGATAAGAGAGAGATGGGGGATGAAAGGAGGAGAAGGGGGGGGGTGGAGAGGTGATGATTTATTCCTCTAAAGCAGGAAGCAGCTCTCCTCATCTCCATGGTGATCTCTCTCCCTTTATCTTGTTTCTGTATATCGCTCACTCTCAATCCCTTTCCCTTTCCCTGCCCTATATCTCTCTCCCTCCTCAAAGCATGCTAATACATCAATAAGCTATTTAAAGCCGCAATATGTCACTTTTTGGGCTACCCGACCAAATTCCCATTGAATTTATAGACCTGATTTATAGACCTGTCATTGTCATTTAAATCAGGTCTAAGAAGAGGTAGATCTGTTCTATGTTCTATGTGTTCTATGTGTGTGTATGAGGAGTGGGGTGGGAGGAGGACAAACAGACAGAACAGCCTGACTAGACTGTGTATGAGGAGTGGGGAGGGGGGAGGACAGACAGAACAACCGGACTAGACTGTGTATGAGGAGTGGGGTGGGAGGAGGACAGACAGAACAGCCTGACTAGACTGTGTATGAGGAGTGGGGAGGGGGGAGGACAGACAGAACAGCCTGACTAGACTGTGTATGAGGAGTGGGGAGGGGGGAGGACAGACATAACAGCCTGACTAGACTGTGTATGAGGAGTGGGGAGGGGGGAGGACAGACAGAACAACCGGACTAGACTGTGTATGAGGAGTGGGGAGGGGGAGGACAGACAGAACAGCCTGACTAGACTGTGTATGAGGAGTAGGGTGGGAGGAGGACAAACAGACAGAACAGCCTGACTAGACTGTGTATGAGGAGTGGGGAGGGGGGAGGACAGACAGAACAACCGGACTAGACTGTGTATGAGGAGTGGGGTGGGAGGAGGACAGACAGAACAGCCTGACTAGACTGTGTATGAGGAGTGGGGAGGGGGAGGACAGACAGAACAGCCTGACTAGACTGTGTATGAGGAGTGGGGGGGGGGGGGACAGACAGAACAGCCTGACTAGACTGTGTATGAGGAGTGGGGAGGGGGAGGACAGACAGAACAACCGGACTAGACTGTGTATGAGGAGTGGGGAGGGGGAAGACAGACAGAACAGCCTGACTAGACTGTGTATGAGGAGTGGGGAGGGGGAGGACAGACATAACAACCGGACTAGACTGTGTATGAGGAGTGGGGAGGGGGAGGACAGACAGACAGAACAGCCTGACTAGACTGTGTATGAGGAGTGGGGAGGGGGAGGACAGACAGAACAACCGGACTAGACTGTGTATGAGGAGTGGGGTGGGAGGAGGACAAACAGACAGAACAGCCTGACAAGACTGTGTATGAGGAGTGAGGTGGGGGAGGACAGACAAACAGACAGAACAGCCTGACTAGACTGTGTATGAGGAGTGGGGAGGGGGAGGATAGACAAACAGACAGAACAGCCTGACTAGACTGTGTATGAGGAGTGGGGAGGGGGAGGACAGACAGAACAACCGGACTAGACTGTGTATGAGGAGTGGGGTGGGAGGAGGCAAACAGACAGAACAGCCTGACTAGACTGTGTATGAGGAGTGGGGAGGGGGAGGACAAACAGACAGAACAGCCTGACTAGACTGTGTATGAGGAGTGGGGAGGGAGGAGGACAAACAGACAGAACAGCCTGACTAGACTGTGTATGAGGAGTGGGGAGGGGGAGGACAGACAGACAGAACAACCGGACTAGACTGTGTATGAGGAGTGGGGAGGGGGAGGACAGACAGAACAACCGGACTAGACTGTGTATGAGGAGTGGGGAGGGGAGGACAGACAGAACAACCGGACTAGACTGTGTATGAGGAGTGGGGTGGGAGGAGGACAAACAGACAGAACAGCCTGACTAGACTGTGTATGAGGAATGGGGAGGGGGAGGACAGACAGAACAACCGGACTAGACTGTGTATGAGGAGTGGGGTGGGAGGAGGACAGACAGAACAGCCTGACTAGACTGTGTATGAGGAGTGGGGAGGGGGAGGACAGACAGAACAGCCTGACTAGACTGTGTATGAGGAGTGGGGAGGGGGAGGACAGACAGGACAGCCTGACTAGACTGTGTATGAGGAGTGGGGAGGGGGGAGGACAGACAGAACAACCGGACTAGACTGTGTATGAGGAGTGGGGAGGGGGAGGACAGACAGAACAGCCTGACTAGACTGTGTATGAGGAGTGGGGTGGGAGGAGGACAAACAGACAGAACAGCCTGACTAGACTGTGTATGAGGAGTGGGGAGGGGGAGGACAGACAGAACAGCCTGACTAGACTGTGTATGAGGAGTGGGGAGGGGGAGGACAGACAGAACAACCGGACTAGACTGTGTATGAGGAGTGGGGTGGGAGGAGGACAGACAGAACAGCCTGACTAGACTGTGTATGAGGAGTGGGGAGGGGGAGGACAGACAGAACAGCCTGACTAGACTGTGTATGAGGAGTGGGGGGGGGGGGAGACAGAACAGCCTGACTAGACTGTGTATGAGGAGTGGGGAGGGGGAGGACAGACAGAACAACCGGACTAGACTGTGTATGAGGAGTGGGGAGGGGGAAGACAGACAGAACAGCCTGACTAGACTGTGTATGAGGAGTGGGGAGGGGGAGGACAGACATAACAACCGGACTAGACTGTGTATGAGGAGTGGGGAGGGGAGGACAGACAGACAGAACAGCCTGACTAGACTGTGTGAGGAGTGAGGAGACAGAACAAGACTAGTGGGGGAGGACAGACAAACAGACAGAACAGCCTGACTAGACTGTGTATGAGGAGTGGGGAGGGGGAGGATAGACAAACAGACAGAACAGCCTGACTAGACTGTGTATGAGGAGTGGGGAGGGGGAGGACAGACAGAACAACCGGACTAGACTGTGTATGAGGAGTGGGGTGGGAGGAGGACAAACAGACAGAACAGCCTGACTAGACTGTGTATGAGGAATGGGGAGGGGGGAGGACAGACAGAACAACCGGACTAGACTGTGTATGAGGAGTGGGGTGGGAGGAGGACAGACAGAACAGCCTGACTAGACTGTGTATGAGGAGTGGGGAGGGGGGAGGACAGACAGAACAGCCTGACTAGACTGTGTATGAGGAGTGGGGGGGGGGGGGGAGGACAGACAGAACAGCCTGACTAGACTGTGTATGAGGAGTGGGGAGGGGGAGGACAGACAGAACAACCGGACTAGACTGTGTATGAGGAGTGGGGAGGGGGAAGACAGACAGAACAGCCTGACTAGACTGTGTATGAGGAGTGGGGAGGGGGGAGGACAGACATAACAACCGGACTAGACTGTGTATGAGGAGTGGGGAGGGGGAGGACAGACAGACAGAACAGCCTGACTAGACTGTGTATGAGGAGTGGGGAGGGGGGAGGACAGACAGAACAACCGGACTAGACTGTGTATGAGGAGTGGGGTGGGAGGAGGACAAACAGACAGAACAGCCTGACAAGACTGTGTATGAGGAGTGAGGTGGGGGGAGGACAGACAAACAGACAGAACAGCCTGACTAGACTGTGTATGAGGAGTGGGGAGGGGGAGGATAGACAAACAGACAGAACAGCCTGACTAGACTGTGTATGAGGAGTGGGGAGGGGGAGGACAGACAGAACAACCGGACTAGACTGTGTATGAGGAGTGGGGTGGGAGGAGGACAAACAGACAGAACAGCCTGACTAGACTGTGTATGAGGAATGGGGAGGGGGGAGGACAGACAGAACAACCGGACTAGACTGTGTATGAGGAGTGGGGTGGGAGGAGGACAGACAGAACAGCCTGACTAGACTGTGTATGAGGAGTGGGGAGGGGGAGGACAGACAGAACAGCCTGACTAGACTGTGTATGAGGAGTGGGGAGGGGGAGGACAGACAGGACAGCCTGACTAGACTGTGTATGAGGAGTGGGGAGGGGGAGGACAGACAGAACAACCGGACTAGACTGTGTATGAGGAGTGGGGAGGGGAGGACAGACAGAACAGCCTGACTAGACTGTGTATGAGGAGTAGGGTGGGAGGAGGACAAACAGACAGAACAGCCTGACTAGACTGTGTATGAGGAGTGGGGAGGGAGGAGGACAAACAGACAGAACAGCCTGACTAGACTGTGTATGAGGAGTGGGGAGGGAGGAGGACAAACAGACAGAACAGCCTGACTAGACTGCGTATGAGGAGTGGGGAGGGGGGAGGACAGACAGACAGAACAACCGGACTAGACTGTGTATGAGGAGTGGGGAGGGGGGAGGACAGACAGAACAACCGGACTAGACTGTGTATGAGGAGTGGTGAGGGGGAGGACAGACAGAACAACCGGACTAGACTGTGTATGAGGAGTGGGGTGGGAGGAGGACAAACAGACAGAACAGCCTGACTAGACTGTGTATGAGGAGTGGGGAGGGGGAGGACAGACAGAACAACCGGACTAGACTGTGTATGAGGAGTGGGGTGGGAGGAGGACAGACAGAACAGCCTGACTAGACTGTGTATGAGGAGTGTGGAGGGGGAGGACAGACAGAACAGCCTGACTAGACTGTGTATGAGGAGTGGGGAGGGGGAGGACAGACAGAACAGCCTGACTAGACTGTGTATGAGGAGTGGGGAGGGGGAGGACAGACAGAACAACCGGACTAGACTGTGTATGAGGAGTGGGGAGGGGAGGACAGACAGAACAGCCTGACTAGACTGTGTATGAGGAGTAGGGTGGGAGGAGGACAAACAGACAGAACAGCCTGACTAGACTGTGTATGAGGAGTGGGGAGGGGGAGGACAGACAGAACAACCGGACTAGACTGTGTATGAGGAGTGGGGAGGGGGAGGACAGACAGAACAGCCTGACTAGACTGTGTATGAGGAGTGGGGAGGGGGGAGGACAGACAGAACAACCGGACTAGACTGTGTATGAGGAGTGGGGAGGGGGAGGACAGACAGACAGAACAGCCTGACTAGACTGTGTATGAGGAGTGGGGAGGGGGAGGACAGACAGAACAACCGGACTAGACTGTGTATGAGGAGTGGGGAGGGGGAGGACAGACAGAACAACCGGACTAGACTGTGTATGAGGAGTGGGGAGGGGAGGACAGACAGAACAACCGGACTAGACTGTGTATGAGGAGTGGGGAGGGGGAGGACAGACAGAACAACCGGACTAGACTGTGTATGAGGAGTGGGGAGGGGGAGGACAGACAGAACAACCGGACTAGACAGTGTATGAGGAGTGGGGTGGGAGGAGGACAAACAGACAGAACAGCCTAACTAGACTGTATATGAGGAGTGGGGAGGGGGAGGACAGACAGACAGAACAGCCTGACAAGACTGTGTATGAGGAGTGAGGTGGGGGAGGACAGACAAACAGACAGAACAGCCTGACTAGACTGTGTATGAGGAGTGGGGAGGGGGAGGACAGACAGAACAACCGGACTAGACTGTGTATGAGGAGTGGGGTGGGAGGAGGACAAACAGACAGAACAGCCTGACTAGACTGTGTATGAGGAGTGGGGAGGGGGAGGACAGACAGAACAACCGGACTAGACTGTGTATGAGGAGTGGGGTGGGAGGAGGACAAACAGACAGAACAGCCTGACTAGACTGTATATGAGGAGTGGGGAGGGGGAGGACAGACAGACAGAACAGCCTGACAAGACTGTGTATGAGGAGTGAGGTGGGGGAGGACAGACAAACAGACAGAACAGCCTGACTAGACTGTGTATGAGGAGTGGGGAGGGGGAGGATAGACAAACAGACAGAACAGCCTGACTAGACTGTGTATGAGGAGTGGGGAGGGGGATGACAGACAGACAGAACAGCCTGACTAGACTGTGTATGAGGAGTGGGGTGGGAGGAGGACAGACAGACAGATAGAACAGCCTGACTAGACTGTGTATGAGGAGTGGGTTGGGGGAGGACAGACAGACAGAACAGCCTGACTAGACTGTGTATGAGGAGTGGGAGGACTGACAAACAGACAGAACAGCCTGACTAGACTGTGAATGAGGAGTGGGGTGGGAGGAGGACAGACAGACAGACAGAACAGCCTGACTAGACTGCGTATGAGGAGTGGGGTGGGAGGAGGACAGACAGACAGAACAGCCTGACTAGACTGCGTATGAGGAGTGGGGTGGGAGGAGGACAGACAGACAGAACAGCCTGACTAGACTGCGTATGAGGAGTGGGGTGGGAGGAGGACAAACAGACAGAACAGCCTGACTAGACTGTGTATGAGGAGTGGGGAGGGGGAGGACAGACAGAACAACCGGACTAGACTGTGTATGAGGAGTGGGGTGGGAGGAGGACAAACAGACAGAACAGCCTGACTAGACTGTGTATGAGGAGTGGGGAGGGGGAGGACAGACAGAACAACCGGACTAGACTGTGTATGAGGAGTGGGGTGGGAGGAGGACAAACAGACAGAACAGCCTGACTAGACTGTATATGAGGAGTGGGGAGGGGGGAGGACAGACAGACAGAACAGCCTGAGAAGACTGTGTATGAGGAGTGAGGTGGGGGAGGACAGACAAACAGACAGAACAGCCTGACTAGACTGTGTATGAGGAGTGGGGAGGGGGAGGACAGACAGAACAACCGGACTAGACTGTGTATGAGGAGTGGGGAGGGGGAGGACAGACAGACAGAACAGCCTGACTAGACTGTGTATGAGGAGTGGGGAGGGGGAGGACAGACAGAACAACCGGACTAGACTGTGTATGAGGAGTGGGGAGGGGGAGGACAGACAGAACAACCGGACTAGACTGTGTATGAGGAGTGGGGAGGGCAGGACAGACAGAACAACCGGACTAGACTGTGTATGAGGAGTGGGGAGGGGGAGGACAGACAGAACAACCGGACTAGACTGTGTATGAGGAGTGGGGAGGGGGGAGGACAGACAGAACAACCGGACTAGACAGTGTATGAGGAGTGGGGTGGGAGGAGGACAAACAGACAGAACAGCCTAACTAGACTGTATATGAGGAGTGGGGAGGGGGAGGACAGACAGACAGAACAGCCTGACAAGACTGTGTATGAGGAGTGAGGTGGGGGAGGACAGACAAACAGACAGAACAGCCTGACTAGACTGTGTATGAGGAGTGGGGAGGGGGAGGACAGACAGAACAACCGGACTAGACTGTGTATGAGGAGTGGGGTGGGAGGAGGACAAACAGACAGAACAGCCTGACTAGACTGTGTATGAGGAGTGGGGAGGGGGAGGACAGACAGAACAACCGGACTAGACTGTGTATGAGGAGTGGGGTGGGAGGAGGACAAACAGACAGAACAGCCTGACTAGACTGTATATGAGGAGTGGGGAGGGGGAGGACAGACAGACAGAACAGCCTGACAAGACTGTGTATGAGGAGTGAGGTGGGGGAGGACAGACAAACAGACAGAACAGCCTGACTAGACTGTGTATGAGGAGTGGGGAGGGGAGGATAGACAAACAGACAGAACAGCCTGACTAGACTGTGTATGAGGAGTGGGGAGGGGGATGACAGACAGACAGAACAGCCTGACTAGACTGTGTATGAGGAGTGGGGTGGGAGGAGGACAGACAGACAGATAGAACAGCCTGACTAGACTGTGTATGAGGAGTGGGTTGGGGGAGGACAGACAGACAGAACAGCCTGACTAGACTGTGTATGAGGAGTGGGAGGACTGACAAACAGACAGAACAGCCTGACTAGACTGTGAATGAGGAGTGGGGTGGGAGGAGGACAGACAGACAGAACAGCCTGACTAGACTGCGTATGAGGAGTGGGGTGGGAGGAGGACAGACAGACAGAACAGCCTGACTAGACTGCGTATGAGGAGTGGGGTGGGAGGAGGACAGACAGACAGAACAGCCTGACTAGACTGCGTATGAGGAGTGGGGTGGGAGGAGGACAAACAGACAGAACAGCCTGACTAGACTGTGTATGAGGAGTGGGGAGGGGAGGACAGACAGAACAACCGGACTAGACTGTGTATGAGGAGTGGGGTGGGAGGAGGACAAACAGACAGAACAGCCTGACTAGACTGTGTATGAGGAGTGGGGGGGGAGGACAGACAGAACAACCGGACTAGACTGTGTATGAGGAGTGGGGTGGGAGGAGGACAAACAGACAGAACAGCCTGACTAGACTGTATATGAGGAGTGGGGAGGGGGAGGACAGACAGACAGAACAGCCTGAGAAGACTGTGTATGAGGAGTGAGGTGGGGGAGGACAGACAAACAGACAGAACAGCCTGACTAGACTGTGTATGAGGAGTGGGGAGGGGGAGGATAGACAAACAGACAGAACAGCCTGACTAGACTGTGTATGAGGAGTGGGGAGGGGGATGACAGACAGACAGAACAGCCTGACTAGACTGTGTATGAGGAGTGGGGTGGGAGGAGGACAGACAGACAGATAGAACAGCCTGACTAGACTGTGTATGAGGAGTGGGTTGGGGGAGGACAGACAGACAGAACAGCCTGACTAGACTGTGTATGAGGAGTGGGAGGACAGACAAACAGACAGAACAGCCTGACTAGACTGTGAATGAGGAGTGGGGTGGGAGGAGGACAGACAGACAGAACAGCCTGACTAGACTGCGTATGAGGAGTGGGGTGGGAGGAGGACAGACAGACAGAACAGCCTGACTAGACTGCGTATGAGGAGTGGGGTGGGAGGAGGACAGACAGACAGAACAGCCTGACTAGACTGCGTATGAGGAGTGGGGTGGGAGGAGGACAAACAGACAGAACAGCCTTACTAGACTGCGTATGAGGAGTGGGGAGGGGGAGGACAGACAGGCAGAACATGCAGATGCGGGGAACCGAGCTCGGACAAGAGCCGAAGCCACCCTCCAGGCCCAGTACCCCACGCAGAGGGAAGGGGGAAGCGGAGGGCGTGAACCCCTTACCCTGCCCAGCCCACAGAACAAAGTGCATAAAGATAGGAAAACAACCTACAGTCTATAATGATAAAGGTGAATGGGTGGATAGATGTAGCAATAGAGAGTGGGAAAGCGATATGATGAGGGAGAGATGGGTAGATAGAGATAAACAGTAGAGATGGTAGAAAGATAAGAGAGAGATGGGGGATGAAAGGAGGAGGAGAAGGGGGGGGTGGAGAGGTGATGATTTATTCCTCTAAAGCAGGAAGCAGCTCTCCTCATCTCCATGGTGATCTCTCTCCCTTTATCTTGTTTCTGTATATCGCTCACTCTCAATCCCTTTCCCTTTCCCTGCCCTATATCTCTCTCCCTCCTCAAAGCATGCTAATACATCAATAAGCTATTTAAAGCCGCAATATGTCACTTTTTGGGCTACCCGACCAAATTCCCATTGAATTTATAGACCTGATTTATAGACCTGTCATTGTCATTTAAATCAGGTCTAAGAAGAGGTAGATCTGTTCTATGTGCACCATTGCTATGCCTCTCCTTCTTAAGTTGCATTTTTGCATCTTTTACTTTCGGTTTTGTACACTCACTTCAAAGAGCTGAAAATACAGTACACAAAATATTTGGGGTTAAACAAAATATTTTTCACAGCGGTTCAGATGGTACAATGATTCTCTGCACAATGACTTCTTGTTTTGTCACATAAACTGGAATTAGCCAAACTATTATAATATTTGCAACCTGGAAATGGAGGCGTGATTTCTGCATATTGCATCTTTAAAGTGTTAATGTTAACTTTTCATTGAGGTCTTTTTTACAGCCACCGTCATATTTATAACAACTTGAGTTCAGTGATCACCATCATTATTTCTTAAAATGTTCATTAACGTTAAGATTAACATTAAGGTGTTCACCAAAATCACTCCATGCTGCACTTGTGTACGGGCACACACACACGTACACATACAGGCACACACACACCACACACACATACACGCTCACGCATGCACACACACCCATATACACACACATATATGCACACATACACATACACACACACATTCACAAAAACACTTGCTTGCCTCGCCCAACCTGTTGCTATAGTAACAGGCCTTGGTGCAGTCCGCAGTATCACAGATCATCTAGATCTCAGACTACTGACAGCAATTAGAACACACACACACGCACGCACACACACACACACACACACACACACACACACACACACACACACACACACACACACACACACACACACACACACACACACACACACACACACACACACACACACACACACACACACACACACACACACACACACACAGAGCAGTCACACTTTTTCTCACCCTCTCTTTCTTGCACTAACCCTCTCACCCTCTCTTTCTTGCACTAACCCTCTCACCCTCTCTTTCTTGCAGTAACCCTCTCACCCTCTCTTTCTTGCACTAACAGTTCAGATGATTAATGTCTGTTTTTGATAAAGGCTGTTACTGCTGATACAGCAAATTGGCTTATCAGTCTCTGTCTCTGAGTCTATCTAGCTATCTGTCTGTCTCTGAGTCGATCTAGCTATCTGTCTGTATCTGAGTCTGTCTGGCTATCTGTCTGTCTCTGAGTCTATCTAGCTATCTGTCTGTCTCTGAGTCTATCTAGCTATCTGTCTGTATCTGAGTCTGTCTAGCTATCTGTCTGTCTCTGAGTCTATTTAGCTATCTGTCTGTCTCTGAGTCTATCTAGCTATCTGTCTGTCTCTGAGTCTATCTAGCTATCTGTCTGTCTCTGAGTCTATCTGGCTATCTGTCTGTCTCTGAGTCTGTCTGACTATCTATCTGTCTCTGAGTGTCTGGCTATCTGTCTGCCTCTGAGTCTGTCTGGCTATCTGTCTGTCTCTCAATCTGTGTTTCTATCTTTTTATCGCTTCTCTCTTCTATAAATCTACACCCCCATCTGTCTACACCTCCTAGCTCACTTCCTCTCTATTACTGCCCCTCCCCCTACTGTTCACTCTTTCTTTCTTTCCCTCTCACTCTCTCTCTTTTCTTTCTCTTTCTCTCTCTCTAAGTCTCTCTCTTTTCTTTCTCTTTCTTTCTCTCTAAGTCTCTCTCTTTTCTTTCTCTCTCCCTTTCTCTCTCTCTCTCTCTCTCTCTTTGTCTCTCTTTTCTTTCTTTCTCTCTCTCTCTCTCTCTCTCTCTCTTCTCTCTCTCTCTCTCTCTCTCTCTCTCTCTCTCTCTCTCTGTATCTCTTTTCTTTCTTTCTCTCTCCCTTTCTCTCTCCTTTTCTCTCAATCTCTCTCTCTCTATTATCTCTCTTTTCTTTCTCTCTCTTTTTCTCTCTCCCTCTCTCTCTCTTAAAGGATACAGTGTGTCTCTTGGAGTGAGTTCTACAGTGTTTACTGGATAGTGAGTTATGAAGATAAAATGTTGCAGCAGCTCTCAATCGGTGATGGACTAGCCTTTCGTGCACACACACACACACACACACACACACACACACACACACACACACACACACACACACACACACACACACACACACACACACACACACACACACACACACACACACACACACACACACACACACACACACACACACACACACACACTCCAATAAATGCATTTAGCTATTTCATATATTCAAAAGGAAAGCAAATTCACTACATGTTGTCTGTGTGTCTGTCTGTGTTTGTGTGTGTTTGTCAGTGGAAGCTGCTAATGAGATAAATAATCAGAGGGGGGCAACACCTCAAAGTGGCGCTGAGCATCATGGGCTGTGGTGACCCGTTGCGCCTCAAAGAAACTCTTCCTCTCTTCCTGTCCTTCTCTCTCTCTCTTTCTCCTCTTCTCTCTTCACGCTAAGCCCAGGTAAAAGTAGTGTGATGGACTGGATTCAAGCCTGGGTCTCCTGCACACAGTGGCGGACTAAGCCTTAGGCAGAAGAGGCAATTGCCTCAGGCCTCACATCATCAACGGGTCTTGTGAGCTGGACATCATTTTACACATACAGTACCAGTCAAAAGTTTGGACACACTTACTCGTTCAAGGGTTTTTCTTTTTTTTAAACTATTTTCTACATTGTAGAATAATAGTGAAGACATCAAAACTATGAAACACACATGGAATCATGTAGTTAGCAAAAAAGTAGCCACCCTTTGCCTTGATGACAGCTTTGCACCCTCTTTGTTTATCATCAGCTAGGTTAAATGTTGAGACCTGCCTGATACCATCCCTTTTGACTGGTACTGTATGTATACATACACACAGAGTATGCAAAACATTAAGAACACCAGCTCTTTCTATGACATAGACTGACCAGGTGAATCCAGGTGAAAGATATGATCCCTTCTATGTGTCACTTGTTAAATCCACTTCAATCAGTGTAGATGAAGGGGAGGACACAGGTTGAAGAAGGATTTTGAAGTCTTGAGACCATTGAGACTTGTAATGTGTATGTGTGCCATTCAGAGGGTGAGTGGGTAATATTTAAGTGCCTTTGAACGGGTTATGATAGTAGGTACCAGGGTCCAGGACGCTTTGTGTCAAGAACTGCAACGCTGCTGGGTTTTTCCACGCTCAACAGTTTACGTGTGTATCAAGAACGGTCCACCACCCAAAGAACATCCAGCCAACTTGACAGAACTGTGAGACGCTTTGGAGTCAACATGGGCAAGCATCCCATCACTTTCAACACCTTATAGAGTCCATGTTCTGATGAATTGAGGCTGTCCTGAAGGCAAAGGGTGGCAGTAATATAGAGCACCAGCAAATTAACAGTAGCGAGGCTATATACAGTTAGTACAGGTACAGAGTCAATGATGCAACCAGTCAGGATGCTCTCGATGGTGCAGCTGTAGAACCTTTTGAGGATCTGAGGACCCATGCCAAATCTTTTTAGTCTCTTGAGGGGGAATAGGCTTTGTCGTGCCTTCTTCACGACTGTCTTGGTGTGTTTGGACCATTATAGTTTGTTGGTGATGTGGACACCAGGGAACTTGAAGCTCTCAACCTGCTCCACTACAGCCCAGTTGATGAGAATGGGGGCATGCTTGGTCCTCCTTTTCCTGTAATCCACAATCATCTCCTTTATCTTGATCACGTTGAGGCAGAGGTTGTTATCCTGGCACCACACGGCCAGGTCTCTGACCTTCTCCCTAAAGGCAGTTTCATCGTTGTCGGTGATCAGGCTTACCACTGTTGTGTCATCGGCAAACTTAATGATGGTGTTGGAGTCGTGCCTGGCCATGCAGTCATGAGTGAACAGGGAGTACAGGAGGGGACTGAGCACGCACCCCTGAGGGGCCCCCGTGTTGAGGATCAGCGTGGCAGATGTGTTGTTACCTACCCTTTGCACATTGGGGTAAGGAAGTCCAGTATCCAGTTGCAGAGGGAGGTGTTTAGTCCCAGGGCTCTTAGTGTAGTGATGAGCTTTGAGGGCACTATAGTGTTAAATGCTGAGCTGTAGTTAATGAATAGCATTCTCACGTAGGTGTTCCTTTTGTCCAGGTGTGAAAGGGCAGAGTGCAGTGCAATAAAGATTGCATCATCTGTGGATTTGTTGGGGCGGTATGCAAATTAGGGTGGGTCTAGGGTTTCTGGGAAAATGGTGTTAATGTGAGCCATGACCAGCCTTTCAAAGCACTTCATGGCTACAGACGTGAGTGTTACGGGTCGGTCGTCATTTAGGCAGGTTACCTTGGTGTTCTTGGATACAGGGACTATGGTGGTCTGCTTGAAACATGTTGGTATTACTGACTCAGTCGGGGACAGGTTGAAAATGTCAATGAAGACACTTGCCAGTTGGTCAGGGAACGCTATGAGTACACGTCCTGGTAATCTGTCTGGCCCTGTAGCCTTGTGAATGTTGACCTGTTTAAAGCTCTTACTCACAGCGGCTATAGAGAGCGTGATCAGCTGATGCCCTCATGTATGCTTCAGTGTTGCTTGCCTCGAAGCGAGCATAGATGTACGTTAGCTTGTCTGGTAGGCTCGTCTCACTGGGAAGCTCGCGGCTGTTCTTCCCTTTGTAGTCTGTAATAGTTTGCAAGCCCTGCCACATCCGACAAGTGTCAGAGCCTGTGTAGTACGATTCAATCTTAGTCCTGTATTGACGCTTTGCCAGTTTCATGGTTCGTCGGAGGCATAGCCGGATTTCTTATAAGCGTCTGGGTTAGAGTCCCGCTCCTTGAAAGCGGCAGCTCTACCCTTTAGCTCAGTGTGGATGTTGCCTGTAATCCATGGCTTCTGGTTGGGGTATGTACTGTCACTGTAGTGACAACGTCGTTGATGCACTTATTGATGAAGCCAGTGACTGATGTGGTGTACTGCTCAATGCCATCGGAAGAATCCCAGAACATATTCCAGTCTGTGCTAGAAAAACAGTCCTGTAGCTTAGCATCTGCGTCATCTGACCACTTCTTTATTGACCGAGTCACTAGTGCTTCCTGCTTTTTGTAAGCAGGAATCAGGAAGATAGAATTATGGTCAGATTTACCTAATGGAAGGTGAGGGAGAGCTTTGTACGCATCTCTGTGTATGGAGTAAAGGTGGTCTACAGTTTTTTTTCACTCTGGTTGCACATTTAACATGCTGGTAGAAAAAAGGATTTAAGTTTCCTTGCATTAAAGTCCCCGGCCACTAGGAGCGCCTCTTCTGGATGAGCGTTTTGCTGTTTGCTTATAGCCTTATATCGCTCATTGAGTGCGGTCTTAGTGCCAGCATCAGTTAGTCATGGTAAATAGACAGCTACGAAAAATATAGATGAAAACTCTCTTGGTAAATAGTGTGGTCTACAGCTTATCCTGACATACTCTACCTCAGGCGGGGAAAATCTTGTAATGTGACTTACATTTACATTACATTTAAGTCATTTAGCAGACGCTCTTATCCAGAGCGACTTACAAATTACAAAGACTTCCTTAATATTAGATTTTGTGCACCAGCTGTTTTTTACAAATATACACAGACCGCCACCTCTTGTCTTACCAGAGGCGGCTGTTCTATCAGTGCAAACCCCGACATCTGTATGTTATCCACTTCGTTGTTCAGCCACGACTCTGTTGACACATAAGATATTACAGTTTTTAAATGTCCCGTTGGTAAGATATTCATGACTGTAGCTCGTCTATTTTGTTATCGAATGATTGTACGTTGGCTAATAGGACTGATGGTAGAGGCGGATTACCTACTTGCCATCGGATCCTTACAATGCACACTGACCTACATCCCCGATATCACCATCTCTTTCCCATGCAAATCACAGGGGAAAAAATGTTGTCCAATACGAGGTGAGTAATCGCTGTCCTGATATTTAGACGCTCTTTTCTGTCATAAGAGACGGTGGCAGAAACATTATGTACAAAAGAAGTTACAAATAACGCAACAAAAACACACACAATAGCACAACTGGTTAGGAGACCGTAAAACAGCAGCCATCTCCTCCTGCGCCGTTCAGTTGCATTACTAAGTCTGCCCCCGTCTGCACGCCACAAGATCTTAGTCCTGTGAGCTAACACAAGATCTTTGTCCTGGCAGCATAAAACATGATCTTAGTCCTGGGAGCTAACACAATATCTTAGTCCTGGGAGCTAACACAATATCTTAGTCCTGGGAGCTAACACAATATCTTAGTCCTGGCAGCATAAAACATGATCTTAGTCCTGGGAGCTAACACAATATCTTAGTCCTGGGAGCTAACACAATATCTTAGTCCTGGGAGCTAACACAAGCTCCTAGTCCTGGGAGCTAACACAAGCTCCTAGTCCTGGGAGCTAACACAATATCTTAGTCCTGGGAGCTAACACAATATCTTAGTCCTGGGAGCTAACACAAGCTCCTAGTCCTGGGAGCTAACACAAGCTCCTAGTCCTGGGAGCTAACACAATATCTTAGTCCTGGGAGCTAACACAATATCTTAGTCCTGGGAGCTAACACAATATCTTAGTCCTGGGAGCAAACACAATATCTTAGTCCTGGGAGCTAACACAATATCTTAGTCCTGGGAGATAACACAATATCTTAGTCCTGGGAGCTAACACAATATCTTAGTCCTGGGAGCTAACACAATATCTTAGTCCTGGGAGCTAACACAATATCTTAGTCCTGGGAGCTAACACAATATCTTAGTCCTGGGAGCTAACACAATATCTTAGTCCTGGGAGATAACACAATATCTTAGTCCTGGGAGCTAACACAATATCTTAGTCCTGGGAGCTAACACAAGCTCCTAGTCCTGGGAGCTAACACAAGCTCCTAGTCCTGGGAGCTAACACAATATCTTAGTCCTGGGAGCTAACACAATATCTTAGTCCTGGGAGCTAACACAAGCTCCTAGTCCTGGGAGCTAACACAAGCTCCTAGTCCTGGGAGCTAACACAAGCTCCTAGTCCTGGGAGCTAACACAATATCTTAGTCCTGGGAGCTAACACAATATCTTAGTCCTGGGAGCTAACACAAGCTCCTAGTCCTGGGAGCTAACACAATATCTTAGTCCTGGGAGCTAACACAATATCTTAGTCCTGGGAGATAACACAATATCTTAGTCCTGGGAGCTAACACAATATCTTAGTCCTGGGAGCTAACACAATATCTTAGTCCTGGGAGCTAACACAATATCTTAGTCCTGGGAGCTAACACAATATCTTAGTCCTGGGAGCTAACACAATATCTTAGTCCTGGGAGCTAACACAATATCTTAGTCCTGGGAGCTAACACAATATCTTAGTCCTGGGAGCTAACACAATATCCTAGTCCTGGGAGCTAACACAAGTCTTGAGGCATTTAATACAAGTGTAGTTCACTGAAACCCCTCCATTACAATTGCAGACAGTAGAGATTGTGAATATTTAATATTCCCACATGTTATCTGACCAAGACAGAGGAGATGAGATTCTAATGGAAGTGAGTTGTGATAGGAAGTGAATCTGCTCTGTGTGGTGTGTGTGTGTCTGTAGTCCTGGTGTGTGTGTGTGTGTGTGTGTGTGTGTGTGTGTGTGTGTGTGTGTGTGTGTGTGTGTGTGTGTGTGTGTGTGTGTGAAGCAGGGGTCACTCTCACCCTTCGGTTGTGTGACTTCATCGCTCTGCAGCGTGGGATTCTGGGTAGTGGGCACGGAAGTCTGACATTGCCCTTCTCTCTGAGTGACTCATATCTCACTCCTCACGCACAGACACACACACACACAATATAACATGGATACATACTGTATCTATGGTGGGGGGGTTACAAATGTACAATGCTAATGGTGGTCTTGTAGAGGGGCACTTCCTCTGGTACAGTCCAATCCATCTTAGGGCCATGGCCACTCATACTGTATTAAATACCAGCGTGACTGTTAATGTAAATATATTCAATTAAACAACTATTTCGTACTCTTTCTCTGCTACTGTATGACTCATTTCGTAGTATTTTTCTCACTTCCCGTGTCAGGTTGTTACTACTGCTGCTGTATACTGTATACTGTATGGTTTGAAACTTAACATAATATTTTCAACTTAAAATACAGTTATTATACTCTAATAATGACCAGCATTATACACAGTTAAAAACATTGACAAATAAATCAATAAATAAATCAAGGCATGAAAGGTCAGAGTGAAATGAATGAATCCAATATAAAATATCATCATGGCTGCCGGTCTCCTGCGTGAACTGAACACATACAATGCACCCACTAGACTTTTTTCATCAGAGATCATATGATTATTCAGATTGATTCAAACTATGACAGATCATCAGTCTATGAACTCTATGAGCTTGGAGAGGCACTTCTCATCAGCTTCCCTGTTGGTTTGTTTGTGGCCTCTCTCTCTCTCTCTCTCTCTCTCTCTCTCTCTCTGTCATGTTTTGTCATTTATTATCATGTCTTGTCCCTGTGCTTCCCATTCTATTCGTTTCCCTCTGCTGGTCTTATTAGGTTCTTGCCCTCTTTCTATCCCTCTCTCTCCCCCACGCCAGACACTCACTCTCTCGCAATATAACATGGATCTTCTATCTATGGTTCCGTTCCTGCTCCCAGCTGTTCCTATTCCCCTAATCATCATTTAGGGTCTGGCCCACACCTGTTTAAATCCTTTTCCCTGATTAGAGTCCCTATTTCTCTAAACCTTGTTTCCCGTACCTGCCCTGTCGGATCCTCATTTATAATTCACCGTGCTGTGTCTATGTTTTGCCCTGTCCCGTGTCAGTGTTTCCCTCAGATGCTGCGTGGTGAGCAGGTGTCTGGTCTGAAACATAGGTTAATATTCCCAGGCAACCTGCAGTTCTCGATCAAGTCTCCAGTCTGTTCTTGTCTTGACAAATAAATCAATAAATTATGCATTTTTGTTTTGTAAAGTTTATTCTGGATTAAATATCTCTGTTTTGCCGGTCTCCTGCGTTTTGGTCCTCATTCACCCATGACGTTTTTCTCAGAGATCTATGATTATTCGGATTGATTCAAACTATGACAGATCATCAGTCTATGAACTCTATGAGCTTGGAGAGGCACTTCTCACCAGCTTCCCTGTTGGTTTGTTTGTGGCCCCTCTCTCTCTCTCTCTCTCTCTCTCTCTCTCTCTCTCTCTCTCTCTCTCTCTCTCTCTCTCTCTCTCTGACTCTGTCCCTCCGTGGGTATCATATACCCTCTAGACCAGGGATGGGAAACTTTGATGGGGGCCGCAATGGCTCTTGGGTCAGCCTACCAACATCCACACTCACGCATGCAATCAGAGCCACAGGTTTGTCAGTGAGTGCCATACAGCAAGTGGAAAACTGTTGATGCACAAACAAGTCAGGAAATTGCACCTTGTGTAATTCCACATGTTTACCCCCGGCTCCTATGCCCATGTATATCATGATTACTAGTGCCAGATACATCATGACTATCTCAACCGTTACAGTAGGTCACAGGCATAGTAGCCTAGCTAGCCAACCCTGACTTTAGCCTGCTTATAACCATTTTGTCTCTCTGCTATCTGCATTACAATGCTTTTAAAAAAACTCTAGAAACTCTAAATTGTAGTGATTTTTCAGTGGAAATGTCACCGCTGAATATATCAGGTCACTTTTTATACTAGGAGTGATGGTTGTTGGAACTTGTTGCTGCAGCTCCCACAGGTCATTTCCCCCACGCATTCCATCTCCTTGTCCAGCCAGAGCAATTACTGGCCAAATGAAAGACTGGCCTCAAGCAGAAGATGTGGGAAACAATGACATTACTTCATATGATAGGCCTATTATATGGCAATATATGGGTAAATGTTACCCGACCAGACCGAACAAAAAAACATAAACATGGTTTGAAATCATCTATAGGCTATAGATAGTAGTGGGGGCTGGTGGGAGGAGCTGTCGAAGGACGGGCTCATTGTATTGGCTGGAATGGAATTATTGGAACCGTATCAAACACATCAAACCTATGAAAACGACACGTTTAACCCCGTTCCATTAATTCAATTCCAGCTAGTACAATGAGCCCGTCCTCCTATAGCTCCTCCCACCAGCCTCTGCTGATCGATATAGGAGGACGGGCTCATTGTAATAGCTGGAATTGAATTCGCAGGAATTGAAACTATCTACCTTGCAAGCTATTTAGACTACTTAAAGTCAGCTAAACAGGAACAAAAGCAAGATGGCCCACAGATTAGGGTTATTTTCCAGTTGGCCTACCTATTGAATTGTAAAATAGTCTAGTTTACAGTATAGCAGGCTACATAGGCCTAAAATAGGATCATATCAATTTGGTTAACGGTATCTCGGGTATCCTAAACAAGAGCTCTTAGAAACGATATAGCTAGCCTATGCCTCTCTCTGTTTATAGGCTATTGAACAGGACGAGCGGAGGAACCGGGACGCGCTTCAGAGTACGAAAGTGACGTCACGAAGTGCCATTCGGCTGTGGGAGGGGGAGGGGGTATATAACTAAATAATAGATTACTGGTCACGTGGTGTAAGCAGGCTTCTGAATGATTTAAAAGGCTCTCGCCTCCCACCGCCTCCTGGTGATGCGCGAGATGCTACTGCTGCTGAAGAGAGAGAAGGAGAAGAGAGAGAGGGAAGAGACAGACAGAGGAGAGAGAGGCAGAGAGAGCGCGTAAGGGAGAGCGAGAGAGGAGAGAGAGAGACTGCAACAGCAGCCGACATGGAGCTCGAGCCTTTCCGCGGGACGGCGAGCATCCTCTAATCTGCCAGGGTCACGGTAGAATACGTAAGTGAATTTGTTTCTCATCCTTTCTCTCCATCTCTGTCCCACTCTCACTCTCACTGTCTGTGTCGTCATGGTTTATGTGTGTGTGAAATGGCGTATTTGACCCGCGGTATGTATGTGTGTCCTGCAGTTGATCGCCAGTTGTTTGATGATAAAATGTTTCATTCTTGAGTCACACCTGCTTGGCGTGCGTGTGCATGTGTATTTGTTGGGGGTGGGAGCTCGCATCCCGGTTGTAGCTGCAGTAGACACCAGGAGAGAGAGAGGAGAGGAAGATACGATTTGGTTATTACATAAACCCGACATAAAGGTATTTGTTTATCAACAGCTAGAGTAAATGTTGAAATCTGCCTGATATCATCACGTAGAAGGCTACATCTCATCTGATCGCTATTTTATCATAGAAGGACCTTTAGATAGATATAAGGCTACCCTCTGCTGTGTGTGTGTGTGTGTGTGTGTGTGTGTGTGTGTGTGTGTGTGTGTGTGTGTGTGTGTGTGTGTGTGTGTGTGTGTGTGTGTGTGTGTGTGTGTGTGTGTGTGTGTGTGTGTGTGTGTGTGTGTGTGTGTGTGTGTGTGTGTGTGTGTGTGTGTGTGTGTGTGTGTGTGTGTGAAAGAGAGAGACCTTACGAAAGGGATGCTTATCATCCGTTTTATAGCATCATGTCTGCATGGGTAGGGTGCACGCCCATGTGCACGCCTATCCTCTGCAAGAATCAGGCTGTCTTTTTCTATAGATGATAGCGTGCGTGTGGAGGGGGGGGGCATCTGAACTTGTGTTGTTGGGGAAACTCTTGGGAGCAGATTTGTTGGGAGGTACAGGATAGGGTAGGGTAGGATAGTAGGGTTGGATAATGTAAGGGTAGGGTAGGGTAGGGTAGGGTTGGATAAGGTAAGGATAGGGTAGGGTAAGGATAGGGTAGGGTAGGGAAGGGTAGGGATAGGGTAGGGTAGTTAGGGTTGGATAAGGATAGGGTAGGATAGGGTAAGGATAGGGTAGGATAGGGTTGGATAAGGTAAGGGTAAGGATAGGGTAGGTAAGGATAGGGTAGGATAGGGTATGGATAGGATATGGTAGGGTTGGATAAGGTAAGGGCTGGATAAGGGTAGGATAGGGTAGGGCTGGATAAGGTAGGGTAGGATAGGGTTGGATAAGGTAAGGATAGGGTAGGATAGGGTTGGATAAGGTAAGGATAGGATAGGGTTGGATAAGGTAAGGATAGGGTAGGATAGGGTAAGGATAGGGTAGGATAAGGTAGTTACTGTATATTATTGTGTTATAACTTTCCATCCTCTCTGGGTTTGAGAATGAAACAGATAGTAGAGAGAGAGAGAGGGATCAAAGGGAGCTCTGTAACTGCAGTATTGTCATCAGAGCCTTCACACACATTCCTCTCTCTGTCTGAGAAGCCAAAAGTTGGAAACATTGATTTCAATGATTTAGGGCTGAGGTTTAAACACACACGCACACACTGAGATGTTGAGACAGGTCTGTGTGTCAGAAAGCCTGGAGCCTGAGAACAAGCTCATCTCTATTTACATGTCATGAGAGTTCTCTATCTCGTTCTCTCTCTCTCATTCACCCATTCTTCCCCATGTTCCTTTTCTTCCTCTACCACTCTTCCTCATTCATTCTTCCCACTCTCTGCTCTCTCACTTCTTTACATCTCCCTCTGTCCCTCTCTCCCTTTCTCTCTCCTTCCATCTGTGTGGTGCTGTCCGTGGTGCTGAAAGCAGCAGTCATTAACAGGACTGGGTGGTTCAAGTCCTGAATGCTGATTAGTTGACAGCTGTGGTATATCAGACCGTATACCATGTGTATGACAAGACATTTATTTTTACTGCTTTAATTACCTTGGTGACCAGTTTATAATTGCAATAAGGCACCTCGGAGGTTTGTGGTATATGGCCAATATACCACGGCTAAGGGCTGTATCCAGGCACTCTGAGTTGCGTTGTGCCTACGAACAGCATTTTGCCGTGGTGTACTGGCCATATACCCCATCCCCTCGGGCCTTATTGCTAAAATATGGTGTTGATGAAGTCTTGATAATAGTTATGTCTGTTATGTTGTATTAGTTTGGCTACATTCCCGTCATGACAAGAAAGATCCCTAGGTGCGTTTAACCCTGATGGGGATACCAGTGCAATAATTCCCCTCCTGTCATGGCTAGATGTCACGGGGAGTAACATCGACTGCTCCCTATAAGCTTGTTTGTAATGGATTTAGATCAATCATTCTGTCAACAGTTGTGTGTTTGTATGTGTGTGTAATGCGTAATGATGAAACATCACTGAGCCACAGGATGCAGCTGTGTGTGTGTGTGTATGTGTGTTTGTGTGTGTTTGTGTTCCCTTATACTGTCTAAATGTTTGTTTGCGCAAAGTGCCCTTTTCTTGATTGCTTGATAGATTGTTCTGTGTGTGTGTTTATAGATGATCTCATAAACCTTGTTCTATTGCATGTGTGACTCACCCTCTCACAAGAACACACACAACCTGATTTGGTTTGTGAATGGCAGATAGCCTCACTGACGTCACAGAGCCTGTCTGTGCATAAAAGCTAGTACAATCACCTCCACACACACACACACACACACACACACACACACACACACACACGCGCGCACACGCACACACACCATCACAGAACCATCTGCATCTCCGTCATCAGCAGCCCACCCCGTACCAGACTACAAGCCACGTAGATATATAGAAAGATAGAGAGCGAGAGGAAGGGGGAATAAACTCTGGGCCCTAGTGATGTGTACAGCGTATTGGTGTGGTTACTAATCCTTTTAGATATGTGTCACAGTTTGGCAATATGGTTACTAGTTATCAGATACAAGGCCATCCAAAGGAACACAGATTCAGAGGGACAGAGAGAGAGAGAGAGAGAGAGAGAGAGAGAGAGAGAGAGAGAGAGAGAGAGAGAGAGAGAGAGAGAGAGAGAGAGAGAGAGAGAGAGAGAGAGAGAGAGAGAGAGAGAGAGAGAGAGAGAGATGCGTTCCAGCTGTCTTTCCCACTCTCACTACACTCTTGAACTCAGCACTAGAGAGAGAGGGGAGAGAGAGAGAGGAGAGAGAGAGGGGGAAAGAGGAGAGAGAGGGAGATGGAGGGCTGTGTTCCAGCTGTCTTTCCCACTCTCACTACTCTCTTGAACTCAGCACTAGAGAGAGAGAGGAGAGAGAGAGGGGGAAAGAGGAGAGAGGGAGATGGAGGGCTGCGTTCCAGCTGTCTTTCCCACTCTCACTACACTCTTGAACTCAGCACTAGAGAGAGAGAGGAGAGAGAGAGGGGGAAAGAGGAGAGAGAGGGAGATGGAGGGCTGCGTTCCAGCTGTCTTTCCCACTCTCACTACACTCTTGAACTCAGCACTGGAGAGAGAAAGAGAGAGAGAGACTGAACGAAAGGAAGAGAGAGAGAGAACCTTTCTCCTGAGTCAGGTCCTATACTCAATGATGACATACCCTCTCTCTGACTCTGACCTACTCAGAAGTCCAGTGGTTGCCATATCAGAACATTGCCGGCTGCCAGATTGGACTGAATCGGTTGCCAGATTGGACTGAATGAGGCTCTTATCTTTATTAAGGTACTGAGTTCCAGAAGCTGAATCAGGATATACGTTCTGTCAATCAGACAGAATGTTGGCTGGAACACACAGCTAACCACTCACTTACAACAATGAATCATGCCCATTGATTGGCTGATTGAATAACAATAATTTATTATTATGGTGGATGACTAGGAAACCAGATGACAGACAGATGGATGGATAGGCATGCCAACAGGCAGACGGACGGACAGACAGACCGATCGAAAGACAGAGGACGGCTGGACATTG
>NC_060195.1:62886803-62909303 GCF_021184085.1 Oncorhynchus gorbuscha
AAACCTGACTCAGTTACACCAGCTCTGTCAGGAGGAATGGGCCAAAATTCACCTAACTTATTGTGGGAAGCTTGTGGAAGGCTACCTTAAACGTTTGACGCAAGTTAAACAATTTAAAGGCAATGCTACCAAATACTAATTGAGTGTATGTAAACTTCTGACCCACTGGGAATGTGATGAAAGAAATAAAAGCTGAAATAAATAATTCTCTCTACTATCATTCTGACATTTCACATTCTTAAAATAAAGTGGTGATCCTAACTGACCTAAGACATGGAATTCTTACTAGGATTAAATGTCAGGAATTGTGAAAAACTGAGCTTAAATGTATTTGGCTAAGGTGTATGTTAACTTCCGACTTCAACTATATACAATTCACAAGTGATAGGCTAATTTTGCCACCCATCAGACTATTCTTGATATAATATTGTCTTTACATATACTAAATAATATATTTGTGACATTTTTATTTATTTAGAATGGACGATTATCATGCACTTGTATGGAAACAGGGGCAGCGGGACAAAATATATGTCAACTATGCATTTAAATAGTGAATGGAGGATGCTTTTCCCCGTGGTTTATTTTCATGCCAGTCAGATAGGCTATACTCCTGTTGTAAAGAGAAGCAATGTGCTTAATATTAGGAAAGTTGAGATATAAATATAGTTGTTATGCAGGTGAGTGAGGACCCAAAAGCGACTTAACAGAAACTGAGTTTATTCAAGTCCAAACAGAAAATAACAAATCCTGAATCCTTAACAGGAAATGTCCAAACGGGGATAACAGGAATCCTCTAGTTTGTAGAGGGGAATAACAGGATAAGCGGCCACAGACTGCAGGTCCCTTCGGGTAGGCGCGGGTCGTAGCTGACAGAGACACCTGCTCACACGCAGCATCTGATGATAGGCAAAACACGACAGGACGGAACAAGTACACAGCGAACAACAAACAAGGATCCGACAAGGACAGAAGCAGAAACAGAGAGAAAATAGAGACTTAATCAGAGGGCAAAATAGGGGACAGGTGTGAAAGAGTAAACGAGGTCGTTAGGAGAATGAGGAACAGCTGGGAGCAGGAACGGAACGATAGAGAGAGAGAGGGATAGAGAGAGGAAAAGAAACCTAATAAGACCAGCAGGGGGAAACGAATAGAAGAGAAAGCACAGGGACAAGACATGACAATATATGACAATACATGACAGTACCCCCCCACTCACCGAGCGCCTCCTGGCGCACTCGAGGAGGAACCCTGGCGGCAACGGAGGAAATCATTGATCAACGAACGGTCCAGCACGTCCCGAGATAGAACCCAACTCCTCTCCTCAGGACCGTAACGGGAAACGATGAAGAGGGAATCTAGTGCAATTACTATTATAAAAATGAGACACGGGTAGAGAACTGTAAGAGTTAGAGCAATCAGGACCAAACAGGCCAGGAGAGTAACAACTATGGACAAACTCAGACACAGCAAGGCTAAGACCAGGAACAGGAGAGAGGTGGTGGCTGTGGACAGACTGAGACACAGCAAGTGCAGGAGCAGGACCAGGAGAGATGCGGTGGCTGGGGACAGACTGAGACACAGCAAGGACAGGAAAGATGCGGTGGCAGGGGACAGACTGAGACACAGCAAGGGCAGGAGAGATGCGGTGGCTGGGGACAGACTGAGACCCAGCAAGGCCAGGAGCAGAAGCAGGAAGACAGTTACCGGACTTAGTCTGCGCGCAGTCCGAACAAGCAGCCACGAAACGGCGCGTGTCACGCTCCTGAGTAGGCCACCAAAAACGCTGGCGAATAGAAGCAAGCGTACCCCGAACGCCGGGGTGGCCAGCTAACTTGGCAGAGTGAGCCCACTGAAGAATGGCCAGACGAGTAGAAACGGGATCGAAAAGAAGGTTCCTAGGACAAGCGCGCGGTGACGGAGTGTGAGTGAGTGCTTGATTTACCTGTCTCTCAATTCCCCAGACATTCAACCCGACAACACGCCCCTCAGGGAGAATCCCCTCGGGGTCGGTAGAGGCTACAGAAGAACTGAAGAGACGGGATAAAGCATCAGGCTTGGTGTTCTTAGTGCCCGGACGATAAGAAATAACGAACTCGAAATGAGCGAAATACAGCGCCCAACGAGCCTGACGCGCATTAAGTCGTTTGGCAGAACGGATGTACTCAAGGTTCTTATGGTCAGTCCAAACGACAAAAGGAACGGTCGCCCCCTCCAACCACTGTCGCCATTCGCCTAGGGCTAAGCGGATGGCGAGCAGTTCGCGGTTAGCCACATCATAGTTACGTTCCGACGGCGACAGGCAATGAGAAAAATACGCGCAAGGGTGGACCTTATCGTCAGTATGGGAGCGCTGGGACAGAATGGCTCCCACGCCCACCTCTGACGCGTCTACCTCGACAATGAACTGTTTAGTGACGTCAGGTGTAACAAGGATAGGAGCGGATGTTAAACGCTTCTTGAGGAGATCAAAAGCTCCCTGGGCGGAAACGGACCACTTAAAGCACGTCTTGACAGAAGTAAGGGCTGTGAGAGGAGCTGCCACTCGACTGAAGTTACGAAAGAAACGCCAATAGAAATTCGCGAAACCGAGAAAGCGCTGCAGTTCGACACGTGACTTAGGAACGGGCCAATCGCTGACAGCATGGACCCTAGCGGGATCCATCTGAATGCCTTCAGCGGAAATAACAGAACCGAGAAAAGTGACGGAGGAGACATGAAAAGCGCACTTCTCAGCCTTCACATAAAGACAATTCTCTAAAAGGCGCTGGAGGACAGGTCGAACGTGCTGAACATGATTCTGGAGTGACGGTGAAAAAATCAGGATCTCGTCAAGGTAAACAAAAACAAAGATGTTCAGCATGTCACTCAGTACATCATTAACTAATGCCTGAAAGACAGCTGGAGCATTAGCGAGACCGAACGGCGGAACCCGGTATTCAAAATGCCCTAACGGAGTGTTAAACACCGTTTTCCACTCGTCCCCCTCCCTGATGCGCACGAGATGGTAAGCGTTACGAAGATCCAACTTAGTAAAGAACCTGGCTCCCTGCAGAATCTCGAAAACTGAAGACATAAGGGGAAGCGGATAACGATTCTTAACCGTTATGTCATTCAGCCCTCGATAATCCACGCAGGGACGCAGAGGGCCGTCCTCTTCCTTAGCAAAAAAGAACCCCGCTTCGGCGGGCGAGGAGGAAGGAACCACGGTACCGGTGTCGAGAGCTACAGACAAATAATCTTCGAGAGCCTTACGTTCGGTAGCAGACAGAGAGTCTAGTCTACCCCGTGGGGGAGTAGTACCCGGAAGGAGATCAATACAACAATCATACGACCGGTGAGGAGGAAGGGAGGTGGCTCTGGACCGACTGAAGACCGTGCGCAGATCATGATATTCCTCCGGCACTCCTGTCAAATCACCAGGCTCCTCCTGTGAAGAGGGGGCAGAAGAAACAGGAGGAATAGCAGACATTAAACATTTCACATGACAAGAAACGTTCCAGGAAAGGATAGAATTACTAGACCAATCAATAGAAGGATTATGACACACTAGCCAGGGATGACCCAAAACAACAGGTGTAAAAGGTGAACGAAAAATCAAAAAGAAATGGTCTCACTATGGTTACCAGATACTGTGAGGGTTAAAGGTAGTGTTTCACATAATATACTGGGGAGAGGACTACCATCCAAGGCGAACATGGCCGTGGGCTCCCCTAACTGTCTGAGAGGAATGTCATGTTCCCGAGCCCAGGCTTCGTCCATAAAACAGCCCTCCGCCCCAGAGTCTATTAATGCACTGCAGGAAGCTGCCGAACCGGTCCAGCGTAGATGGACCGACAAGGTAGTACAGGAACTTGACGGAGAGGACAGAGTAGTAGCGCTTACCAGTAGCCCTCCGCTTACTGATGAGCTCTGGCCTTTAACTGGACATGAAATGACAAAATGACCAGCGGAACCGCAATAGAGACAGAGGCGGTTGGTGATTCTCCGTACCCTCTCCTTAGTCGAGATGCGAATACCCCCCAGCTGCATGGGCTCAACACCTGAGCCAGTGGGGGAAGATGGTAGTGTCGGGGAGAGGGGGGACACAGTTAACGCGAGCTCTCTTCCATGAGCTCGGTGACGAAGATCTACCCGTCGTTCTATGCGAATAGCGAGTTCAATCAAAGAATCCACGCTGGATGGAACCTCCCGGGAGAGAATCTCATCCTTAACCTTATCGTGGAGTCCCTCCAGAAAACGAGCGAGCAACGCCGGCTCGTTCCAGTTACTGGAGTCAGCAAGAGTGCAAAACTCTATAGAGTAATCCGTTATGGATCGATTACCTTAACATAGGGAAGACAGGGACCAGGAAGCTTCTTTCCCAAAAACAGAACGATCAAAAACCCGTATCATCTCCTCCTTAAAGTTCTGATACAGGTTAGTACACTCAGCCCTTGCCTCCCAGATAGCCGTGCCCCACTCCCGAGCCCGTCCAGTAAGGAGAGATATGACGTAGGCGATACGAGCAATACCCCTGGAGTACGTGTGGGGCTGGAGAGAGAACACTATATCACACTGGGTAAGGAACGAGCGACATTCAGTGGGCTCCCCAGAGAAACACGGTGGGTCATTAATTCTGGGCTCCGGAGACCCGGAAGCCCAGGAGGTAACCGGTGGATCGAGGCGGAGATTGTGAATCTCCTCCGAGAGGCCGGAGACTTGGGCGGCCAGGGTCTCAACGGCATGTCGAGCAGCAGACAATTCCTGTTCGTGTCTGCCTAGCATCACTCCCTGGAACTCGACAGCAGAGTAGAGAGAATCCGTAGTCGCTGGGTCCATTCTTGTTCGGATCCTTCTGTTATGCAGGTGAGTGAGGACCCAAAAGCGACTTAACAGAAACTGAGTTTATTCAAGTCCAAACAGAAAATAACAAATCCTGAATCCTTAACAGGAAATGTCCAAACGGGGATAACAGGAATCCTCTAGTTTGTAGAGGGGAATAACAGGATAAGCGGCCACAGACTGCAGGTCCCTTCGGGTAGGCGCGGGTCGTAGCTGACAGAGACACCTGCTCACACGCAGCATCTGATGATAGGCAAAACACGACAGGACGGAACAAGTACACAGCGAACAGCAAACAAGGATCCGACAAGGACAGAAGCAGAAACAGAGAGAAAATAGAGACTTAATCAGAGGGCAAAATAGGGGACAGGTGTGAAAGAGTAAACGAGGTCGTTAGGAGAATGAGGAACAGCTGGGAGCAGGAACGGAACGATAGAGAGAGAGAGGGATAGAGAGAGGAAAAGAAACCTAATAAGACCAGCAGGGGGAAACGAATAGAAGAGAAAGCACAGGGACAAGACATGACAATATATGACAATACATGACAATAGTAGGCCTAGCCTATAGAAAGCTGATGGGACCCTCCTCTTTTTAATAGAAGCCATCCCTCTGTTTTCTCACACAATTGCATAGCCTATAGAAATGTTGTGCAACATGACCTCTCATGAAGTGTTTGATTAGATTTTCGAATACTTTTGCATTGATGTCAGAGTGATTAGAAGGACAATAAAGTGCTGAGTACCAGGCAGTTAGCAAGTTTGGTAAGCTACTAACGACCAGCAGCAACATCAGAGCTTGGAGAAGCCTAATTACCCTGACTAAACAGTCTTGTGCAATTTGACTGCCATCATGACTCGTGACCGCCGGTGTGGCGGTAATACGGTCACCGTAACAGCCCTAAGAGGGGTTCAGTCTGGCTTTAGAATGGGGCACAGCACTACAACTGCAGCTAAAGAAGTTGCAAATTGCATCATAAATGCACTTGATAAAATGCAGCATTGTGCTGCTCTGTTTGTTGATATATCAAAGGCATTTGATTTAGTTGAGCATGAATTGTTGCTAGCTAGATTCAGTAACATTGGTCTCAGTGAAGGGGCAGTAAATTGGTTTAGGAACTATCTTTCTGGTAGAACACAATATGTATGTACTGACAATCACAAGTCTATCTTTCTTGAGATTAATATGTGCCCCAGGATTCCAGTCTACAATCCATGCTTCATCTAGATATGTTAGTGCCACTGAATGAATTTACATTTTTTTATGGGAGACTCTGTTACAGAGGAGTGTAAATGCTTATTTTAAATCTGGATCATGTTGTTGTATTGTATTCTATTGTTGTATGTTTTAATTCTGTAATGTATTGATTGTTGCTGCCTTCTTGGCCAAGTCTCCCTTGAAAAGGAGTCTCTGGGTCTGAATGGGCTTTTCCTGGTTAAATAAAGGTTAAATAAAAAATGTATGTTTACCTCCCAGTGTGGTGTGTATTTAACCCTCCCTCCCTCAAACTACTTCTTCCCATCCCTCTCACCCTCACTCTCTGCTCCCCCTCCCTCCCTCTCCCCATCCCTCTCACCCTCACTCTCTGCTCCCCCTCCCTCCCTCTCCCCATCACTCTCACCCTCACTCTCTGCTCCCCCTCCCTCCCTCTCCCCATCCCTCTCACCCTCACTCACTGCTCCCCCTCCCTCCCTCTCCCCATCCCTCTCTCCCTCGCTCCCTGCTCCCCCTCTCTCCCTCTCCCCATCCCTGTCTCCCTCGCTCCCTGCTCCCCCTCCCTCCCTCTCCCCATCTCTCTCTCCCTCACTCTCTGCTCCCCCTCCCTCCCTCTCCCCATCCCTCTGTCCCTCGTTCTCCCCTCTGCTCCAACTCGCTCCCTCCCTCCCTCCTCCCCTCCCTCTCTCCCTTCCTCTCCCCTCTGCTCTCCCTCACTCTTTCCCTCCCTCCCTCCCTCCTCCAACTCCCTCCACTCCCTCTCTAGGTAAAGGAGAGCAGTCGTACCCAGACCTCCTGGCCCTGCTGATAGCAGTAATAGTGACAGTGATCGTGGCCCTGGGGGTGAAGAACTCAGTAGGGTTTAATAATGTGTTGAATGTGATCAACCTGATGGTGTGGGTCTTCATGATGGTGGCCGGACTCTTCTTCGTCAACGGACACAACTGGGACGATGGAAGGTTCTTACCCTTCGGGTGGTCAGGGGTGAGACACACAAACAGACGTGTATACATATGCACACCCTAGTACACACATACATTGGCAGGCATGCAGATATGCAATGAATTGTGATATTCAACTCATTAGTCAACTTCTCCTAGTTTACTAGCTGGGTTTAGTAGCACCATTGCTAACTAGCAGCTAACTCGAGCTCAACTGTTGGTGGAATCATAATGCGACAAGTGATTGTGTTTTAACACAGCCTTTAACCACTGTCTCTCTTGTGTGTGTTTATACCAGGTGATGCAGGGAGCGGCAACATGTTTCTATGCCTTCATAGGGTTTGACATCATCGCTACAACAGGAGAGGAAGCCAAGAGCCCCAACACCTCTATACCCTATGCTATTACTGTTTCCCTCATCACCTGCCTTACTGCATACGTCTCTGTGAGTACACACACACACACACACACACGCACGCACGCGCACACACACACACACACACGCACGCACGCACGCACATGTGCACACACACACACACACACACACACACACACACACACACACACACACACACACACACACACACACACACACACACACACACACACACACACACACACACACACACACACACACACACACACACACACACACACACACACACACACGCGCACACACACACACATACACACACGCATACACGCAGACATACACACATGGACACACACACATGGACACACACAAACACACACATATACGTCCATGCCCTATTCGGTGCAAATTATATCATTTGCTCTCAAGAGTTTGTCAGAATGTAGGATTTCTGGTTGGTTGGACTCTCTCTATGTATGTCTGTGGTTTAGGATATAAACTCTATTCTTTATGGTTTCAGATATAGACTGTCTATATACTCTATGGTATCACATATAGACTCTCTCTATGTATGTCTGTGGTTTAGGATATAGACTTTATCTATATTCTCTATGGTTTCAGATATAGACTGTATATATACTCTATGGTTTAAGATATAGACTCTATCTATATACTCTATGGTTTCAGATATATACTGTCTATATACTCTATGGTTTCACATATAGACTGTCTATATACTCTATGGTTTCAGATATAGACTGTCTCTATACTCTATGGTTTCAGATATAGACTGTCTATATACTCTATAGTTTCAGATATAGACTGTCTCTATACTCTATGGTTTCAGATATAGACTTTATCTATATGCTCTATAGTTTAAGATATAGACTCTATCTATATACTCTAATGTTTCAGATACAGACATGTTCTATATCTCTGGTTTAGGTTAGGTTGTTAATCTGTCAGTAATAGATGGCATTTTTATTTCTGTCTCTCTCTTCCTCCATAATCTCTGCATCCTAATCTCTCTCTGATCTCTGATCTGTGACATATGGTCAGTTTACGTAGATCACAGAGGCGCAACCCTACACACACACACACACACACACACACACACACACACACACACACACACACACACACACACACACACACACACACACACACACACACACACACACACACACACACACACACACACACACACACACACACACACACACACACCTGCACACTTGAGTTTATCTTCATAACCCTCTCTCTCTCTCTCTGTCTCTCTCTGTCTCTATGTCTCTCTCTGTCTCTGTCTCTCTCTCTCTGTCTCTCTCTGTCTCTCTGTCTATGTATCTGTCTCTCTCTGTCTATGTCTATGTATCTCTCTCTCTCTCTGTCTCTCTCTCTCTGTCTCTATGTCTCTCTCTGTCTCTGTCTCTCTCTCTCTGTCTCTCTCTGTCTATGTCTCTGTCTCTGTCTCTCTCTGTCTCTGTCTGTCTCTCTCTGTCTCTGTCTATCTCTGTCTGTGTCTCTCTCTCTCTCTCTGTCTCTCTGTCTCTGTCTCTGTCTCTCTCTGTCTCTGTCTCTGTCTCTCTCTGTCTCTCTCTGTCTCTGTCTCTCTCTCTCTCTGTCTCTGTCTCTCTCTGTCTCTCTCTCTCTCTGTCTCTCTGTCTCTCTGTCTCTGTCTCTCTCTGTCTCTGTCTCTGTCTCTCTCCGTCTCTGTCTCTCTCTCTCTCTCTGTCTCTGTCTCTCTCTGTCTCTCTCTCTCTCTGTCTCTCTGTCTCTGTCTCTGTCTCTCTCTGTCTCTGTCTCTGTCTCTGTCTCTCTCTGTCTCTCTCTGTCTCTGTCTCTCTCTGTCTCTGTCTCTCTCTCTCTCTGTCTCTGTCTCTCTCTGTCTCTCTCTCTCTCTGTCTCTGTCTCTCTCTGTCTCTCTCTCTCTCTGTCTATCTCTAGGTATCAGTGATTCTGACTCTGATGGTTCCCTATACAGAGATCGATGCAGACGCTCCTCTGATGGAGATGTTTGCTGTACATGGCTGTTATTTTGCTAAGTACATAGTAGCAGTAGGCTCTGTAGCTGGCCTGTCTGTCAGTCTCCTGGGCTCTCTGTTCCCCATGCCACGAGTCATCTACGCTATGGCTGGAGACGGACTGCTGTTCAGGTGACAACACACACATGGACACACACTCACACACACACACGGACATGATCATACACAAACACACAAGCACACGCACACTGTATTAATAACGTTCACATTGTGTGTGTGTGTGTGTGTGTGTGTGTGTGTGTGTGTGTGTGTGTGTGTGTGTGTGTGTGTGTGTGTGTGTGTGTGTGTGTGTGTGTGTGTGTGTGTGTGTGTGTGTGTGTGTGTGTGTGTGTGTGTGTGTGTGTGTCTAGGTTCCTGGCCCATGTGTCTCCCTACACTGAGACTCCAGCAGTGGCATGTGTTGTGTCTGGCTGTCTGGCTGCTCTCCTCTCTCTCCTCGTCTCCCTACGAGATCTCATAGAGATGATGTCCATAGGAACACTACTGGCTTACACACTGGTGAGTTACACACACACACACACACACACACACACACACACACACACACACACACACACACACACACACACACACACACACACACACACACACACACACACACACACACACACACACACACACACACACACACACACTCACACTCACACACACACAAACTCTCTCAAACTCTCACCTCTTCCAGGTTAGTGTGTGTGTGTTGTTGCTACGCTACCAGCCAGAATCAGACATCCACGGCTTTGTGAACTTCCTGTCTGAGGAGCAGTCCAATAAGAAGAAGGAGGGCGTGTTAGCTGAGTGTGAGAAGGAAGTGTGCTCTCCAATCAGTGAAGTAGATGACTACGGAGGACCTCAAACTAACACCTGTGGAGCTAAGAATCTCCCCTCGCTAGGTGCACACACACACACATCCAATCCTACTACCCTGATACCATATTACCCTAACATTGTAAATTGTAATATTGTAACATTGTAATATTGTAACATTGTAATATTGTAACATTGTAATATTGTAATCCAGGCGACAACGAGATGCTGATTGGTAAACCAGATAAAACCACTTACACTGCCAGCCACCCGAACTACGGCACCGTCGACATGGGCTCCGGCATCGAATCAGAAGAGTCAGAGGGCGGGATGTCGTGGAGGTTGAAGAAGCTGATTGGTCCGCGGTACTACACAATGAGGATCCGATTGGGCCTGCCTGGAAAGATGGACCGGCCCACTCCGGCAACAGGAAAGACAGTTACTGTCTGTGTCCTCCTCCTCTTCCTCGTAGTCTTCATCTTCAACTCCTTCATCATCTTCGGTAAGGAGACATCTCTGTTGAACACTCAGTACTATTGAAACTATACTCCTATTGATACACCATTCGTTTCTGTATTATATCCATTTCTTATAAGATTCAAACCCACATTTCTCAAATGACTTACACTAAACAACATACATCTAAAACTACACAAACCAAACTAACTGCGAACTGCTAAATCATTTCATTCTATCGTATATTATCCCATTGAAATAATGAAGTTTCTGCATGGCGAACGTTTCCTTCTCTAGCTATTTCCCTCCTGTATCTTCTCTTCTCCAGGAGCGGCCAGCATCGGTGATGGCAGCTGGTGGGCTCTTCTCCTGCTGATCTTCCTGGTCATCTTCATGGCCCTCCTCATCGTCATCATCCTGCAGCAGCCAGAGAACCCGAAGCGACTGCCCTACATGGCTCCGGCTGTTCCCTGGGTTCCTGCTGCTGCCATGCTGGTCAACAGCTACCTGATGTTAAAACTGTCTGCCATCACCTGGATACGCTTCGCTGTCTGGTGTTTCCTAGGTGCGTTACTGGAGAGACGAGTGGATGGATAGATGGATGAATGGATGGATGGATGGATGAAAGTATATACCACATACTCTAACATTGTGTGAGTGTGTATGTGCACGTGCCTGTGTTTGTGTGTGTGTGTGTGAGTGTGTGTGTGTGTGTGTGTGTGTGTGTGTGTGTGTGTGTGTGTGTGTGTGTGTGTGTGTGTGTGTGTGTGTGTGTGTGTGTGTGTGTGTGTGTGTGTGTGTGTGTGTGTGTGTGTGTGTGTGTGTGTGTGTGTGTGTGTGTGTGTGTGTGTGTGTGCGTCTCACCCTGCGGTTTGGTGTGTGTCTCCCCTTCAGGTATCCTGATCTACTTTGGTTATGGGATGTGGAACAGTACTTTGGAGATCAGGTCCAGGGAGCAGGAGGTCCATGCGTCTACATACCAGCGCTACGATGGTCACCATGCCGGGGTGGACGACGGCTTCTCAGGCTTCAGCGTTGACGACGACCTCTACCCCCCTAGCAACAACGACCCCTGGGCCGCACCACATGGTGTCGACGGGTCAGGGCTGGTACCCCCCACGGCTGATGATGATGATTGGACGGTTCCGAAGGGAGGAGCTAAGAGAGCGCTGGCGGAGGAGGACCCAGTAGATTTCTGAGAAGAAAGGAATGATGGACGGATGGACGGATGTTTCCGAGAGGATTGATAGATGTTACTGTTGTTAACAACTGAATGTACTGCCTACTGCCGGCTGCCTGCCTGCCGGGTGTGTGTGTGTATGTGTGTCTGTGTGTGTGTGTGTGTCTGTGTGAATGTTTGTGTGGGTCGCTTGTTACTTATTTAAAAACATAATTTTTTCATTGAATTACAAAGGAAGTATGATCCTATGGAGGAAAGCTGTAGACTACCAATCAGAAACAGTGGGCGGAGTCTTTGGGTTGATTTGGTGATGGGCATACAGTGAAGGTATTTTCCTCTCACTATAGACAGTCCAGAGTGATGACAGACTGGGAGCGACGAGTCAGCATTTCCTGGTTCGCCACACTCACAGGAAGTTGTCAGAGCGCTGATCCGAGGTCATTTCCTGTCACTGGTGCAGGTGTCTCTGCTGCTTCTCTCATCTCACAGAGAGGAAACTAGCTACACACACACACACAGACACACTTAGACACACACCCGCCTCTCCAGTCTCTATCTGGGAAGGAGGGGGGCTGATGGGGTTTTGTTTCACATTGTAATTGGACTGCTTGCAATAGTGCCTTCATCTGTGTGTGCATGCGTGTGTGTGTTATTCTTTTGGGTGTGTGTGTGCATGCGTGCGTGCGTGTGTACGCTTTTACACCTTGTATCTATGTCCCCTTCAGGGTCTTACCAGTGGAGTGTGTTTGTGACTTATTTTGCTCCATCCCACTCTCTATGAATCCCCCCCCATCCCACTCCCCCACAAGCCCCTGTTGCTGCGTTACTAGAGCTCAGAATGGAAAGGTTCTAAATGACAGATTTGTTCTAAACAGAGTTATGGACGCCACCCTGCTCTGCTCTGCCTACAGGCTAAAGCTCGAAATGAATGTTACTATATTAGAAAGAAGACGAGATGAGAATTGCTCTCACATCAGACAAATATCTCTGAGTGTTTAGTCACATAGAACCCTCTCATTCTATGGTCTCCGCCCCCTTGGGGAAGCCTTACTTGTCAAATGCACTAAACTAAAGATGCCACGCGACCCCTCCTACTCTCCACGACCCCTAACTGCTGACCTCTATCCCTAACCACACTACCCAGGGTTCTCTCTGCTCTTCAGGGGTGGCTCGCTTGTGTTGTCCAGTGAAACACACACACACACAAACACACACACACGCACTCACGCACGCACGCACGCACGCACACACACACACACACACACACACACACACACACACACACACACACACACACACACACACACACACACACACACACACACACACACACACACACACACACACACACACACACAGTTCAGCTGAACCCAAAACCAGAAAGGGGCTTCAGTAGGTACTCTGTGCTCCATAGTTGTACTGTAAATATTATGTCTCTGTGTGTGTGAGCGTGTGCACGCGCGTATGTGTGTGTGTGTGTGTGCGTGCGTGTGTGTGTGTGTTCCATACCTGTGGCTATGTAACGTGGCTGGCTGGTGAATGTGATAGCATGCTAATGTGTATAGCATGGATGTAGATGTTGTATTTGCATGTGGTGACCGACGGCTAAGAGACATTATAGAACTAACACCCTACTCCAAGCTGACCCCTGACCCCTGATAAGGGAAACTATAGGGTGAAGGGGACTGGTCGATCTGGAACTGGGGTATGATATGTAGCAAATTTAGTAGGTGGTGGTTCTTTGGTTTCATCTCCACCCCTCACAACCACTAACTCCACCCCTCACAACCACTAACTCCACCCCTCACAACCACTAACTCCACCCCCTGTGTTTACAAAGCAAGCCAAAGTCCACAACAAAACAACCATGAGAATCCAGTAGACCATAGACCTTTACAATAGATTGAAGTCACTCACTGTATATTCGAGGGTACACCGTAACCCTGTACGTTCTGCTTATATATCACTACAACAGGGTTTGTTTAGGTCAAACTGAATTATGAATGTCAACTATTCATTAAGGATCCACCTGGAACCAAATATAAAAAGACCCAAATAATGCCATTTTTCTATTGATGCAGTGAATTAAGGGTTAACTACATATTTAATCATGTTTAGAAGACATTTTTAAGCAGAATTCAAGTTTTAACTGAAACCACTTGGTAGAGTAAATACATACAGTTACATTCACTAGCTAGAGTAAATACATACAGTTACATTCACTAGCTAGAGTAAATACATACAGTTACATTCACTAGCTAGAGTAAATACATACAGTTACATTCACTAGCTAGAGTAAATACAGTTACAGTTACATTCACTAGCTAGAGTAAATACATACAGTTACATTCACTAGCTAGAGTAAATACATACAGTTACATTCACTAGCTAGAGTAAATACATACAGTTACATTCACTAGCTAGAGTAAATACATACAGTTACATTCACTAGCTAGAGTAAATACATACAGTTACATTCACTAGCTAGAGTAAATAAATACAGTTACATTCACTAGCTAGAGTAAATACATACAGTTACATTCACTAGCTAGAGTAAATACATACAGTTACATTCACTAGCTAGAGTAAATACATACAGTTACATTCACTAGCTAGAGTAAATAAATACAGTTACATTCACTAGCTAGAGTAAATACATACATTTACATTCACTAGCTAGAGTAAATAAATACAGTTACATTCACTAGCTAGAGTAAATACATACAGTTACATTCACTAGCTAGAGTAAATACATACAGTTACATTCACTAGCTAGAGTAAATACATACAGTTACATTCACTAGCTAGAGTAAATACATACAGTTACATTCACTAGCTAGAGTAAATACATACAGTTACATTCACTAGCTAGAGTAAATACATACAGTTACATTCACTAGCTAGAGTAAATAAATACAGTTACATTCACTAGCTAGAGTAAAAAAATACAGTTACATTCACTAGCTAGAGTAAATAAATACAGTTACATTCACTAGCTAGAGTAAATACATACAGTTACATTCACTAGCTAGAGTAAATACATACAGTTACATTCACTAGCTAGAGTAAATACATACAGTTACATTCACTAGCTAGAGTAAATAAATACAGTTACATTCACTAGCTAGAGTAAATAAATACAGTTACATTCACTAGCTAGAGTAAATAAATACAGTTACATTCACTAGCTAGAGTAAATACATACAGTTACATTCACTAGCTAGAGTAAATACATACATTTACATTCACTAGCTAGAGTAAATACATACAGTTACATTCACTAGCTAGAGTAAATACATACAGTTACATTCACTAGCTAGAGTAAATACATACAGTTACATTCACTAGCTAGAGTAAATACATACAGTTACATTCACTAGCTAGAGTAAATACATACAGTTACATTCACTAGCTAGAGTAAATACATACAGTTACATTCACTAGCTAGAGTAAATAAATACAGTTACATTCACTAGCTAGAGTAAATACATACAGTTACATTCACTAGCTAGAGTAAATACATACAGTTACATTCACTAGCTAGAGTAAATACATACAGTTACATTCACTAGCTAGAGTATATACATACAGTTACATTCACTAGCTAGAGTAAATACATACAGTTACATTCACTAGCTAGAGTAAATACATACAGTTACATTCACTAGCTAGAGTAAATACATACAGTTACATTCACTAGCTAGAGTAAATACATACAGTTACATTCAACAGCATTGACACAAAAACATGAGGAAAAACGATCAAACAAAAATAGGATTATTTTTCTACTGCTGGGTCACGCCCACAACTATCCCTAACCACACTACCCAGGTCCTCCAATGGTGGGCCTCCACAGTAAGTGGGTGAGGTTTATCCACTTTCACTTCTTGTATTTCACCCAATCAGAGCTCAGCTTGGGAGGAAACGGTAAAAGCTTATATTTTTAAACTACTTCTATCTCTAGTCGGTTAAGGTTATGTTAAAAAAATAAGTATTTTCTTTTAACGATCTTATAACATTTATTACAGTCTAAAGTAGGCAAATTAGAAGGTTATACAAACATTAAAAAACAATAAACACTATTTTATTACAACACTAAAGAAAAAGTTGCCACTGTTGCTTTTAAAGTCTGAGGTGCTGTTTGATTTGTTCATTTTGTCTCGGGAGAAGGTGTGCCATGTCTCTGTCCACTTCCTGGTATTCAATCATAATGCATTCCGGTTTGAACCGCACAGAACGTCAACAATCTTCCTAACAGCTTCCTAAAGCCCATTTAGGGACGGGTGATATAAATTAACACCAGCTATCCACATTGGTTAAATTGCTGGTTTATTCAATCGGTCAATGAAATGCACTGCGATTGAATTACTGCCTCCATCTCTCTCCTGCTGTGGCTGGCTGTCTTTGTGGGATGTTGAGACTGGCTTCTGTTTGCTGACTAGATATTTCTTTTTCTTCTGTATATTTTTGCTATCTGAAGTTGTAAAATGTTCTGATGTATTTGGGGTTTTCTGTTATTGTTTTTGACTTCATCTGAAATGACACCCTATCAGGACTCTGGCCAAAAGTAGTGCACTATAAAGGGAATAGGGTGCCATTTTGAATGCAGGCCCCATGTGTGTTTCTGCTCCTGAGTGCAACTTGTTTAAGCTGAGTTGTCGATATCGCCTCCATGCAACAATTAAACATGATTTATTGCAAATATGAACCGGACTGGCTCTGTTTTTGTCACAGAAACACACACACACACACACACACACACACACACACACACACACACACACACACACACACACACACACACACACACACACACACACACACACACACACACACACACACACACACTGCTACACAGAGGAGGATATAATAGGACAGTGTGTATCAGTGTATTGCAGGGAACAGAGCCTTCTGTGCTGAGCTAACCAGGACAAGGTCAGAGTCACACCACTGATAACACACTATAACAATGCCCTAGGTGAACACACACACACACACACAAATACACACGTCTGTGTCCTGGTTAAAGAACAGACAGTTCACGAGGCCAGATGTGCTTCCGGGAACACAGACTAGGATTACTGATTACATCAGTAGATCAGTGCTACACTTCCTGTGTTTTTGGGTCAGATTGAACCAGAGCACCAGTGATAATACCTCTGATGTCAGTGTTTATTTTGCTACAGTTAGGGAAACACGGATGGAGACGGGGAGAGAGTAGGTGATTCCTGTGTGTGTGTGTGTGTGTGTGTGTGTGTGTGTGTGTGTGTGTGTGTGTGTGTGTGTGTGTGTGTGTGTGTGTGTGTGTGTGTGTGTGTGTGTGTGTGTGTGTGTGTGTGTGTGTGTGTGTGTGTGTGTGTGTGTGTGTGTGTGTGTGTGTGTGTGTGTGTGTGTGTGTGTGTGTAGGGTTGCGCCTCTGAGGCAGTTAGCTAGTCATTTAACTTGACATGAAAAAAATTGGGACATTGTCATTATTATTATTAGTATTAACCAAACAACAGTTTTATTTATACACATGATTTATACATATTAACCAAGATGAACACAACACGACCCAGAAACGTTTCTGTGTTTAAACAAAGATGTATTGCTAGAACAACAGAGAGGGAGTGTTACTCTGGTGTATAGACCACATATGAACAAGCACATCTGAAATGACACCCCAGCGTGCTGCGTTACTACTGGCCAGCGACACATACTATGTAGTGTTTACCCCCATCTGCCTTTGTAGTGCACTATATAGGGTAGGGTGTCATTAGAGATGCGGAGGTCTAGACGTGAAAAAGGGAGGGACCATGTTGCCAGAGATATGAAACCTGGAGACATAGAAACAGTACACATCCTCTGCGACAGATGTGGATCAAACAGGAAATGAATCATGTTATCTTAACAATTTTAGTTGTAGTTCTCTTTGTCAAAACATCATTTGTTCATTACGGCCACTCAAGCCCTCTAAGGGCTCGATTCAATCCGTAGCACTAAAGGTCTGCGCTACAGCGCGTTAGAAATGTGAAGGTAATGTTCCTGCGTTAGCAGAGACTGCATTCACGGTCAACGCTGCATACAGTATAAATGGATTAGCTGAGAACGTCACGAAAGACGATGTGCGCGCTTCCATGGGGAAGAAGTAAGCGTGTTTTTGTGATTCTGGATGGCCAGATTGTTAGGCCAACCCTATCACTAACCGGTCCATCAGGCTGAAGAAACTGACTTGTTTAAGAGAAGGGCTATATTGCAATTTCATTGATTTGTCATTGTATAATGAAACTATATAATAATACATTTCCTTACCACAGTACTGTTGGAACACAGGTAGGTACCCACATAATGACCCATGTATAATCAACAATAAGAAACATTCCAGACTTGATATTTATCAAAAAACTACAAATCAAGACAGTCTTTATTAAAAAAGGTACACTATATTTTCTATAAAATGCACTGACAGGTGCACAGTACTTTCCATCCACAGTTATCCTTCACAGTACAACAAAGAACCCTAATCCTAACCTTAGCCTTCATTGTAGAACAAATAACCCTAACCTTAGCCTTCATTATAAAACAAAGAACCCTAAACTTAGCCTTCATTGTAAAACAAAGAACCCTAACCTAACCTTAGCCTTCATTATAAAATAAAGAACCCTAACCCTAGCCTTCATTGTAAAATAAAGAACCCTAAACCTAGCCTTCATTATAAAATAAAGAACCCTAACCCTGGCCTTCATTATAAAATAAAGAACCCTAACCCTAGCCTTCATTGTAAAATAAAGAACCCTAAACCTAGCCTTCATTATAAAATAAAGAACCCTAACCCTAGCCTTCATTGTAAAATAAAGAACCCTAAACCTAGCCTTCATTATAAAATAAAGAACCCTAACCCTAGCCTTCATTGTAAAATAAAGAACCCTAACCCTAGCCTTCATTGTAAAATAAAGAACCCTAAACCTAGCCTTCATTATAAAATAAAGAACCCTAACCCTAGCCTTCATTATAAAATAAAGAACCCTAACCCTAGCCTTCATTGTAAAATAAAGAACCCTAACCCTAGCCTTCATTATAAAATAAAGAACCCTAAACCTAGCCATTGTAAAATAAAGAACCCTAACCTTAGTCTTCATTGTCAAATAAAGAACCCTAACCTTAGTCTTCATTGTCAAATAAAGAACCCTAACCTTAGCCTTCATTGTAAAACAAAGAACCCTAAACTTAGCCTTCATTGTAAAATAAAGAACCCTAACCTTAGCCTTCATTGTAAAACAAAGAACCCTAACCTTAGCCTTCATTGTAAAACAAAGAACCCTAAACTTAGCCTTCATTGTAAAATAAAGAACCCTAACCTTAGCCTTCATTGTAAAACAAAGAACCCTAACCTTAGCCTTCATTGTAAAACAAAGAACCCTAAACTTAGCCTTCATTGTAAAATAAAGAACCCTAACCTTAGCCTTCATTGTAAAACAAAGAACCCTAACCCTAGCCTTCATTGTAAAACAAAGAACCCTAACCCTAGCCTTCATTGTAAAACAAAGAACCCTAACCTTAGCCTTCATTGTAAAACAAAGAACCCTAACCTTAGCCTTCATTGTAAAATAAAGAACCCTAACCTTAGCCTTCATTGTAAAACAAAGAACCCTAACCTTAGCCTTCATTGTAAAACAAAGAACCCTAACCTTAGCCTTCATTGTAAAATAAAGAACCCTAACCTTAGCCTTCATTGTAAAACAAAGAACCCTAACCCTAGCCTTCATTGTATAACAAAGAGATGAAAATAAGTCCTTCGTCAGAGCAGGCTTGTCCCGATCAGGACCCCTTGGTTTCTCTTCAGGCACCAGGTTAGACGTCGCTCTGCGTTACACAACACTGGTGTGTGTCTATGTGTGTGTGCGTGTGTGTGTGTGCATGTATGTACTTCATGTGGGTCTAAACATGGGCACTCTTGGCGTGGTTAGTGGAGGGTGGAACAGGGTTGCCAGGCCCCTGTCCTTTGGAGTAGTAGAACCTGTCGTTGTCATGGTGATTGTAGTGTTGGGACGGTTCAGTAGAACAGCAGGTGATCATGGCCCCTCCCAGGAGACAGAAGGCCGTGCCCACCCAGCCAGCGTACAGGCTGAACCCAAACGACATGAGTCCCTGGTCCTGGTGGGCTCCGATAGGAAACCATACTGTGGACACCCCCCCACACAGAGCTGTACAGGAAGGAGAGAGAAAGATTTAGATTAACGGACACATTTAATACACATAGAAGGTTCTACTTTTCTTGTCCTTTTTAACTCTGCTTTGTTGGTTAGGGGCTCGTGAAGTCAGATTTTCACGGTAATTTCACGGAAGTCAGAATTTCACGCCGCATGTGACAAATACATTTTGATTTTGATTTGATTATAAACACGCATGTATACTAAACAAAAATATATAAGCAACATGCAGCCATTTTATTACTCAGTTACAGTTCACATAAGGAAATCAGTCAATTTAAATAAATAAATTCGACCTTAATCTATGGATTTCACATGACTGGGCAGGGGCGCAGCCATGGGTGGGCCTGGGAGGGCATAGGCCCACCCACTTGGGAGCCAGGGGCAGCCAATCAAAATGAGTTTTTCCACTCAAAAGGGCTTTATTACAAACGGAAATACTCCTCAGTTTTATCAGCTGTCCGGGAGGCTGGTCTCAGACGATCCCACGGGAGAAGAAGACGGATGTGGAGGCCGGTTGGATGTACTGACAAATTTTATAAAGCAACGTTGGAGGCGGCTTATATGGTAGAGACATGAACATTCAATTCTCTGGCAACAGTGGTGGACATTCCTGCAGTCAGCGGGCCAATTGCTGCTCCCTCACAACTTGAGACATCTGTGGCATTGTTATGTGTGACAAAGCGGCACATTTTAGAGTGGCCTTTTATTGTCCCCAGCACAAGGTGCAGCTCTGTAATGAGCATGCTGTTTAATCAGCTTCTTGACATGCCACACCTGTCAGCTGGACGGATTATCTTGGCAAAGGAGAAATGCTCACTAACAGGGATGTAAACAGATTTGTGTACAAAATATTAGAGAACTAAGCTTTTTGTACGTTTGAGCATTTCTGGGATATTTTATTTCAGCTCGTGAAACATGGGACCAACACAGGTAAATATTGTACTTATAGTAGTATATATACACACACACACACACACACACACACACACACACACACACACACACACACACACACACACACACACACACACACACACACACACACACACACACACACACACACACACACACACACACACACACACACACACACACACACACACGTACGCTGGACATCATGTGGAACAGGGTGTTGGAAAACTGGAGAGTGAAAAGCAGATCAAACACATTTTATATTGTGTCAAACAACAAATGGTAAAATATTTTCCAGCAGGAGGGAACAGGGTGTGGACGAGGTGGGAGGGGAGGAATGGTGGTCTGGGGGATGGGTTGAACTCTGGGGGAATTGCGTATGTGCATGTGTGGGTGTGTGTCTGTGGGAGTTAGGGGAGAGATGGATGGCTGGCACGGGTTAAAGGGAGGGCTGGGAGGGGTGAGAGGGAGGGAGGATGGGGGGTTAAGGGTCAAGGTTAGACCAGGGGCAGCGGCTGGAACTGGGGTTGATATAAGTATGACCATATGTTGTAATGTGTGTGCAAACATCTGTCTCTGTGCTCAAGTGTCTGTTTGTCTGTACGTGTGTGTGTGTGTGTGTGTGTGTGTGTGTGTGTGTGTGTGTGTGTGTGTGTGTGTGTGTGTGTGTGTGTGTGTGTGTGTGTGTGTGTGTGTGTGTGTGTGTGTGTGTGTGTGTGTGTGTGTGTGTGTGTGTGTGTGTGTGTGTGTGTGTGTGTGTGTGTGTGTGTGTGTGTCTGTTCTGTCTGTCTGTCTGTCTGTCTGTCTGTCTGTCTGTCTGTCTGTCTGTCTGTCTGTCTGTCTGCGTGTGTGTGTGTTTGTGTGTGTGTGTGTGTCCAGACTTACCCACTAGCAGTATGAGAACTCCCCCAAGTAGGGATCGTTTGTTCTTGGCTGACTGAGGCTCATCACCCAGAGAGATGCAGGGCGTGGCTGTTAGGACCATCCCCACTGCAGGCAGCCCCAGGAGGGATCCAGTTATCATCAACGCCCTCGACGTCTGGATGTATGCTGTACACAGACACACAGAGACAGAGAGATAAACGGTATGGCCTGAAATGTGCCATAGTAATCTTGGTTGATTCCAATAGGAAAGATATCCAGGCCTTGAGTTTGAGACTAGCTGTTGTAGACCATCGGTTTAGGCTTGGGACAAACAACACTCTTTAGCTGTGAAATATTCCCGATATATCATAACCTCTTGGTCAGAGTCCACAGCCACAGAGACGCAGCAGTCTGCACAGCCCTGTTATTTCTTATTTATTAACCTCAATATAGTAGTATCATCTATCTATAGTAGAGTAGAGTATAGTGGTGTATAGTAGAGTGTAGTATAATATACTATACTATAGTGGAGTATATTAGAGTATAGTGTATTGGAGTATAGTATAGTGGAGTATAGTAGATGTTAGTAATATTTAGTAGAGTATAGTATAATAGAGTATTGTATATTGAGGTATATTAGGGTATAGTATAATGTAGTATACTATAGTGTAGTATTGTAGAGTGTGGCATTTTATAG
>NC_060195.1:62911803-62934303 GCF_021184085.1 Oncorhynchus gorbuscha
ATTATCATTATGCAGCATGTAGGTCTATATAGGAAGTAACCATCCTAGAGATGATATTATCATTATGCAGCATGTAGGTCTATATAGGAAGTAACCATCCTAGAGATGATATTACCATTATGCAGCATGTAGGTCTATATAGGAAGTAACCCTCCTAGAGATGATATTATCATTATGAAGCATGTAGGTCTATATAGGAAGTAACCCTCCTAGAGATGATATTATCATTATGCAGCATGTAGGAAGTAACCATCCAAGAGATGATATTATCATTATGCAGCATGTAGGTCTATATAGGAAGTAACCTTCCTAGAGATGATATTATCATTATGCAGCATGTAGGAAGTAACCATCCTAGAGATGATATTATCATTATGCAGCATGTAGGTCTATATAGGAAGTAACCATCCTAGAGATTATATTATCATTATGCAGCATGTAGGTCTATATAGGAAGTAACCATCCTAGAGATGATATTATCATTATGCAGCATGTAGGTCTATATAGGAAGTAACCATCCTAGAGGTGATATTATCATTATGCAGCATGTAGGTCTATATAGGAAGTAACCATCCTTGAGGTGATATTACCATTATGCAGCATGTAGGTCTATATAGGAAGTAACCATCCAAGAGATTATATTATCATTATGCAGCATGTAGGAAGTAACCATCCTAGAGGTGATATTATCATTATGCAGCATGTAGGTCTATATAGGAAGTAACCATCCTAGAGATGATATTATCATTATGCAGCATGTAGGTCTATATAGGAAGTAACCATCCAAGAGATTATATTAGCATTATGCAGCATGTAGGTCTATATAGGAAGTAACCATCCTAGAGATTATATTATCATTATGCAGCATGTAGGTCTATATAGGAAGTAACCATCCTAGAGTTGATATTATCATTATGCAGCATGTAGGTCTATATAGGAAGTAACCATCCTAGAGATGATATTATCATTATTCAGCATGTAGGTCTATAGAGGAAGTAACCATCCAAGAGATGATATTACCATTATGCAGCATGTAGGTCTATATAGGAAGTAACCATCCTAGAGATGATATTATCATTATGCAGCATGTAGGTCTATATAGGAAGTAACCATCCTAGAGATGATATTATCATTATGCAGCATGTAGGTCTATATATAAAGTAACCATCCTAGAGGTGATATTATCATTATGCAGCATGTAGGTCTATATAGGAAGTAACCATCCAAGAGATGATATTATCATTATGCAGCATGTAGGTCTATATAGGAAGTAACCATCCTAGAGATGATATTATCATTATGCAGCATGTAGGTCTATATAGGAAGTAACCATCCTAGAGATGATATTATCATTATGCAGCATGTAGGTCTATATAGGAAGTAACCATCCTAGAGATGATATTATCATTATGCAGCATGTAGTAAGTAACCATCCTAGAGGTGATATTATCATTATGCAGCATGTAGGTCTATATAGGAAGTAACCATCCAAGAGATGATATTATCATTATGCAGCATGTAGGTCTATATAGGAAGTAACCATCCTAGAGATGATATTATCATTATGCAGCATGTAGGTCTATATAGGAAGTAACCATCCAAGAGATGATATTATCATTATGCAGCATGTAGGTCTATATAGGAAGTAACCATCCTAGAGATGATATTATCATTATGCAGCATGTAGGTCTATATAGGAAGTAACCATCCTAGAGGTGATATTATCATTATGCAGCATGTAGGTCTATATAGGAAGTAACCATCCAAGAGATGATATTATCATTATGCAGCATGTAGGAAGTAACCATCCTAGAGATGATATTATCATTATGCAGCATGTAGGAAGTAACCATCCAAGAGATGATATTATCATTATGCAGCATGTAGGTCTATATAGGAAGTAACCATCCTAGAGATGATATTATCATTATGCAGCATGTAGGTCTATATATAAAGTAACCATCCTAGAGGTGATATTATCATTATGCAGCATGTAGGTCTATATAGGAAGTAACCATCCAAGAGATGATATTATCATTATGCAGCATGTAGGTCTATATAGGAAGTAACCATCCTAGAGATGATATTATCATTATGCAGCATGTAGGTCTATATAGGAAGTAACCATCCTAGAGATGATATTATCATTATGCAGCATGTAGGTCTATATAGGAAGTAACCATCCAAGAGATGATATTATCATTATGCAGCATGTAGGAAGTAACCATCCTAGAGATGATATTATCATTATGCAGCATGTAGGAAGTAACCATCCAAGAGATGATATTATCATTATGCAGCATGTAGGTCTATATAGGAAGTAACCATCCTAGAGATGATATTATCATTATGCAGCATGTAGGTCTATATATAAAGTAACCATCCTAGAGGTGATATTATCATTATGCAGCATGTAGGTCTATATAGGAAGTAACCATCCAAGAGATGATATTATCATTATGCAGCATGTAGGTCTATATAGGAAGTAACCATCCTAGAGATGATATTATCATTATGCAGCATGTAGGTCTATATAGGAAGTAACCATCCTAGAGATGATATTATCATTATGCAGCATGTAGGAAGTAACCATCCAAGAGATGATATTATCATTATGCAGCATGTAGGAAGTAACCATCCTAGAGATGATATTATCATTATGCAGCATGTAGGTCTATATAGGAAGTAACCATCCTAGAGATGATATTATCATTATGCAGCATGTAGGTCTATATAGGAAGTAACCATCCTAGAGATGATATTATCATTATGCAGCATGTAGGTCTATATAGGAAGTAACCATCCTAGAGATGATATTATCATTATGCAGCATGTAGGTCTATATAGGAAGTAACCATCCTAGAGATGATATTATCATTATGCAGCATGTAGGTCTATATAGGAAGTAACCATCCTAGAGATGATATTATCATTATGCAGCATGTAGGAAGTAACCATCCTAGAGGTGATATTATCATTATGCAGCATGTAGGTCTATATAGGAAGTAACCATCCTAGAGATGATATTATCATTATGCAGCATGTAACCATCCTAGAGATGTCTATGCAGCATGTAGGAAGTAACCATCCTAGAGATGATATTATCATTATGCAGCATGTAGGTCTATATAGGAAGTAACCATCCTAGAGATGATATTATCATTATGCAGCATGTAGGTCTATATAGGAAGTAACCATCCTAGAGATGATATTATCATTATGCAGCATGTAGGTCTATATAGGAAGTAACCATCCTAGAGATGATATTATCATTATGCAGCATGTAGGTCTATATAGGAAGTAACCATCCTAGAGATGATATTATCATTATGCAGCATGTAGGTCTATATAGGAAGTAACCATCCTAGAGATGATATTATCATTATGCAGCATGTAGGTCTATATAGGAAGTAACCATCCTAGAGATGATATTATCATTATGCAGCATGCATCTAGAGATGATATATAAAAGTAACCATCCTAGAGATGATATTATCATTATGCAGCATGTAGGTCTATATAGGAAGTAACCATCCTAGAGATGATATTATCATTATGCAGCATGTAGGTCTATATAGGAAGTAACCATCCTAGAGATGATATTATCATTATGCAGCATATAACCATCCTAGAGATGATATTATCATTATGCAGCATGTAGGTCTATATAGGAAGTAACCATCCTAGAGATGATATTATCATTATGCAGCATGTAGGAAGTAACCATCCTAGAGATGATATTATCATTATGCAGCATGTAGGTCTATATAGGAAGTAACCATCCTATAGATGATATTATCATTATGCAGCATGTAGGTCTATATAGGAAGTAACCATCCTAGAGATGATATTATCATTATGCAGCATGTAGGTCTATGTAGGAAGTAACCATCCTAGAGGTGATATTATCATTATGCAGCATGTAGGTCTATATAGGAAGTAACCATCCTAGAGATGATATTATCATTATGCAGCATGTAGGTCTATATAGGAAGTAACCATCCAAGAGATGATATTATCATTATTCAGCATGTAGGTCTATATAGGAAGTAACCATCCTAGAGATGATATTATCATTATGCAGCATGTAGGTCTATATAGGAAGTAACCATCCTAGAGGTGATATTATCATTATGCAGCATGTAGGTCTATATAGGAAGTAACCATCCTATAGATGATATTATCATTATGCAGCATGTAGGTCTATGTAGGAAGTAACCATCCTAGAGGTGATATTATCATTATGCAGCATGTAGGTCTATATAGGAAGTAACCATCCTAGAGATGATATTATCATTATGCAGCATGTAGGTCTATATAGGAAGTAACCATCCAAGAGATGATATTATCATTATGCAGCATGGAGGTCTATATAGGAAGTAACCATCCAAGAGATGATATTATCATTATGCAGCATGTAGGTCTATATAGGAAGTAACCATCCTAGAGATGATATTATCATTATGCAGCATGTAGGTCTATATAGGAAGTAACCATCCTAGAGATGATATTATCATTATGCAGCATGTAGGTCTATATAGGAAGTAACCATCCAAGAGATGATATTATCATTATGCAGCATGTAGGTCTATATAGGAAGTAACCATCCTAGAGATGATATTATCATTATGCAGCATGTAGGTCTATATAGGAAGTAACCATCCTAGAGATGATATTATCATTATGCAGCATGTAGGAAGTAACCATCCAAGAGATGATATTATCATTATGCAGCATGTAGGAAGTAACCATCCTATAGATGATATTATCATTATGCAGCATGTAGGTCTATATATAAAGTAACCATCCTAGAGATGATATTATCATTATGCAGCATGTAGGTCTATATAGGAAGTAACCATCCTAGAGATGATATTATCATTATGCAGCATGTAGGTCTATATAGGAAGTAACCATCCTAGAGATGATATTATCATTATGCAGCATGTAGGTCTATATAGGAAGTAACCATCATAGAGATGATATTATCATTATGCAGCATGTAGGAAGTAACCATCCTAGAGATGATATTATCATTATGCAGCATGTAGGAAGTAACCATCCTATAGATTATATTATCATTATGCAGCATGTAGGTCTATATAGGAAGTAACCATCCTAGAGATGATATTATCATTATGCAGCATGTAGGAAGTAACCATCCTAGAGGTGATATTATCATTATGCAGCATGTAGGTCTATATAGGAAGTAACCATCCTAGAGATGATATTATCATTATGCAGCATGTAGGAAGTAACCATCCTAGAGGTGATATTATCATTATGCAGCATGTAGGTCTATATAGGAAGTAACCATCCTAGAGATGATATTATCATTATGCAGCATGTAGGAAGTAACCATCCTAGAGGTGATATTATCATTATGCAGCATGTAGGTCTATATAGGAAGTAACCATCCTATAGATGATATTATCATTATGCAGCATGTAGGTCTATATAGGAAGTAACCATCCTAGAGATGATATTATCATTATGCAGCATGTAGGTCTATATAGGAAGTAACCATCCTAGAGATGATATTATCATTATGCAGCATGTAGGTCTATATAGGAAGTAACCATCCAAGAGATGATATTATCATTATGCAGCATGGAGGTCTATATAGGAAGTAACCATCCTAGAGATGATATTATCATTATGCAGCATGTAGGTCTATATAGGAAGTAACCATCCTAGAGATGATATTATCATTATGCAGCATGTAGGTCTATATAGGAAGTAACCATCCTAGAGATGATATTATCATTATGCAGCATGTAGGTCTATATAGGAAGTAACCATCCTAGAGATGATATTATCATTATGCAGCATGTAGGTCTATATAGGAAGTAACCATCCAAGAGATGATATTATCATTATGCAGCATGGAGGTCTATATAGGAAGTAACCATCCAAGAGATGATATTATCATTATGCAGCATGTAGGTCTATATAGGAAGTAACCATCCTAGAGATGATATTATCATTATGCAGCATGTAGGTCTATATAGGAAGTAACCATCCAAGAGATGATATTATCATTATGCAGCATGTAGGTCTATATAGGAAGTAACCATCCTAGAGATGATATTATCATTATGCAGCATGTAGGTCTATATAGGAAGTAACCATCCTAGAGATGATATTATCATTATGCAGCATGTAGGTCTATATAGGAAGTAACCATCCTAGAGATGATATTATCATTATGCAGCATGTAGGTCTATATAGGAAGTAACCATCCTAGAGATGATATTATCATTATGCAGCATGTAGGTCTATATAGGAAGTAACCATCCTAGAGATGATATTATCATTATGCAGCATGTAGGTCTATATAGGAAGTAACCATCCTAGAGATGATATTATCATTATGCAGCATGTAGGTCTATATAGGAAGTAACCATCCAAGAGATGATATTATCATTATGCAGCATGTAGGTCTATATAGGAAGTAACCATCCTAGAGATGATATTATCATTATGCAGCATGTAGGTCTATATAGGAAGTAACTAGAGATGATATTATCATCCTAGTAACCATCCTAGAGATGATATTATCATTATGCAGCATGTAGGTCTATATAGGAAGTAACCATCCTAGAGATGATATTATCATTATGCAGCATGTAGGTCTATATAGGAAGTAACCATCCTAGAGATGATATTATCATTATGCAGCATGTAGGAAGTAACCATCTATAGATGATATTATCATTATGCAGCATGTAGGAAGTAACCATCCTATAGATGATATTATCATTATGCAGCATGTAGGAAGTAACCATCCTAGAGATGATATTATCATTATGCAGCATGTAGGTCTATATAGGAAGTAACCATCCTAGAGATGATATTATCATTATGCAGCATGTAGGTCTATATAGGAAGTAACCATCCTAGAGATGATATTATCATTATGCAGCATGTAGGTCTATATAGGAAGTAACCATCCTAGAGATGATATTATCATTATGCAGCATGTAGGTCTATATAGGAAGTAACCATCCTAGAGATGATATTATCATTATGCAGCATGTAGGTCTATATAGGAAGTAACCATCCTAGAGATGATATTATCATTATGCAGCATGTAGGTCTATATAGGAAGTAACCATCCTAGAGATGATATTATCATTATGCAGCATGTAGGTCTATATAGGAAGTAACCATCCTAGAGATGATATTATCATTATGCAGCATGTAGGAAGTAACCATCCTATAGATGATATTATCATTATGCAGCATGTAGGAAGTAACCATCCTATAGATGATATTATCATTATGCAGCATGTAGGAAGTAACCATCCTAGAGAAGATATTATCATTATGCAGCATGTAGGTCTATATAGGAAGTAACCATCCTAGAGATGATATTATCATTATGCAGCATGTAGGAAGTAACCATCCTATAGATGATATTATCATTATGCAGCATGTAGGAAGTAACCATCCTATAGATGATATTATCATTATGCAGCATGTAGGAAGTAACCATCCAAGAGATGATATTATCATTATGCAGCATGTAGGTCTATATAGGAAGTAACCATCCAATAGATGATATTATCATTATGCAGCATGTAGGAAGTAACCATCCTAGAGATGATATTATCATTATGCAGCATGTAGGTCTATATAGGAAGTAACCATCCTAGAGATGATATTATCATTATGCAGCATGTAGGTCTATATAGGAAGTAACCATCCAAGAGATGCTATTATCATTATGCAGCATGTAGGTCTATGTAGGAAGTAACCATCCTAGAGGTGATATTATCATTATGCAGCATGTAGGTCTATATAGGAAGTAACCATCCTAGAGATGATATTATCATTATTCAGCATGTAGGTCTATATAGGAAGTAACCATCCAAGAGATGATATTATCATTATGTAGCATGGAGGTCTATAGGAAGTAACCATCCAAGAGATGATATTATCATTATGCAGCATGTAGGTCTATATAGGAAGTAACCATCCTAGAGATGATATTATCATTATGCAGCATGTAGGTCTATATAGGAAGTAACCATCCTAGAGATGATATTATCATTATGCAGCATAGGTCTATATAGGAAGTAACCATCCAAGAGATGATATTATCATTATGCAGCATGTAGGAAGTAACCATCCTATAGATGATATTATCATTATGCAGCATGTAGGAAGTAACCATCCTATAGATGATATTATCATTATGCAGCATGTAGGAAGTAACCATCCTAGAGATGATATTATCATTATGCAGCATGTAGGTCTATATAGGAAGTAACCATCCTAGAGATGATATTATCATTATGCAGCATGTAGGTCTATATAGGAAGTAACCATCCTAGAGATGATATTATCATTATGCAGCATGTAGGTCTATATAGGAAGTAACCATCCAAGAGATGATATTATCATCATGCAGCATGTAGGTCTATATAGGAAGTAACCATCCTAGAGATGATATTATCATTATGCAGCATGTAGGTCTATATAGGAAGTAACCATCCTAGAGATGATATTATCATTATGCAGCATGTAGGTCTATATAGGAAGTAACCATCCAAGAGATGATATTATCATTATGCAGCATGTAGGAAGTAACCATCCTATAGATGATATTATCATTATGCAGCATGTAGGAAGTAACCATCCTATAGATGATATTATCATTATGCAGCATGTAGGAAGTAACCATCCTAGAGATGATATTATCATTATGCAGCATGTAGGTCTATATAGGAAGTAACCATCCTAGAGATGATATTATCATTATGCAGCATAGGAAGTAACCATCCTATAGATGATATTATCATTATGCAGCATGTAGGAAGTAACCATCCTATAGATGATATTATCATTATGCAGCATGTAGGAAGTAACCATCCAAGAGATGATATTATCATTATGCAGCATGTAGGTCTATATAGGAAGTAACCATCCAATAGATGATATTATCATTATGCAGCATGTAGGAAGTAACCATCCTATAGATGATATTATCATTATGCAGCATGTAGGTCTATATATAAAGTAACCATCCTAGAGATTATATTATCATTATGCAGCATGTAGGTCTATATAGGAAGTAACCATCCTAGAGATTATATTATCATTATGCAGCATGTAGGTCTATATAGGAAGTAACCATCCAATAGATGATATTATCATTATGCAGCATGTAGGAAGTAACCATCCTAGAGATGATATTATCATTATGCAGCATGTAGGTCTATATAGGAAGTAACCATCCTATAGATGATATTATCATTATGCAGCATGTAGGTCTATATAGGAAGTAACCATCCTAGAGATGATATTATCATTATGCAGCATGTAGGTCTATATAGGAAGTAACCATCCTAGAGATGATATTATCATTATGCAGCATGTAGGTCTATATAGGAAGTAACCATCCAAGAGATGATATTATCATTATGCAGCATGTAGGTCTATATAGGAAGTAACCATCCTAGAGATGATATTATCATTATGCAGCATGTAGGTCTATATAGGAAGTAACCATCCTAGAGATGATATTATCATTATTCAGCATTATAACCATCCTATAGATGATATTATCATTATGCAGCATGTAGGAAGTAACCATCCTAGAGATGATATTATCATTATGCAGCATGTAGGAAGTAACCATCCTATAGATGATATTATCATTATGCAGCATGTAGGAAGTAACCATCCTATAGATGATATTATCATTATGCAGCATGTAGGAAGTAACCATCCTAGAGATGATATTATCATTATGCAGCATGTAGGTCTATATAGGAAGTAACCATCCTAGAGATGATATTATCATTATGCAGCATGTAGGAAGTAACCATCCTATAGATGATATTATCATTATGCAGCATGTAGGAAGTAACCATCCTATAGATGATATTATCATTATGCAGCATGTAGGAAGTAACCATCCAAGAGATGATATTATCATTATGCAGCATGTAGGTCTATATAGGAAGTAACCATCCAATAGATGATATTATCATTATGCAGCATGTAGGAAGTAACCATCCTATAGATGATATTATCATTATGCAGCATGGAGGTCTATATAGGAAGTAACCATCCTAGAGATGATATTATCATTATTCAGCATGTAGGTCTATATAGGAAGTAACCATCCAAGAGATGCTATTATCATTATGCAGCATGTAGGTCTATATAGGAAGTAACCATCCTAGAGATGATATTATCATTATGCAGCATGTAGGTCTATATAGGAAGTAACCATCCTAGAGATGATATTATCATTATTCAGCATGTAGGTCTATATAGGAAGTAACCATCCAAGAGATGATATTATCATTATGCAGCATGTAGGTCTATATAGGAAGTAACCATCCAAGAGATGATATTATCATTATGCAGCATGTAGGTCTATATAGGAAGTAACCATCCTAGAGATGATATTATCATTATGCAGCATGTAGGTCTATATAGGAAGTAACCATCCTAGAGATGATATTATCATTATGCAGCATGTAGGTCTATATAGGAAGTAACCATCCTAGAGATGATATTATCATTATGCAGCATGTAGGTCTATATAGGAAGTAACCATCCAAGAGATGATATTATCATTATGCAGCATGTAGGAAGTAACCATCCTATAGATGATATTATCATTATGCAGCATGTAGGAAGTAACCATCCTATAGATGATATTATCATTATGCAGCATGTAGGAAGTAACCATCCTAGAGAAGATATTATCATTATGCAGCATGTAGGTCTATATAGGAAGTAACCATCCTAGAGATGATATTATCATTATGCAGCATGTAGGTCTATATAGGAAGTAACCATCCTAGAGATGATATTATCATTATGCAGCATGTAGGTCTATATAGGAAGTAACCATCCAAGAGATGATATTATCATCATGCAGCATGTAGGTCTATATAGGAAGTAACCATCCTAGAGATGATATTATCATTATGCAGCATGTAGGTCTATATAGGAAGTAACCATCCTAGAGATGATATTATCATTATGCAGCATGTAGGTCTATATAGGAAGTAACCATCCAAGAGATGATATTATCATTATGCATGTAGGAAGTAACCATCCTATAGATGATATTATCATTATGCAGCATGTAGGAAGTAACCATCCTATAGATGATATTATCATTATGCAGCATGTAGGAAGTAACCATCCTAGAGAAGATATTATCATTATGCAGCATGTAGGTCTATATAGGAAGTAACCATCCTAGAGATGATATTATCATTATGCAGCATGTAGGAAGTAACCATCCTATAGATGATATTATCATTATGCAGCATGTAGGAAGTAACCATCCTATAGATGATATTATCATTATGCAGCATGTAGGAAGTAACCATCCAAGAGATGATATTATCATTATGCAGCATGTAGGTCTATATAGGAAGTAACCATCCAATAGATTATATTATCATTATGCAGCATGTAGGAAGTAACCATCCTATAGATGATATTATCATTATGCAGCATGTAGGTCTATATATAAAGTAACCATCCTAGAGATTATATTATCATTATGCAGCATGTAGGTCTATATAGGAAGTAACCATCCTAGAGATTATATTATCATTATGCAGCATGTAGGTCTATATAGGAAGTAACCATCCAATAGATGATATTATCATTATGCAGCATGTAGGAAGTAACCATCCTAGAGGTGATATTATCATTATGCAGCATGTAGGTCTATATAGGAAGTAACCATCCTATAGATGATATTATCATTATGCAGCATGTAGGTCTATGTAGGAAGTAACCATCCTAGAGATGATATTATCATTATGCAGCATGTAGGTCTATATAGGAAGTAACCATCCTAGAGATGATATTATCATTATGCAGCATGTAGGTCTATATAGGAAGTAACCATCCAAGAGATGATATTATCATTATGCAGCATGTAGGTCTATGTAGGAAGTAACCATCCTAGAGATGATATTATCATTATGCAGCATGTAGGTCTATATAGGAAGTAACCATCCTAGAGATGATATTATCATTATGCAGCATGTAGGTCTATATAGGAAGTAACCATCCAAGAGATGATATTATCATTATGCAGCATGTAGGTCTATATAGGAAGTAACCATCCAAGAGATGATATTATCATTATGCAGCATGCAGTCATATAGGAAGTAACCATCCAAGAGGTGATATTATCATTATGCAGCATGTAGGTCTATATAGGAAGTAACCATCCAAGAGATGATATTATCATTATGCAGCATGCAGGTCTATATAGGAAGTAACCATCCAAGAGATGATATTATCATTATGCAGCATGTAGGTCTATATAGGAAGTAACCATCCAAGAGATGATATTATCATTATGCAGCATGTAGGAAGTAACCATCCTATAGATTATATTATCATTATGCAGCATGTAGGTCTATATATAAAGTAACCATCCTAGAGATTATATTATCATTATGCAGCATGTAGGTCTATATAGGAAGTAACCATCCTAGAGATTATATTATCATTATGCAGCATGTAGGAAGTAACCATCCTATAGATGATATTATCATTATGCAGCATGTAGGAAGTAACCATCCTATAGATGATATTATCATTATGCAGCATGTAGGAAGTAACCATCCAAGAGATGATATTATCATTATGCAGCATGTAGGTCTATATAGGAAGTAACCATCCAAGAGATGATATTATCATTATGCAGCATGTAGGAAGTAACCATCCTATAGATGATATTATCATTATGCAGCATGGAGGTCTATATAGGAAGTAACCATCCTAGAGATGATATTATCATTATTCAGCATGTAGGTCTATATAGGAAGTAACCATCCAAGAGATGCTATTATCATTATGCAGCATGTAGGTCTATGTAGGAAGTAACCATCCTAGAGGTGATATTATCATTATGCAGCATGTAGGTCTATATAGGAAGTAACCATCCTAGAGATGATATTATCATTATTCAGCATGTAGGTCTATATAGGAAGTAACCATCCAAGAGATGATATTATCATTATGTAGCATGGAGGTCTATATAGGAAGTAACCATCCAAGAGATGATATTATCATTATGCAGCATGTAGGTCTATATAGGAAGTAACCATCCTAGAGATGATATTATCATTATGCAGCATGTAGGTCTATATAGGAAGTAACCATCCTAGAGATGATATTATCATTATGCAGCATGTAGGTCTATATAGGAAGTAACCATCCAAGAGATGATATTATCATTATGCAGCATGTAGGAAGTAACCATCCTATAGATGATATTATCATTATGCAGCATGTAGGAAGTAACCATCCTATAGATGATATTATCATTATGCAGCATGTAGGAAGTAACCATCCTAGAGATGATATTATCATTATGCAGCATGTAGGTCTATATAGGAAGTAACCATCCTAGAGATGATATTATCATTATGCAGCATGTAGGTCTATATAGGAAGTAACCATCCTAGAGATGATATTATCATTATGCAGCATGTAGGTCTATATAGGAAGTAACCATCCAAGAGATGATATTATCATTATGCAGCATGTAGGTCTATATAGGAAGTAACCATCCTAGAGATGATATTATCATTATGCAGCATGTAGGTCTATATAGGAAGTAACCATCCTAGAGATGATATTATCATTATGCAGCATGTAGGTCTATATAGGAAGTAACCATCCAAGAGATGATATTATCATTATGCTGCATGTAGGAAGTAACCATCCTATAGATGATATTATCATTATGCAGCATGTAGGAAGTAACCATCCTAGAGATGATATTATCATTATGCAGCATAGGAAGTAACCATCCTAGAGAAGATATTATCATTATGCAGCATGTAGGTCTATATAGGAAAGTAACCATCCTAGAGATGATATTATCATTATGCAGCATGTAGGTCCATCCTAGGAAGTAACCATAGGAAGTAACCATCCCTATAGATGATATTATCATTATGCAGCATGTAGGAAGTAACCATCCAAGAGATGATATTATCATTATGCAGCATGTAGGTCTATATAGGAAGTAACCATCCAATAGATGATATTATCATTATGCAGCATGTAGGAAGTAACCATCCTATAGATGATATTATCATTATGCAGCATGTAGGTCTATATATAAAGTAACCATCCTAGAGATTATATTATCATTATGCAGCATGTAGGTCTATATAGGAAGTAACCATCCTAGAGATTATATTATCATTATGCAGCATGTAGGTCTATATAGGAAGTAACCATCCAATAGATGATATTATCATTATGCAGCATGTAGGAAGTAACCATCCTATAGATGATATTATCATTATGCAGCATGTAGGTCTATATAGGAAGTAACCATCCTAGGGATTATATTATCATTATGCAGCATGTAGGTCTATATAGGAAGTAACCATCCTAGAGATGATATTATCATTATGCAGCATGTAGGTCTATATAGGAAGTAACCATCCTAGAGATGATATTATCATTATGCAGCATGTAGGTCTATATAGGAAGTAACCATCCTAGAGATGATATTATCATTATGCAGCATGTAGGTCTATATAGGAAGTAACCATCCTAGAGATGATATTATCATTATGCAGCATAGGTCTATATAGGAAGTAACCATCCTAGAGATGATATTATCATTATGCAGCATGTAGGGAAGTAACCATCCTAGAGATGATATTATCATTATGCAGCATGTAGGTCTATATAGGAAGTAACCATCCTAGAGATGATATTATCATTATGCAGCATGTTAGCCATGCTCTACTATAGGAAGTAACCATCCTAGAGATGATATTATCATTATGCAGCATGTAGGAAGTAACCATCCTATAGAGGAAGTAACCATTAGATGATATTATCATTATGCAGCATGTAGGTCATTATATAGGAAGTAACCATCCTAGAGATGATATTATCATTATGCAGCATGTAGGAAGTAACCATCCTAGAGATGATATTATCATTATGCAGCATGTAGGAAGTAACCATCCTATAGATGATATTATCATTATGCAGCATGTAGGAAGTAACCATCCTAGAGATGATATTATCATTATGCAGCATGTAGGTCTATGCATATAGGAAGTAACCATCCAAGAGATGATATTATCATTATGCAGCATGTAGGTCTATATAGGAAGTAACCATCCAAGAGATGATATTATCATTATGCAGCATGTAGGTCTATATAGGAAGTAACCATCCAAGAGATGATATTATCATTATGCAGCATGTAGGTCTATATAGGAAGTAACCATCCTAGAGGTGATATTATCATTATGCAGCATGTAGGTCTATATAGGAAGTAACCATCCTAGAGATGATATTATCATTATGCAGCATGTAGGTCTATATAGGAAGTAACCATCCTAGAGATGATATTATCATTATGCAGCATGTAGGTCTATATAGGAAGTAACCATCCTAGAGATGATATTATCATTATGCAGCATGTAGGTCTATATAGGAAGTAACATTCCAAGAGATGATATTATCATTATGCAGCATAGGTCTATATAGGAAGTAACCATCCTAGAGATGATATTATCATTATGCAGCATGTAGGTCTATATAGGAAGTAACCATCCTAGAGATGATATTATCATTATGCAGCATGTAGGTCTATATAGGAAGTAACATCCAAGAGATGATATTATCATTATGCAGCATGTAGGTCTATATAGGAAGTAACCATCCAAGAGATGATATTACCATTATGCAGCATGTAGGTCTATATAGGAAGTAACCTTCCAAGAGATGATATTATCATTATGCAGCATGTAGGTCTATATAGGAAGTAACATTCCAAGAGATGATATTATCATTATGCAGCATGTAGGTCTATATAGGAAGTAACCATCCAAGAGATGATATTATCATTATGCAGCATGTAGGTCTATATAGGAAGTAACCATCCAAGAGATGATATTATCATTATGCAGCATGTAGGTCTATATAGGAAGTAACCATCCAAGAGATGATATTATCATTATGCAGCATGTAGGAAGTAACCATCCAAGAGATGATATTATCATTATGCAGCATGTAGGTCTATATAGGAAGTAACCATCCTAGAGATGATATTATCATTATGCTGCATGTAGGAAGTAACCATCCTATAGATGATATTATCATTATGCAGCATGTAGGAAGTAACCATCCTAGAGGTGATATTATCATTATGCAGCATGTAGGTCTATATAGGAAGTAACCATCCTAGAGATGATATTATCATTATGCAGCATGTAGGTCTATATAGGAAGTAACCATCCTAGAGATGATATTATCATTATGCAGCATGTAGGTCTATATAGGAAGTAACCATCCTAGAGATGATATTATCATTATGCAGCATGTAGGTCTATATAGGAAGTAACCATCCTAGAGATGATATTATCATTATGCAGCATGTAGGTCTATATAGGAAGTAACCATCCTAGAGATGATATTATCATTATGCAGCATGTAGGTCTATATAGGAAGTAACCATCCTAGAGATGATATTATCATTATGCAGCATGTAGGTCTATATAGGAAGTAACCATCCTAGAGATGATATTATCATTATGCAGCATGTAGGTCTATATAGGAAGTAACCATCCTAGAGATGATATTATCATTATGCAGCATGTAGGAAGTAACCATCCTATAGATGATATTATCATTATGCAGCATGTAGGAAGTAACCATCCTATAGATCATATTATCATTATGCAGCATGGAAGTAACCATCCTATAGATTATATTATCATTATATGTAGGAAGTAACCATCCTAGAGATGATATTATCATTATGCAGCATGTAGGAAGTAACCATCCTATAGATGATATTATCATTATGCAGCATGTAGGAAGTAACCATCCTATAGATGATATTATCATTATGCAGCATGTAGGAAGTAACCATCCTAGAGATGATATTATCATTATGCAGCATGTAGGTCTATATAGGAAGTAACCATCCAAGAGATGATATTATCATTATGCAGCATGTAGGTCTATATAGGAAGTAACATTCCAAGAGATGATATTATCATTATGCAGCATGTAGGTCTATATAGGAAGTAACCATCCAAGAGATGATATTATCATTATGCAGCATGTAGGTCTATATAGGAAGTAACCATCCTAGAGGTGATATTATCATTATGCAGCATGTAGGTCTATATAGGAAGTAACCATCCTAGAGATGATATTATAATTATGCAGCATGTAGGTCTATATAGGAAGTAACCATCCTATAGATGATATTATCATTATGCAGCATGTAGGTCTATATAGGAAGTAACCATCCTAGAGATGATATTATCATTATGCAGCATGTAGGTCTATATAGGAAGTAACATTCCAAGAGATGATATTATCATTATGCAGCATGTAGGAAGTAACCATCCTATAGATGATATTATCATTATGCAGCATGTAGGTCTATATAGGAAGTAACCATCCTAGAGATGATATTATAATTATGCAGCATGTAGGTCTATATAGGAAGTAACATTCCAAGAGATGATATTATCATTATGCAGCATGTAGGTCTATATAGGAAGTAACCATCCAAGAGATGATATTACCATTATGCAGCATGTAGGTCTATATAGGAAGTAACCTTCCAAGAGATGATATTATCATTATGCAGCATGTAGGAAGTAACCATCCTATAGATGATATTATCATTATGCAGCAAGTAACCATCCTATAGATGATATTATCATTATGCAGCATGTAGGAAGTAACCATCCTATAGATGATATTATCATTATGCAGCATGTAGGAAGTAACCATCCTATAGATGATATTATCATTATGCAGCATGTAGGAAGTAACCATCCTATAGATGATATTATCATTATGCAGCATGTAGGAAGTAACCATCCTATAGATGATATTATCATTATGCAGCATGTAGGAAGTAACCATCCTATAGATGATATTATCATTATGCAGCATGTAGGAAGTAACCATCCTATAGATGATATTATCATTATGCAGCATGTAGGAAGTAACCATCCTATAGATGATATTATCATTATGCAGCATGTAGGAAGTAACCACCATCCTATAGATGATATTATCATTATGCAGCATGTAGGTCTATATAGGAAGTAACCATCCTAGAGATGATATTATAATTATGCAGCATGTAGGTCTATATAGGAAGTAACATTCCAAGAGATGATATTATCATTATGCAGCATGTAGGTCTATATAGGAAGTAACCATCCTAGAGATGATATTATCATTATGCAGCATGTAGGAAGTAACCATCCTATAGATGATATTATCATTATGCAGCATGTAGGAAGTAACCATCCTATAGATGATATTATCATTATGCAGCATGTAGGTCTATATAGGAAGTAACCATCCTAGAGATGATATTATAATTATGCAGCATGTAGGTCTATATAGGAAGTAACATTCCAAGAGATGATATTATCATTATGCAGCATGTAGGAAGTAACCATCCTATAGATGATATTATCATTATGCAGCATGTAGGTCTATATAGGAAGTAACCATCCTAGAGATGATATTATAATTATGCAGCATGTAGGTCTATATAGGAAGTAACATTCCAAGAGATGATATTATCATTATGCAGCATGTAGGTCTATATAGGAAGTAACCATCCAAGAGATGATATTACCATTATGCAGCATGTAGGTCTATATAGGAAGTAACCTTCCAAGAGATGATATTATCATTATGCAGCATGTAGGTCTATATAGGAAGTAACCATCCTAGAGATGATATTATAATTATGCAGCATGTAGGTCTATATAGGAAGTAACCATCCAAGAGATGATATTACCATTATGCAGCATGTAGGTCTATATAGGAAGTAACCATCCTAGAGATGATATTATCATTATGCAGCATGTAGGAAGTAACCATCCAAGAGATGATATTATCATTATGCAGCATGTAGGAAGTAACCATCCTATAGATGATATTATCATTATGCAGCATGTAGGAAGTAACCATCCTAGAGGTGATATTATCATTATGCAGCATGTAGGTCTATATAGGAAGTAACCATCCTAGAGATTATATTATCATTATGCAGCATGTAGGTCTATATAGGAAGTAACCATCCTAGAGATGATATTATCATTATGCAGCATGTAGGTCTATATAGGAAGTAACCATCCTAGAGATGATATTATCATTATGCAGCATGTAGGTCTATATAGGAAGTAACCATCCTAGAGATGATATTATCATTATGCAGCATGTAGGTCTATATAGGAAGTAACCATCCTAGAGATGATATTATCATCATGCAGCATGTAGGTCTATATAGGAAGTAACCATCCTAGAGATGATATTATCATTATGCAGCATGTAGGTCTATATAGGAAGTAACCATCCTAGAGATGATATTATCATTATGCAGCATGTAGGTCTATATAGGAAGTAACCATCCAAGAGATGATATTATCATTATGCAGCATGTAGGAAGTAACCATCCTATAGATGATATTATCATTATGCAGCATGTAGGAAGTAACCATCCTATAGATGATATTATCATTATGCAGCATGTAGGAAGTAACCATCCTATAGATCATATTATCATTATGCAGCATGTAGGAAGTAACCATGCTATAGATTATATTATCATTATGCAGCATGTAGGAAGTAACCATCCTAGAGATGATATTATCATTATGCAGCATGTAGGAAGTAACCATCCTATAGATGATATTATCATTATGCAGCATGTAGGAAGTAACCATCCTATAGATGATATTATCATTATGCAGCATGTAGGAAGTAACCATCCTAGAGATGATATTATCATTATGCAGCATGTAGGTCTATATAGGAAGTAACCATCCAAGAGATGATATTATCATTATGCAGCATGTAGGTCTATATAGGAAGTAACATTCCAAGAGATGATATTATCATTATGCAGCATGTAGGTCTATATAGGAAGTAACCATCCAAGAGATGATATTACCATTATGCAGCAAGGTCATAGGAAGTAACCATCCTAGAGATGATATTATCATTATGCAGCATGTAGGTCTATATAGGAAGTAACTAGAGATGATATTATAATTATGCAGCCTATATAGGAAGAGATGATATTATCATTATGCAGCATGTAGGTCTATATAGGAAGTAACCATCCTAGAGGTGATATTATCATTATGCAGCATGTAGGTCTATATAGGAAGTAACCATCCTAGAGATGATATTATAATTATGCAGCATGTAGGTCTATATAGGAAGTAACCATCCTATAGATGATATTATCATTATGCAGCATGTAGGTCTATATAGGAAGTAACCATTCTAGAGATGATATTATCATTATGCAGCATGTAGGTCTATATAGGAAGTAACATTCCAAGAGATGATATTATCATTATGCAGCATGTAGGAAGTAACCATCCTATAGATGATATTATCATTATGCAGCATGTAGGTCTATATAGGAAGTAACCATCCAAGAGATGATATTATCATTATGCAGCATGTAGGAAGTAACCATCCAAGAGATGATATTATCATTATGCAGCATGTAGGTCTATATAGGAAGTAACCATCCAAGAGATGATATTACCATTATGCAGCATGTAGGTCTATATAGGAAGTAACCTTCCAAGAGATGATATTATCATTATGCAGCATGTAGGTCTATATAGGAAGTAACCATCCAAGAGTTGATATTATCATTATGCAGCATGTAGGAAGTAACCATCCTATAGATGATATTATCATTATGCAGCATGTAGGAAGTAACCATCCTATAGATGATATTATCATTATGCAGCATGTAGGAAGTAACCATCCTAGAGGTGATATTATCATTATGCAGCATGTAGGTCTATATAGGAAGTAACCATCCTAGAGATTATATTATCATTATGCAGCATGTAGGAAGTAACCATCCTATAGATGATATTATCATTATGCAGCATGTAGGTCTATATAGGAAGTAACCATCCAAGAGATTATATTATCATTATGCAGCATGTAGGTCTATATAGGAAGTAACCATCCTAGAGATGATATTATCATTATGCAGCATGTAGGTCTATATAGGATTTAAAATGTTCTAGCTGACATCTCTCCAGGACTTCTATTCACTCACTCCCTCTATTAATATTCTGTTTCCTAACTGCTTAAATTAGCCCCCCTCTCTCTCAGCTTCGTCGTTCAAACCTCTTGTCGCCTGGAAAATAATCTTGTATCGCTTCTTTACCTGATCTACCGCAGTAGAGAGGAGGAGAGGAGGAGGGAGAGAAGAGAGGAAAGGAAAGGGGGAATGGAAAATGAGGAGAGGAGGAGGAAAGGATGAGGTGGATTAAAATAAGTACAAATATAGAAGGGGGAGAGGGGAGAGATTGAGAGAGAGAGAGAGAGAGAGAGAGAGAGAGAGAGAGAGAGAGAGAGAGAGAGAGAGAGAGAGAGAGAGAGAGAGAGAGAGGGAGAGAGAGAGAGAGGTGAAAGTGAAAGGTGAGAGAGATCTCTGAGAAAGATAAAGAGAGAGAGAGATATAGAGATCTCTGATATATATATATATATATATATATAGAGAGAGAGAGAGAGAGAGAGAGAGAGAGAGAGAGATGTCATTGAGTCATATATCATCAGAAGGATACTGCAGTGCTGGTAGTAGTTGGCATAAGGCCAGACAATAGTGGACAGAGCTCTATATTGCAGCACGATAGTGTCTCTACAGTATCACACACTCACACCTCTCCTCAAGCAATCTCTGCAGCTTAGTGAAGTACGGTAATAAGATACAGAGAGAGAAATAGAGGAGAGATAGCAAGAAAGAGAGAGAGAGAGAGAGAGAGAGAGAGAGAGAGAGAGAGAGAGAGAGAGAGAGAGAGAGAGAGAGTGTCTAGAGGAGAGTTATGATGGACCGATCAGGGGGTGAGTTGTCAGGGAAATGTCTGAATCAGGGAATCTCAAGGACTTCATCTGGGATCTCAGAGGGAGGGAGGGGAGGGAGGGAAAGGTGAGTGGGTGTCATTCATTTATTACAGTTAGATCTTCAGCAGAACAGTCGAGGGATTGAATCAGAGGAATGTGAAATATACCAACAACTAAAAACGGTCTCTAAATCATATATGAGCAAGGAACTCAGTAAAACATCAAAGTCATTCAAAAAGAGGGCAGTGAACACACACACACACACACACACACACACACACGCGCGCGCACGCGCACGCGCACACGCACACACACACACACACGCGCACACGCGCACACACACACACACACACACACACACACACACACACACACACACACACACACACACACACACACACACACAGTGAGACCGTCTCAGTGGGGTAGAGTCAGTCCATCAGGCAGGCTGGGACAGGCCAAGTTCACACCACTTCATGTCTCAAGGCTGGTGAACGTCCCTACATGACTACCTACTAGCCATACACATCTGACTGCTACAGGTGTCGGATCTTATTTTGATCACCCTGTTGCAGGAGAACATTAAAGTAAGGTTTA
>NC_060195.1:62939303-62941803 GCF_021184085.1 Oncorhynchus gorbuscha
GTAGGAGGGAGATGGAAGAGGTGAGGAGTGAGAGGAGGGAGTGGAAGAGGTGAGGAGAGAGGAGGGAGTGGAAGAGGTGAGGAGAGGAGGGAGTGGAAGAGGTGAGGACTGAGTAGGAGGGAGTGGAAGAGGTGAGGAGTGAGTAGGAGGGAGTGGAAGAGGTGAGGAGAGAGGAGGGAGTGGAAGAGGTGAGGAGAGTAGGAGAGAGTGGAGAGATGAGGAGAGAGAGGAGTAGGGAGAGAGGGAGAGAGGTGAGTAGGAGAGAGTGGAAGAGGTGAGAGTGGAGGAGGGAGTGGAAGAGGTGAGGAGTGAGTAGGAGAGATGGGAGAGGTTGAGGAGAGAGAGAGTAGGAGAGAGAGGAAGAGGTGAGAGAGTGAGAGAGAGAGAGAGAGTAGAGAGAGGTGAGGAGAGAGAGAGAGAGAGAGGAGAGAGAGAGAGAGGAGAGAGAGAGGGAGAGGTGAGAGAGAGAGAGAGAGTAGGAGAGAGAGGGAGAGATGAGAGAGAGAGAGAGAGTAGTGAGAGAGAGGGAGAGATGAGGAGAGAGAGAGTAGGAGAGAGGGAGAGATGAGGAGAGAGAGAGAGAGAGGAGAGAGGGAGAGGATGAGGAGAGAGAGAGTAGGAGAGAGAGGGAGAGAGGTGAGGAGAGAGAGAGTAGGAGAGAGGAGAGAGGTGAGGAGAGAGAGAGAGTAGGAGAGAGGAGAGAGAGGGAGAGAGGTGAGGAGAGAGAAAGTAGGAGAGAGAGAGAGGAGAGGAGAGAGAGAGAGAGAGTAGGAGAGAGAGGGAAAGAGGTGAGGAGAGAGAGTAGAATAGAGAGGGAAAGGTGAGGAGAGAGAGAGTTTGAGGGAGAGGAAGAGGTGAGGAGAGAGAGTAGAAGAGAGAGGGAGAGAGGGAGAGGATAGATGAGGAAGAGGTGAGGAGAGAGAGAGTAGGAGAGAGAGGGAGAGGTGAGGAGAGAGAGAGAAAGATGGAGAGGAAGAGGTGAGGCGAGAGAGAGGAAGCGGTGAGGAGAGAGAGAGTAGGAGAGAGAGAGGGAGAGGTGAGGAGCGAAAGAGAAAGATGGAGAGGAAGAGGTGAGGCGAGAGAGGAAGTGGTGAGGAGAGAGTAGGAGAGAGAGGGAGGGAGAGGAAGAGGTGAGAGGAGTGGAGAGAGGGAATGAAGAAAAGAAGGGAAGCAGACGGGATTAAATCATAGCAGGCCCATGACCCTGACTGGATGGATGGATGGAGGGCAGGGAGTAAGGGAGGAATGGTGAACGTGAGCTTACCTAATGGGCACACACTGGTTGAATGTTGTTTCCACATAATTTCAATGAGATTACATTGACATCTGTGTCCAGTGGTTAGCAGTACATACACTGCTCATCAAACATCTCATTCCAAAATCATGGCCATATATATGGAGTTGGTCTCCCCTTTTGCTGCTATAACAGCCTTCACTCTTCTGGGTGTTGGAACATTGCTGTGGGGACTTGCTTCCATTCAGCCACAAGAGCATTAGTGAGGTCGGGCACTGATGTTGGGCGATTATGCCTGGCTCCCAGTTGGCGTGTTCGATGGAGTTGAGGTCAGGGCTCTGTGCAGGCCAGTCAAGTTCTTCCAAACTGATCTCAACAAACCATTTCTGTATGGATCTCACTTTGTGCGCGGGGGTCATTGTCATGCTGAAATAGGAAAGGGACCAAACTGTTGCCACAAAGTTGGAGGCACAGAATCATCTAGAATGTCATTGTATGCTGTCGCGTTAAGATTTCCCTTCACTGGAACTAAGGGGCCTAGCCCGAACCATAAAAAACACCCCCAGACCATTATTTCTTCTCCACCAAACATTACAGTTGGTGCTCTGCATTTGGGCAGGTAGCGTTCTCATGGCATCCGCCAAAACCAGATTCGTCTGTCGGACTGCCAGATAGTGATTCATCACTCCAGAGAATGCATTTCCACTGCTCCAGAGTCCAATGGAGGCAAGCTTTACACCACTCCAGCTGAAGCTTTGCATTGCGTATGATGATCTTAGGCTTGTGTGCGGCTGCTCGGCCATGGAAACCCATTTCATGAAGCACCGGACGAACAGTTCTTGTTCTGACTTTGCTTCCAGGTGCAGTTTGGATACAATTTGTTATGGGGAAGCAGCCATAAATACACTGTACTGTATAGCTGCACTATTACAGCTGACTTTGACCTGTGAACTGGACATGTTTCGTCATGATCAATGTGTTCCAGTTTTCTGCTCTGTAGGTCCCAGGTGGAGATTGAACATGTAAAATAATTGTAGAAGGCTGCTAGAAGCCAACAGCCCGTTCAGGTTAATAGATATCTGATCCTGAAACTCTATATGCTTCAGTTCCAGCCCTGGTGCTGGAGAGAAACTGTGTCCAGGCTTTAGTTCCAACATAACATTGCCTTGATTCAGCGATTAAGACAGTGATGATGATGGTGCTGATGATGAAGACACATTGCAATGTTCACTCCCCCTCAATGTGGTCATTATAGACATGTAGAAG
>NC_060195.1:62949303-62969303 GCF_021184085.1 Oncorhynchus gorbuscha
AATAGACTCCAGCCACCCTAGTCATAGACTCCAGCCACCCTAGTCATAGACTCCAGCCACCCTAGTCATAGACTCTAGCCACCCTAGTCATAGACTCCAGCCACCCTAGTCATAGACTCTAGCCACCCTAGTCATAGACTCCAGCCACCCTAGTCATAGACTCTAGCCACCCTAGTCATAGACTCTAGCAACCCTAGTCATAGACTCCAGCCACCCTAGTCATAGACTCCAGCCACCCTAGTCATAGACTCCAGCCACCCTAGTCATAGACTCCAGCCACCCTAGTCATAGACTCCAGCCACCCTAGTCATAGACTCCAGCCACCCTAGTCATAGACTCCAGCCACCCTAGTCATAGACTCCAGTCACCCTAGTCATAGACTAGCCACCCTAGTCAGTCAGCCACCCTAGTCATAGACTCTAGCCACCCTAGTCATAGACTCCAGCCACCCTAGTCATAGACTCCAGCCACCCTAGTCATAGACTCCAGCCACCCTAGTCATAGACTCCAGCCACCCTAGTCATAGACTCCAGCCACCCTAGTCATAGACTCCAGCCACCCTAGTCATAGACTCCAGCCACCCTATTCATAGACTGTTGTCTCTGCTACCTGCACGACAAGTGGTACTGGAGCGCCAAGTCAATAATATAATAATAATAATAATAAGTCAAGGTCCAAGAGGCTTTCGAACAGCTTCTACCCCCAAGCCATAAGACTACTGAACATCTAATCAAATGGCTACCCAGACTACTTTCATTGCCCTGTTATTATCTATGCATAAGTCACTTTAATAACTCCACCCACATGTATATATTACCTCAATTACCTCGACTAACTGGTGCGTACCCTCTGTATATAGCCTTGCTATTGTTATTTTACTGCTGCTCTTTAATTATTTGTTACTTTTATTTCTTGTTTTTTTTAAGGTATTTTTCTTAAAACTGCATTGTTGATTAAGAGCTCGTAAGTAAGCATTTCACTGTAAGGTCTACCTGTTGTATTCGACGCATGGGACAAATAACCAGGGGATTTCAGCACCTTGGACAGCACCCACCAGATAGAACACATCTATGTGTCCATCCGTTATCATCTGGAAATGACTTTTTCCTCCGCTCCCTTCCTCCCTGCCTCATCCCTCCTTCCCTCTTTACCTCCCTCTATCCCTTCCTCATCCCTCCCTCCTTTTCTCTTTCTCCTTTTCCTTTCTTCCTTTCTGGTACCCTGTTCCCTATGCAGTGCACTACTCCTTTTCCTTTTCCCTCCCTACTTGCCCAATGAAAAAAAGCCTGAATGAATTGGGGACAATCCTTATCAGTCAGTAGACTATTTTCCGAATGAAACATCAAAGACTTTGTGTGGATTTAGAATCTGAATTAGGAGGGTGAAAATGTGAAGGGGATTAAATTGAATGCTGAACTTAATGGTTCATTGGCTAAAATGCACTGAATGGGCTTGATGGCAAGCTGCAGGCTAAAACAGCAGGCTACTATCGACATCAAGATGAAACGTGGTGAACATCAAATACCGGAGCAAAAAGTGGTGTTGTCATTTCGAATGGGAAGATAACAGCGCTGATAGAAATCTCATGTGGTTGTTCTGCCACGCAAACACTCACGCGCGTGCGCGCGGGCAGCTGGTCTGTCTTCAACCCGCGAAGTCACGCGGGGCGACTGTTCTCAGTTGCACGCGCTCCCCTCTCGTCCTCCGTCGATATCAAGCGTTCCTCTGCCTTCCTTATTATTTATTTATGAGTAGCCTAACTTAGAAAAAGAAACAGAGAGGCAGCAACCGGATCGGAATACCAGCGTAAAGCAGGAAAATATCAAGTCCAAGGAAAGCGGGGGAAACGGAAAAAAAGACGGGGAAAGAGAGAAAATTATGTTTTTCTGACGTGCGGACGTTTATCCTCTCTTCCTTTATTATATAATATTTACAGCGTGTCCTTTCTTCCTTTATTATATAATATTTACAGCGTATCTTTTCTTTGTTTTTTTTAAACTTAAAGAGAGAAAACAACAACATCAGCTGGACTTCAGTATTAAAAACAAAACAACTCCCAAGACAAGCCACGGGTGAGAAAAAGAAAACGAGAGATGCTTTCTCGTCTTCTCTCCTCTCCTCGATTTTCTTTCGAAGCAACACAATGGAGTATTTGTATCTACTTGGTCGATGGATGTGCAACTACTTTATACCAATAAGAATTCGCCCATCTCCTTTTTTCACCGGGAGATTTATCCCGCTGTTGGTCTTCCTCCATGGCTTCGTTTTCCATCCCGATCCATGCCTCTCCCACCCCCAGCCATGTCACATCCTGGCTCGGATCGGACACACGGTTCGTCTCGGTGCTCTGCTTCCCACCAGACAACCAGCCAGGGTACATAACGCTCTGAACAGAGCCTTGACCAGCCTGAAGCACCGGGCTGGAGAAGGCAACCCGCCTCTTCTGCCCTACAACCTCACCCTGGAGGTAACAGGTTCATTCATTCATTCATTAGTTCATTCATGAAAGAGTTCATGTCTCTGAAATGCTCTCATGTGTATCATCCATCCATAATTAATTAATTCAACTGGCAACTGGCCATTCAGTCAGTTAGATTGTGTCTGAAATGACACCCTATTCCCTACACTTGTTGTGGGATAGGGTGCTTGTAGGGAAAAGGGTGTAATGTCAGACTCTCTTTCCCTTCCCTGTCTGGAGGTGGTGTCTCGGTCCCCGTCTGGTGGCGACCCTGTCTCCCTGTCCAGGTGTGTGTGTCAGGAGCTGGTTGTGCGAGGGGTGACAGGTGTCCTGGCCTTCCCTCGTTCACCAGAAGAACTCATCCACATCGACTTCCTGTCCTCCTTCCTGGAAATACCTTTTATATCACTACTGGAGGACCTAGAACCACTCAGAGTTAAGGTAGGATATAGAACCACTCAGAGCTAAGGTAGGACCTAGAACCACTCAGAGTTAAGGTAGGACCTAGAACCACTCAGAGTTAAGGTAGGAGCTAGAACCACTCAGAGCTAAGGTAGGACCTAGAACCACTCAGAGTTAATGTAGGATCTAGAACCACTCAGAGCTAAGGTAAGACTTAGAACCACTCAGGGCCAATGAATGACCTAGAACCACTCAGAGTTAAGGTAGGACCTAGAACCACTCAGAGTTAAGGTAGGATCTAGAACCACTCAGAGCTAAGGTATGATATAGAACCACTCAGAGTTAAGGTAGGACCTAGAACCACTCAGAGTTAAGGTAGGATCTAGAACCACTCAGAGCTAAGGTAGGATCTAGAACCGCTCAGAGACAATGTAGGACCAAGAACCACTCAGAGCTAAAATGGGACCTAGAAACATTCAGAGCTAAGGTATAGGAACCTTTTACTGGAGGACCTAGAACCACTGAGAGTGATGAGTTTCATATCTTTACAGACGTAGTGATTAGTTTCATATCGTTACAAACAGAGTGATTCGTTTCATATCTTTACAGATGGAGTGATTAGCTTCATATCTTTACAGGTGGAGTGATTAGTTTCATATCTTTACAGGTGGAGTGATTAGTTTCATATCTTTACAGATGGAGTGATTAGTTTCATATCGTTACAAACAGAGTGATTAGTTTCATATCTTTACAGGTGGAGTGATTAGTTTCATATCTTTACAGGTGGAGTGATTAGTTTCATATCTTTACAGGTGGAGTGATTAGTTTCATATCTTTACAGGTGGAGTGATTAGTTTCATATCTTTACAGATGGAGTGATTAGTTTCATATCGTTACAAACAGAGTGATTAGTTTCATATCTTTACAGGTGGAGTGATTAGTTTCATATCTTTAAAGACAGAGTAATTAGTTTCATATCTTTACAGATGGAGTGATTAGTTTCATATCTTTAAAGACAGAGTGATTAGTTTCATATCTTTACAGGTGGAGTGATTCGTTTCATATCTTTAAAGACAGAGTGATTAGTTTCATATCTTTACAGATGGAGTGATTAGTTTCATATCTTTAAAGACAGAGTGATTAGTTTCATATCTTTACAGGTGGAGTGATTCGTTTCATATCTTTAAAGACAGAGTGATTAGTTTCATATCTTTACAGATGGAGTGATTCGTTTCATATCTTTAAAGACAGAGTGATTAGTTTCATATCTTTACAGGTGGAGTGATTAGTTTCATATCTTTAAAGACAGAGTGATTAGTTTCATATCTTTACAGGTGGAGTGATTCGTTTCATATCTTTAAAGACAGAGCGATTAGTTTCATATCTTTACAGATGGAGTGATTAGTTTCATATCTTTAAAGACAGAGTGATTAGTTTCATATCTTTACAGGTGGAGTGATTAGTTTCATATCTTTAAAGACAGAGTGATTAGTTTCATATCTTTACAGATGGAGTGATTAGTTCCATATCTTTACAGACGGAGTGATTAGTTCCATATCTTTACAGACGGAGTGATTAGTTTCATATCTTTACAGACAGAGTGATTAGTTTCATATCTTTACAGACGGAGTGATTAGTTCCATATCTTTACAGACGGAGTGATTAGTTCCATATCTTTACAGATGGAGTGATTAGTTTCATATCTTTACAGACGGAGTGATTAGTTCCATATCTTTAAAGACAGAGTGATTAGTTTCATATCTTTACAGATGGAGTGATTAGTTCCATATCTTTACAGACGGAGTGATTAGTTCCATATCTTTACAGACGGAGTGATTAGTTTCATATCTTTACAGATGGAGTGATTAGTTCCATATCTTTACAGACAGAGTGATTAGTTTCATATCTTTACAGACAGAGTGATTAGTTTCATATCTTTACAGACGGAGTGATTAGTTTCATATCTTTACAGATGGAGTGATTAGTTTCATATCTTTACAGATGGAGTGATTAGTTCCATATCTTTACAGACGGAGTGATTAGTTCCATATCTTTACAGACGGAGTGATTAGTTTCATATCTTTACAGATGGAGTGATTAGTTCCATATCTTTACAGACAGAGTGATTAGTTTCATATCTTTACAGACAGAGTGATTAGTTTCATATCTTTACAGATGGAGTGATTAGTTTCATATCTTTACAGATGGAGTGATTTGTAAGGGGTGCGAGTTGGCGGCAGAGAAGTCAGACGCAGGAGAGAAATAACTGTGTTTTCAACGGCGCAGTTTATTAACAAAACCCACAGGAAAACAGAATAACAAAATACATGGGTACATAACCCAACACACACCAGGACAGACGAGCACAAGTGCTTATAATAAACAATCACCCACAAGGACATGAGGGGGAACTGAGGGTTAAATACACAACATGTAATTGATGGGATTGGAACCTGGTGTGATGGAGACCCCCGATGTCCAGAGGGGACGGAGTGGACCAGCCACCACCGGCCTGAGGAGAGACACATGGAACGAGGGGTTAACACGGTAATCGGGGGGAAGCTGTAACCTGTAACACACCTCGTTCACTCTCCTCAGGACTTTAAATGGCCCCACAAACCGCGGACCCAGCTTCCGGCAGGGCAGGCGGAGGGGCAGGCTGGAAGGGATAGAGGTTAGTGGAGGAGTGGCGGAGCAAGTTCTGTGCCATCTCGGCCCAGGGCACGAACGCTGCCCACTCCCCCAGCTGGGCCTGGCAACAGGACCGCAGAAACATGCCAATATCCTGGTTAACTCTCTCCACCTGCCCATTACTCTCGGGGTGAAACCCTGAAGTAAGGCTGATCGAGACCCCCAGACGTTCCATGATTGCTTTCCAGACCCTAGACGTGAACTGGGGACGCCGATCAAACACTATATCCTCAGGCAATCAGTAGTGCCAGAAGACGTGTGTAAACAAGGCCTGTAGGGCCATAGGGAGACTCGGCAGTGGGAGGAGAGGACAGGACGTAGAGAAACGATCCACAATGACCAGGATCGCGGTGTTACCCTGTGAGAGTGGAAGATCAGTCAGATAATCCACCGACTGGTGCGACCAAAACCTCTGCGGAACAAGTAAGGGGTGTAGGAGTGGGATCCATGGGACGCTCCTCTGTGTCATACAGCCGGGACAATGCGTCTGCCTTCGCGTTCTGGGAACCTGGTCTGTAGTAAGAGTAAACACAAAACGGGTGAAAAACATGGCCCACCTTGCCTGACGTGGGTTCAGTCTCTTCGCTGCCCGGATGTTCTCCAGATTGCGGTGGTCAGTTCAGATGAGAAAAGGGTGTCTAGCCCCCTCAAGCTAATGTCTCCACGCCTTCAAGGCCTTTACACAGCCAACAGCTCCCGGTCCCCTCATAGTTTTGCTCCGCCGAGCTGAGCTTCTTTGAGAAGAAGGCACAGGGGAGGAGCTTCGGTGGCTTACCCGAGCGTTGAGAGAGCACAGCTCCTATCCCAGCCTCAGACGCGTCCACCTCCACTATTAACGCCAAAGAGGGATCCGGATGGGCCAGCAAGGGAGCCGAGGTAAATAGAGCCCTCAGGTAACTAAAAGCCCTGTCCGCCTCAGCTGACCACGGCAAGCGTACCGGGGCCCCCTTCAGCAGTGAGGTAATGGGAGCCGCTACCTGACCAATACTCCAGATAACCTGCCGCTCTACCCACGGGCAGGTGGTCGAAGACTGCCCGGAAACGGCAGGTGAACTCCTCAAACTGGTACAACGCTGCATCTTCCCCTCTCCACACAGCGTTGGCCCACGCCAGGGCTTTCCCGATGAGGCACGAGACGAGGGCGGACACCCTCTGATGGCCCGACGGAGCCGGGTGGACGCTCGCCAGGTATAGGGGTGGCAGGGTAGCCTAGTGGTTAGAGTGTTGGACTAGTAACCGAAAGGTTGCATGTTCAAATCCCCGAGCTGACAAGGTACAAATCTGTCATTCTGCCCCTGAACAGGCAGTTAACCCACTGTTCCTAGGCCGTCATTGAAAATAAGAATTTGTTCTTAACTGACTTGCCTAGTTAAATAAAGGTAAAATAAAATAAAAAAATAGATATAATTGTAGATGGAACCCCTGGCAGTTCACAGCCTTCCCGTCGTACTCCTGGGGCAAGGAGAGACGAATCCCACTGGGACCAGGCGGAAAAGGGGCGTTCAGGGGAGTCCCCGTTTGTGCTGGTGGAGGTGCTGAAAGAACTCCCTGTCTCTCCCAGCGGTCCATTGTCTGGACAACGCGGTCCATGGCGGTGCCAAGATGGTGAAGCATTGGTGCATGCTCCTGGACTCGCTCCTCCACCCGTATACCCGGGGTACCTGCTCCTGCTGACTCCATAAGTTTGGGTCAGTGATTCTGTAAGGGGTGCGAACTGGCGGCAGAGAAGTCAGACGCAGGAGAGAAATAACTGTGTTTTCAACGGCGCAGTTTATTAACAAAACCCACCGGAAAACAGAATAATAAAATACATGGGTACATAACCCAACACACACCAGGACAGACGAACACAAGTACTTATAATAAACAATCATTCGTTTCATACCTTTACAGACGGAGTGATTAGTTCCATATCTTTACAGACGGAGTGATTAGTTACATATCTTTACAGACGGAGTGATTAGTTACATATCTTTACAGACGGAGTGATTAGTTACATATCTTTACAGACGGAGTGATTAGTTACATATCTTTACAGACGGAGTGATTAGTTACATATCTTTACAGACGGAGTGATTCGTTTCATATATTTACAGATGGAGTGATTAGTTCCATATTTTTACAGATGGAGTCATTAGTTCCATATCTTTACAGATGGAGTGATTAGTTCCATATCTTTAAAGACGGAATGATTTGTGTCATATCTTTACAGACGGAGTGATTAGTTCCATATCTTTACAGACGGAGTTATTTGTTTCATATCTCTACAGACGGTGTGATTCGTTTCATATCTTTACAGACGGAGTGATTAATTCCATTATCTTTACAGACGGAGTGATTAGTTCCATATCTTTACAGACGGAGTGATTAGTTCCATATCTTTACAGACGGAGTGATTAGTTCCATATCTTTACAGACGGAGTGATTAGTTCCATATCTTTACAGACGGAGTGATTAGTTCCATATCTTTACAGACGGAGTGATTAGTTCCATATCTTTACAGATGGAGTGATTAGTTCCATATCTTTACAGACGGAGTGATTAGTTCCATATCTTTACAGACGGAGTGATTAGTTCCATATCTTTACAGACGGAGTGATTAGTTCCATATCTTTACAGATGGAGAGATTAGTTCCATATCTTTACAGACAGAGTGATTAATTCCATATCTTTACAGATGGAGTGATTAGTTCCATATCTTTACAGACGGAGTGATTAGTTCCATATCTTTACAGACGGAGTGATTAGTTTCATATCTTTACAGACGGAGTGATTAGTTCCATATCTTTACAGACGGAGTGATTAGTTCCATATCTTTACAGACGGAGTGATTAGTTCCATATCTTTACAGACGGAGTGATTAGTTCCATATCTTTACAGACGGAGTGATTAGTTCCATATCTTTACAGACGGAGTGATTAGTTCCATATCTTTACAGACGAAGTGATTAGTTCCATATCTTTACAGACGGAGTGATTAGTTCCATATCTTTACAGACGGAGTGATTAGTTCCATATCTTTACAGACGGAGTGATTAGTTCCATATCTTTACAGACGGAGTGATTAGTTCCATATCTTTACAGACGGAGTGATTAGTTCCATATCTTTACAGATGGAGTGATTAGTTCCATATCTTTACAGACGGAGTGATTAGTTCCATATCTTTACAGATGGAGTGATTAGTTCCATATCTTTACAGACAGAGTGATTAGTTCCATATCTTTACAGATGGAGTGATTAGTTCCATATCTTTACAGACGGAGTGATTAGTTCCATATCTTTACAGACGGAGTGATTAGTATCATATCTTTACAGACGGAGTGATTAGTTCCATATCTTTACAGACGGAGTGATTAGTTCCATATCTTTACAGACGGAGTGATTTGTTTCATATCTTTGCAGACCGAGTGATTCGTTTTATATCTTTACAGACGGAGTGATTAGTGTCATACCTTTACAGACGGAGCGGTTGTGTGTGTGTTAGTATTCCTAGTGGCAGCCTAAGCTGTGTGCCAGTCAGTCAGTCTCGTCTCAGACATATCCTCATGTCTACGGCTGAGCAGTCAACTGCAACGCAAGGCAACACACACACACACACACACACACACACACACACACACACACACACACACACACACACACACACACACACACACACACACACACACACACACACACACACACACACACACACACACACACACACACACACACACACACACACACACACACACACACACACACACACACACACACACACACACACACACACAGGCTCAGGATTCAAGAGAAAGACTGTGGTGGGACAAAAGAGAGAGAGACAGTCAGAGAGATAGAGGTAAGGAGGAGTGTGAGGAAGGGAGAGAGGGGGGTAGAGAGAGAAAGAGAGAGGGAGAGAGGAGGGAGGACTAGGCTGAATGGAGTGTAATCTGTCATGCTATTGGAAAAGTGAACCATTCAGAACTGAACTCTGTCTAGTTCGGGCCACAGAAGAGGGAGGAGATGAGGAGGAGAGGAAGAGAGAGGGAGGAGATGGGGAGGAGGGGTAGAGAGAGGGAAGAGATGGGGATAAGGGGAAGAGAGAGGGAAGAGATGAGGAGGAGGGGATGAGAGGGAGGAGATGAGGAGGAGGGGAAGAGAGATGGAGGAGATGGGGAGGGGAACAGAGAGGGAAGATATGAGGAGGATGAGAAGAAGAGAGAGGGAGGAGATGAGGAGGAGGGGAACAGAGAGGGAGGATATGAGGAGGGGAAGAGAGAGGGAGGAACAGATGAGAAGGGGAACAGAGAGGGAGGATATGAGGAGGAGGAGAAGAGAGAGGGAGGAATAGAGGAGGAGGGGAACAGAGAGGGAGGATATGAGGAGGGGAAGAGAGAGGGAGGAACAGATGAGGAGGGGAACAGAGAGGGAGGATATGAGGAGGAGGAGAAGAGAGAGGGAGGAACAGATGAGGAGGGGAACAGAGATGAGGAGGAGGGGAACAGAGAGGGAGGATATGAGGAGGTGGAGGAGAAGAGAGAGGGATGATATGAGGAGGAGGAGGAGGAGGAGAAGAGAGAGGGGGGATATGAGGAGGTGGAGGAGAAGGAGAAGAGAGAGGGAGGATATGAGGAGGTGGAGGAGAAGGAGAAGAGAGAGGGAGGCACTTAGCAGTAGCAAGCTAACGGATACATGCGGATGGGTGGCTCTATTAAGACTGTCTGTCTGTGTGTCTGTATGTCTGTCTGTCTGTATTTGTGTGTGTGCGTGTGAATGTACAGACCTACACACCCAAAAGTGTGTGACTTGGCAGATGAGAGTGATAATTCCTCCTAATGTACTTTAGATAATTATAATGATAGAATGACCTGAAGAAATAAATCACACTGATGGAGGATAGGATGTAGGGAGGAGTGGAGAGGATGGAGGGGAAGGGAAGATGAGGGGAGAAGATGGAGGAGAGAAGGAAAATGGAGAGAAAAACTAGAAAGGATGAAGGAGGGGAGGGGAGAGGAGAGGAGGAAAGTGGAGAGTATAGAGGAGGGGAGGGGAGGAGAGGAGGAAAGTGGAGAGGATGGAGGGGAGGTGAGAGGAGGAAAGTGGAGAGTATAGAGGAGGGGAGGGGAGGAGAGGAGGAAAGTGGAGAGGATGGAGGGGAGGTGAGAGGAGGAAAGTGGAGAGTATAGAGGAGGGGAGGGGAGGAGAGGAGGAAAGTGGAGAGGATGGAGGGGAGGTGAGAGGAGGAAAGTGGAGAGTATAGAGGAGGGGAGGGGAGGAGAGGAGGAAAGTGGAGAGGATGGAGGGGAGGTTAGAGGAGGAAAGTGGAGAGGATGAAGGAAAGGAAGGTATAAGAGGAAAGTGGAGAGGAGAAAGAGGAAAGTGGAGAGGATGGAGGAGAGGAGGGGAGTGGAGAGGAGGATGAAGGAGAGGAGGGGATAGGAGCCAATTGGAGAGGATGGAGGAGAGTAAGGAAGAGGAGAGGAGAAGAGGAAAGTGGAGAGGATGGTGAGGAGGAGGGGAGAGAAGAGGAAAGTGGAGAGGATGGAGGAGAGGAGAGGAGGAGAGGAGAGGAAAGGAGAAGAGGAAAGTAGAAAGGATGGAGGGGATGAGAGGGGAGGAGAGGAGGAGAGGAAAGTAGAAAGGATGGAGGGGAGGAGAGGAGAGGAGAGGAGAGGAGAGGAGAGGAGAGGAGAGGAGAGGAGAGGAGAGGAGAGGAGAGGAGAGGAGAGGAGAGGAGAGGAGAGGAGGAGTAGAAAGGATGGAGGGGAGGAGAGGAGAGAGGAGGAGAGGAGGATGGAGGGGAGGAGAGGAGAGAGGAGTGGAGAGGAGAGGAGAGGAGAGGAGAGGAGAGGAGAGGAGAGGAGAGGAGAGGAGAGGAGAGGAGAGGAGAGGAGAGGAGAGGAGAGGAGAGGAGAGGAGAGGAGAGGAGAGGAGGAAAGTGGAGAGGATGGAGGAGAAGAGGAACGTAGAGAGCATAGAGGAGAGGGGAGGAGAAGAGAAGAGGAAAGTGGAGAGGATAGAGGAGAGGAGGAGATCAAAAAAAGTGCTTCTTTCATCATCAGTATCATTACAGGTGCTTTGGCTAGTCTATAAACAGCCATGTTTGTGTCCCAAAAAAGTGCACTTTAGGGACTAGGGTGCCATTACATCCTGTAACCATAGAGAATGATAGAAATGGGCCGTATTACATTGGGTAGCACCATTGAGGACTTCCACTATTTGAATGTAGTCAACTGGGTGGGACTTCCAACTTCATTGGCTGATCCCTCCTGGTGACCCTGTTGGAGTCATGTCCACCTGAGACATCAGGATCAGCCAATCGGGAAGAAAAAATGTACTATCTTCAAAATGGAGAATAGTGCTGCTAATGCTGCCACAGATGCTATATAATGGCACAGATACAAAGATGAGTTGTCTATCCATCTCTATGTCTGTAACTAAGGTTTGGAGTTGTTCTTGGGTAGGTCACATGCTGTTGTTATCAAATCAAATCAAATTTTATTTGTCACATACACATGGTTAGCAGATGTTAATGCGAGTGTAGCGAAATGCTTGTGCTTCTAGTTCTGACAATGCAGTGATAACCAACAAGTAATCTAACTAACAATTCCAAAACTACTGTCTTATACACAGTGTAAGGGGATAAAGAATATGTACATAAGGATATATGAATGAGTGATGGTACAGAGCAGCATACAGTAGATGGTATCGAGTACAGTATATACATATGAGATGAGTATGTAGACAAAGTAAACAAAGTGGCATAGTTAAAGTGGCTAGTGATACATGTATTACATAAGGATGCAGTCGATGATGTAGAGTACAGTATATACGTATGCATATGAGATGAATAATGTAGGGTAAGTAATTTTATATAAGGTAGCATTGTTTAAAGTGGCTAGTGATATATTTACATCATTTCCCATCAATTCCCATTATTAGAGTGGCTGGAGTTGGGTCAGTGTCAATGACAGTGTATTGGCAGCAGCCACTCAATGTTAGTGGTGGCTGTTTAACAGTCTGATGGCCTTGAGATAGAAGCTGTTTTTCAGTTTCTCGGTCCCAGCTTTGATGCACCTGTACTGACCTCGCCTTCTGGATGATAGCGGGGTGAACAGGCAGTGGCTCGGGTGGTTGATGTCCTTGATGATCTTTATGGCCTTCCTGTAACATCGGGTGGTGTAGGTGTCCTGGAGGGCAGGTAGTTTGCCCCCGGTGATGCGTTGTGCAGACCTCACTACCCTCTGGAGAGCCTTACGGTTGAGGGCGGAGCAGTTGCCGTACCAGGCGGTGATACAGCCCGCCAGGATGCTCTCGATTGTGCATCTGTAGAAGTTTGTGAGTGCTTTTGGTGACAAGCCGAATTTCTTCAGCCTCCTGAGGTTGAAGAGGCGCTGCTGCGCCTTCTTCACGACGCTGTCAGTGTGAGTGGACCAATTCAGTTTGTCTGTGATGTGTATGCCGAGGAACTTAAAACTTGCTACCCTCTCCACTACTGTTCCATCGATGTGGATAGGGGGGTGTTCCCTCTGCTGTTTCCTGAAGTCCACAATCATCTCCTTAGTTTTGTTGACGTTGAGTCTGAGGTTATTTTCCTGACACCACACTCCGAGGGCCCTCACCTCCTCCCTGTAGGCCGTCTCGTCGTTGTTGGTAATCAAGCCTACCACTGTTGTGTCGTCCGCAAACTTGATGATTGAGTTGGAGGCGTGCATGGCCACTCAGTTGTGGGTGAACAGGGAGTACAGGAGAGGGCTCAGAACGCACCCTTGTGGGGCCCCCGTGTTGAGGATCAACGGGGAGGAGATGTTGTTGCCTACCCTCACCACCTGGGGGCGGCCCGTCAGGAAGTCCAGTACCCAGTTGCACAGGGCGGGGTCGAGACCCAGGGTATCGAGCTTTATGACGAGCTTGGAGGGTACTATGGTGTTGAATGCCGAGCTGTAGTCGATGAACAGCATTCTCACATAGGTATTCCTCTTGTCCAGGTGGGTTAGTGTGCAGTGTGGTTGAGATTGCATCGTCTCTGGACCTATTTGGGCGGTAAGCAAATTGGAGTGGGTCTAGGGTGTCAGGTAGGGTGGAGGTGATATGGTCCTTGACTAGTCTCTCAAAGCACTTCATGATGACGGAAGTGAGTGCTACGGGGCGGTAGTCGTTTAGCTCAGTTACCTTAGCTTTCTTGGGAACAGGAACAATGGTGGCCCTCTTGAAGCATGTGGGAACAGCAGACTGGTATAGGGATTGATTGAATATGTCCGTAAACACACCGGCCAGCTGGTCTGCGCATGCTCTGAGGGCGCGGCTAGGGATGCCGTCTGGGCCTGCAGCCTTGCGAGGGTTAACACGTTTAAATGTCTTACTCACCTCAGCTGCAGTGAAGGAGAGACCGCATGTTTTCGTTGCAGGCCGTGTCAGTGGCACTGTATTGTCCTCAAAGCGGGCAAAAAAGTGATTTAGTCTGCCTGGGAGCAAGACATCCTGGTCCGTGACTGGGCTGGGTTTCTTCTTGTAGTCCGTGATTGTCTGAGCCGTTGAATTGAGATTCTACTTTGTCTCTGTACTGACTCTTAGCTTGTTTAATAGCCTTGCGGAGGGAATAGCTGCACTGTTTGTATTCGGTCATGTTGCCAGACACCTTGCCCTGATTAAAAGCAGTGGTTCGTGCTTTCAGTTTCACGCGAATGCTGCCATCAATCCACGGTTTCTGGTTTGGGAATGTTTTTATCGTTGCTATGGGAACGACATCTTCAACGCACGTTCTAATGAACTCGCACACCGAATCAGCGTATTCGTCAATATTTTTATCTGACGCAATACGAAACATGTCCCAGTCCACGTGATGGAAGCAGTCTTGGAGTGTGGAGTCCGCTTGGTCGGACCAGCGTTGGACAGACCTCAGCGTGGGAGCCTCTTGTTTAAGTTTCTGCCTGTAGGCAGGGATCAACAAAATGGAGTTGTGGTCAGCTTTTCCGAAAGGGGGGCGGGGCAGGGCCTTATATGCGTCGCGGAAGTTAGAGTAACAATGATCCAAGGTTTTACCACCCCTGGTTGCGCAATCGATGGCTAGTGATACATGTATTACATAAGGATGCAGTCGATTATGTAGAGTACAGTATATACGTATGCATATGATTAGATGTCACTGTTTGTTGAGAACTAACTCTCCTCCATTGTGATCTGTCCATCCAGCACTCTTTCATTTCCTCTCATTCTTCCCTCCCTCACTGTAGAAATAGAAGACTAGAACATTAAAAAGCTAATTTAGTCTCTCTGAATGTAATCACATTTAATCCTCAAACCCTGATTATGAATGAATGGTACTGTTGCCAAGTGCTGGTCTTTCAAAGACACACACACACACACACACACACACACACACACACACACACACACACACACACACACACACACACACACACACACACACACACACACACACACACACACACACACACACACACACACACACACACACACACACACACACACACAAACCTCAAATACACTACACGTTTGAAAGTTCTCCTGCAACAGGGTGATTATATTTAGATCCTACTGTACATCTGTGAGCATGCACAACCACTCCACACACACACACACACACACACACACACACACACACACACACACACACACACACACACACACACACACACACACACACACACACACACACACACACACACACACACACACACACACACACACACACACACACACACACACAAATAAACAATGTCATAGACCCATCTTAATAAACAATGTCATAGACCCATCTAATTACATATACATGTAGTAATGAATGGTGTAGGAAGGAGAAATAAGAGATCTATACAACAACAATAGCAACATAAACAACAATGAGTAAATAAATAGTCGCTTCATTCATTATTTAGAGTGCTGCATTAAGGGATGGGTGAGCTGTTGTATGTTGTGTGCATGTGGCTTATATACCGTAGTTGACTATATGGACCGACACGTGCACGGACAGGAGTCTACCTGTGTCAAGCACATGCCCCTTTGCCCTCCCACTCGGCAAGTTCTCTTTTAGGTATATATATATTTTTTTTGTTTGTTTTGTAAACAGTTTTTGTGGTTGTTGTTCTAATCCCATTGCCCGCAAGTCGTCGTGACGACGTCAAGTTCACCACCCCCTACCCTGTCCATTGGTTGCGCCTGTTGGTCTGCGCTGTCCAGAGCCTGAGCGCTCCCGGGTTGCGCCTGTTGGTCTGTGCTGTCTAGAGCCTGAGCGCTCCCGGGTTGCGCCTGTTGGTCTGTGCTGTCCAGAGCCTGAGCGCTCCCGGGTTGCGCCTGTTGGTCTGCGCTGTCTAGAGCCTGAGCGCTCCCGGGTTGCGCCTGTTGGTCTGTGCTGTCTAGAGCCTGAGCGCTCCCGGGTTGCGCCTGTTGGTCTGTGCTGTCTAGAGCCTGAGCGCTCCCGGGTTGCGCCTGTTGGTCTGCGCTGTCTAGAGCCTGTGCGCTCCCGGGTTGCGCCTGTTGGTCTGTGCTGTCCAGAGCCTGAGCGCTCCCGGGTTGCGCCTGTTTCCCTGTCTGCCCGGTACGGAGACTGACACACCCGGTATCCAAACATGAATGGCTTGAGATGCTGTCGCTGGTTGAGTATGTAGCACGTGACCTAGTTTAAATATCAACAGTAATGCCTCAACACCATAACATTTGATTATAATACTTGAGTTACATCATCATCAATATTCGGTCTGATTGGCTGATACGAGCAGCAGAGAGCGACAGAAAGACGTAGAAATGACACTCCGACCCAGCTCCACCCCTTCCTCAGTCTAGATAACCACCATGTACTAATATATCCACACAAGCCAATAGCCAGCCAGCCAGACACCCCCTCTTTTCCCCATGTCAACCACCTCTTTAGGAGGCATTGTAACTAGTTTGTTTACAATTTTTCGTTTCCAGAAATAAATAAGCCTATGCTCAAAAATCGAATTTCGAGCAATGAATTGTGAAAGTGGATTTGTTTTTAAGGCGTTTATAGGAGAGAGGGGAGACAGATGGAGATAGGGTGAGAGAGGGGGAGGAGGGAGAGGAGAGGGGGAGGACGGAGAGGAGAGGGAGAGGAGGGAGAGGAGAGGGGGAGAACGGAGGGAAGTTGTGTGAGTCAGGGTGTTCCAGATGTTCCCTCAGATTGTCCTTCACAACCAGCCAACTGCATAACTCTGGAGATCCACAGGCGAGTTTAGAGACCAGAACTAAATGCATGCACACACACACACGCAAGCATGCACACACTGTCTGTCTATGATGTATTGGTACTGTAATGTTTTATTCAAAACACAGTCTCTATGACATCAGAGAATCTATTTAGGCATTGTATTGTTGTTACTTTACATCTATCAGAGTGTTGTTGCTTAACATCTCTCAGGGTATTAATGCTTTACATCTATCAGAGTGTTGTTGCTTAACATCTCTCAGGGTATTAATGCTTTACATCTCTCAGGGTATTCATGCTTTACATCTATCAGAGTGTTGTTGCTTAACATCTCTCAGGGTATTAATGCTTTACATCTCTCTGAGTGTTGTTGCTTAACATCTCTCAGGGTATTAATGCTTTACATCTCTCAGGGCATTAATGCTTTACATCTCTCAGGGCATTAATGCTTTACATCTCTCTGAGTGTTGTTGCTTAACATCTCTCAGGGTATTCATGCTTTACATCTCTCTGAGTGTTGTTGCTTTACATCTCTCAGGGTATTAATGCTTTACATCTATCTGAGTGTTGTTGCTTTACATCTCTCAGGGTATTAATGCTTTACATCTCTCTGAGTGTTGTTGCTTTACATCTCTCAGGGTATTAATGCTTTACATCTCTCTGAGTGTTGTTGCTTAACATCTCTCAGGGCATTAATGCTTTACATCTCTCTGAGTGTTGTTGCTTTACATCTCTCAGGGTATTAATGCTTTACATCTCTCAGGGCATTAATGCTTTACATCTCTCAGGGCATTAATGCTTTACATCTATCAGAGTGTTGTTGCTTAACATCTCTCAGGGTATTCATGCTTTACATCTCTCTGAGTGTTGTTGCTTTACATCTCTCAGGGTATTAATGCTTTACATCTCTCTGAGTGTTGTTGCTTTACATCTCTCAGGGTATTAATGCTTTACATCTATCAGAGTGTTGTTGCTTAACATCTCTCAGGGTATTCATGCTTTACATCTCTCTGAGTGTTGTTGCTTTACATCTCTCAGGGTATTAATGCTTTACATCTCTCTGAGTGTTGTTGCTTTACATCTCTCAGGGTATTAATGCTTTACATCTCTCTGAGTGTTGTTGCTTAACATCTCTCAGGGTATTCATGCTTTACATCTCTCTGAGTGTTGTTGCTTTACATCTCTCAGGGTATTAATGCTTTACATCTATCAGAGTGTTGTTGCTTAACATCTCTCAGGGTATTCATGCTTTACATCTCTCTGAGTGTTGTTGCTTAACATCTCTCAGGGTATTAATGCTTTACATCTCTCTGAGTGTTGTTGCTTAACATCTCTCAGGGTATTCATGCTTTACATCTCTCAGGGTATTAATGCTTTACATCTCTCTGAGTGTTGTTGCTTAACATCTCTCAGGGTATTAATGCTTTACATCTCTCTGAGTGTTGTTGCTTAACATCTCTCAGGGTATTAATGCTTTACATCTCTCTGAGTGTTGTTGCTTAACATCTCTCAGGGTATTAATGCTTAACATCTCTCAGGGTATTAATGCTTTACATCTATCAGAGTGTTGTTGCTTAACATCTCTCAGGGCATTAATGCTTTACATCTCTCTGAGTGTTGTTGCTTAACATCTCTCAGGGTATTAATGCTTTACATCTCTCTGAGTGTTGTTGCTTAACATCTCTCAGGGTATTCATGCTTTACATCTATCAGAGTGTTGTTGCTTAACATCTCTCAGGGTATTAATGCTTTACATCTATCAGAGTGTTGTTGCTTAACATCTCTCAGGGTATTCATGCTTTACATCTATCAGAGTGTTGTTGCTTAACATCTCTCAGGGTATTAATGCTTTACATCTATCAGAGTGTTGTTGCTTAACATCTCTCAGGGTATTCATGCTTTACATCTATCAGAGTGTTGCTGCTTAACATCTCTCAGGGTATTAATGCTTTACATCTATCAGAGTGTTGTTGCTTAACATCTCTCAGGGTATTCATGCTTTACATCTATCAGAGTGTTGTTGCTTAACATCTCTCAGGGTATTAATGCTTTACATCTCTCTGAGTGTTGTTGCTTAACATCTCTCAGGGTATTCATGCTTTACATCTATCAGAGTGTTGCTGCTTTACATCTCTCAGGGTATTAATGCTTTACATCTATCAGAGTGTTGTTGCTTAACATCTCTCAGGGTATTCATGCTTTACATCTCTCTGAGTGTTGTTGCTTTACATCTCTCAGGGTATTCATGCTTTACATCTCTCTGAGTGTTGTTGCTTAACATCTCTCAGGGTATTAATGCTTTACATCTCTCTGAGTGTTGTTGCTTTACATCTCTCAGGGTATTCATGCTTTACATCTCTCTGAGTGTTGTTGCTTAACATCTCTCAGGGTATTAATGCTTTACATCTATCAGAGTGTTGCTGCTTTACATCTCTCAGGGCATTAATGCTTTACATCTCTCTGAGTGTTGTTGCTTAACATCTCTCAGGGTATTAATGCTTTACATCTATCAGAGTGTTGTTGCTTAACATCTCTCAGGGTATTCATGCTTTACATCTATCAGAGTGTTGTTGCTTAACATCTCTCAGGGTATTCATGCTTTACATCTATCAGAGTGTTGTTGCTTAACATCTCTCAGGGTATTCATGCTTTACATCTATCAGAGTGTTGTTGCTTAACATCTCTCAGGGCATTAATGCTTTACATCTATCAGAGTGTTGCTGCTTAACATCTCTCAGGGCATTAATGCTTTACATCTATCAGAGTGTTGCTGCTTAACATCTCTCAGGGCATTAATGCTTTACATCTATCAGAGTGTTGTTGCTTAACATCTCTCAGGGCATTAATGCTTTACATCTCTCTGAGTGTTGTTGCTTAACATCTCTCAGGGTATTAATGCTTTACATCTATCAGAGTGTTGTTGCTTAACATCTCTCAGGGCATTAATGCTTTACATCTCTCAGGGCATTAATGCTTTACATCTCTCAGGGCATTAATGCTTTACATCTATCAGAGTGTTGTTGCTTAACATCTCTCAGGGTATTCATGCTTTACATCTATCAGAGTGTTGTTGCTTAACATCTCTCAGGGTATTCATGCTTTACATCTCTCTGAGTGTTGTTGCTTAACATCTCTCAGGGCATTAATGCTTTACATCTCTCTGAGTGTTGTTGCTTTACATCTCTCAGGGTATTAATGCTTTACATCTCTCTGAGTGTTGTTGCTTAACATCTCTCAGGGTATTAATGCTTTACATCTCTCAGGGCATTAATGCTTTACATCTCT
>NC_060195.1:62979303-62986803 GCF_021184085.1 Oncorhynchus gorbuscha
TCACAGTCAGAATGGAATGTCAGATGTTGTGTTCCGTGAATGTCATTCTGTCTGCTAATCTCTCTGTCTGTGTGTCGTTCTGTCACTTTAAAGGTCTTCTCATTGAAAGCCTTCCTCTTTGTTATTCTACATTTGAGAACCATATGCACTTCACTTGAGAATCATTTATGCCATTCACCCCCTCCCTCCACACATACACACACACACACACACACACACACACACACACACACACACACACACACACACACACACACACACACACACACACACACACACACACACACACACACACACACACACACACACACACACACACACACACACACGCATGCATGCAAGCACACCTGCCAATGTCTCTCCCATCGCCTCACGCCACCAAGCACTGTTCACTTGGAGCAGACAGCGTGAAAATGTCAGAGACAAACACCCAACACACATGAGATTTGAATTTACCATGAAATCATGTTATCAGAAAAAAACAGACCTGAGAGGAGAAGAGAGGAGAGGAGGGAGAAGAGAGGAGATGACAGGAGGGGAGAAGAGAGGAGAGGAGGGGAGTGGAGAAGAGAGGAGATGACAGGAGGGGAGAAGAGAGGAGAGGAGGGGAGAAGAGAGGGGAGGGGAGGAGATGAGAGGAGATGACAGGAGGGGAGAAGAGAGGAGAGGAGAGGGGAGGGGAGGAGATGAGAGGATGGGCGGGGAGGGGATAAGAGAGGATAGGACAGGAGAGGAAATGAGAGGAGAAAAGAGGAGATTAGAGGACAGGAGAGGAGAGGAGAAGAGGGGAGAGGAGAAGAGGGGAGAAGGTAAATAAAGGAAATTAAAGGAGAGGATAGGAGAGGAGGGAAGAAGAGAGGAGAAGAGAGCAGATGAGAGGAGAGGATAGGAGAGGAGGGAAGAAGAGAGGAGAAGAGAGCAGATGAGAGGAGAGGATAGGAGAGGAGGGAAGAAGAGAGGAGAAGAGAGCAGATGAGAGAAGAGGATAGGAGAGGAGGGAAGAAGAGAGGAGAAGAGAGCAGATGAGAGGAGAGGAGATGAGAGGAGAGGAGATGAGAGGAGAAAAGAGGAGAGAAAAGAGGAGAATAGAGGACAGGAGAGGAGAGGAGAAGAGGGGAGAGGAGAGGAGGGGAGAAGAGAGAAGAAGGTAAAATAGAGGAAATGAAAGGAGAGGATAGGAGTGGAGGGAAGAAGAGAGGAGAAGAGAGCAGATGAGAGGAGAGGATAGGAGAGGAGGGGAAGAGAGGAGAAGAGAGCAGATGAGAGGAGAGGAGATGAGAGGAGAGGAGATGAGAGGAGAAAAGAGGAGAGAAAAGAGGAGAATAGAGGACAGGAGAGGAGAGGAGAAGAGGGGAGAGGAGAGGAGGGGAGAAGAGAGAAGGTAAAATAGAGGAAATGAAAGGAGAGGATAGGAGTGGAGGGAAGAAGAGAGGAGAAGAGAGCAGATGAGAGGAGAGGATAGGAGAGGAGGGAAGAAGAGAGGAGAGAAGAGGAGGGGAGAGGAGAAGAGAGTGGTTGTCAGGGCGCTAGCTTCTGAGAAATAAAGTGATAGTGCCAGCTGTTTGTGTTTTGTCCCACCCTCCTTATTTACAATACTTCACACTTTGTTGTGGATGAAGTTTGTAACGCAAGCCGGCACAAAGTATAATTAATGTTGAAATATTCTGGGCAGAAAGATCTGACAATCTCCAGAACACGCACACACACACACCGTCTACCTGAATGTGAGCAGTCGAGAGTAGCAGCCTACTTACTATGGAGATGAGATCCCGAGAGATGATCATCTAATTCCAGTTAATTAAACATTAATTTCAATATGATCGTTAATCTTGCCTACATTATCTGCCGTTTCATACATTTACATTCTGTCTCAGGCCCTGCTGAGTGCTGACTTACACACACATTCATTCCTTTAACACACACACACACACACACACACACACACACACACACACACACACACACACACACACACACACACACACACACACACACACACACACACACACACACACACACACACACACACACACACACACACACACACACACACACACACACACACACACACACACTGAGAAAGATCTCCCAGAAGGCAATTGATTATGAAGCTAAATGAGTTGTGACTTTGAGTTCAGTCTTCTCAGTCAGGGATAGATGACTACTTTACTTTGTGTTTGTTTCTCTGTTCTTGAAACGTGTCTGTAATCTAAAGTGTTGGAATCTCTCCTCTGTTCTGGACCACTCTGCTGTCTCTGTCTATGATAAGGACAGAGTTATCTCTGTGTAGGAGGTTAATGACAGATAAATCAAGCACTCAAAACCTTTTCCACAATCAGACTCTCATAACAGTTCTTCGTTAGGGCCAGGAGTTTTTCCATAGAATTTGGCCTAAACAGGAGAATCTTGTCTGTAATTCAATACTGAACACGCATCTTCCCCTCAAACGGCCTTTAATCCACCCAGTTATATCATATAATTGAACATCACAGAGCTCCACTTCTGAAGAACTAGGGCAGGTTGTCACAAAATGACCATGCATTCTATTATAAATCTAATATCACACTGTCCCTCACTCTCTCACTCCTTCTCTGTTCTCTTTCTCTCCCCCATTTATCCACCTCACTCTCTCCTTTAGTCTCTCTCTCCTTTAGTCTCTCTCTCCTTTAGTCTCTCTCTCCTTTAGTCTCTCTCTCCTTTAGTCTCTCTCTCCTTCTCTCTCCCTTCTTCATTTTTCTTTAACATGATTTGTCATATATTGTCTTGTCATTATGCTTTCCCTCTCTGATTGGTTGAATCAGGGCTGGTCTTACACACACACATACACTTTCACACCACACACACACCCCACCACACACACACACACACACACACACTTCACACACACACACACACCTGCTCCCAGCTGTTCCTACACACCCTAATCAATCATTTAGTCACCCACACCTGTTCCCGATCCTTTCCCCTGATTAGAGTCCCTATTTCTTCCTTTACAAACACACACAAGTCCCAAATGACTCCCGGATCTTTCTGGTTTATTACATCACCTTGCTGTGTTTGACTCCCCAGTCGTGTCGTGTTTCCCTCAGATGCTGCGTGGTGAGCAGGTGTCTGAGTCTGCTAGGTTCAAGTGCCTTCCCGAGGCTACCTGCTGTTCAAGATCGAGTCTCCAGTCGGTTCACACACACAGTGGAAGTTGTGTTTTTTGATTGTATTTTACTTTACTGGATTAAAGACTCTGTTTTTGCCAAGTCGCTTTTGGGTCCTCATTCACCTGCATAACAGAAGGATCCGACCAAGAATGGACCCAGCAACTATGGATTCCTCTCTCAGGAGGTTCCAGCTCCAGACACTCAGCAGGCGTTGCTCGTAGTTTTCTGGAGGGACTCCACGCTAAGGTTAAGGATGAGATTCTCTCTCGGGAGGTTCCATCCAGCGTGGATTCTTTGATTGAATCACACACTCCTGAGTGTGGGTAGATAATTCATCACACAGCTCATAGTGTGGGTAGCAGTAACTGTGACATCAAACACTCCCAGTCTGGGTACAGTAATGTCTTTCCCCACTGACTCAGTGTTGAGCCCATGCAGCTGGGGACATCACATCCCGAGTAAGGAGAGCAACGGATGACATCAAACACTCCCTCTGTCTCTAGTAATGACATCACGCTGGTCATTTTGTCATGTCATGTCCAGTTCAGAGCTCATCAGTGGGACTGATAGCAGTAATGACATCCTCTCCGTCAAGTACATGTACAGTAATGGTCCATCACGCTCCCGGATGGGTAGCATCCTGCAGTCATTACTCCCAGTCTGGGGCAGTAATGGCATGTTCCCAGTGTGGGTAGCAGTAACATGACATTCCTCTCAGACAGTTGGGAGCCCACGGTCATGTTTGCCTTGGATGGTAGTCCTCTCCCCAGTATATTATATGAAACACTACCTTTAACCCTCACTGTATCTGGTAACCATAGTGAGACCATCCCTTTTTTGATTTTTTGTTCACCTTTTACACCTGTGTTTTGGGTCATCCCTGGCTAGTGTGTCATAATCCTTCTTTTGATTGGTCTAGTGGTTCTGTCCTTTCCCAGTGTTTCTTGTCATGTGAAGTGTTTAACATCACTATTTCTCCTGTTTGTTCTGTCACCCTCTTCCAGTGAGGAACCTGGTGATTTGACATCACACTCCCAGTGTGGGTATCAGTCTGCATCACACTCTTCAGTGTGGGTCCAGAACCAATAACTCCCTTCTCCTCCCAGTGTGGGTATGATTGTTGTTCACATCTCTTTGTGGGTAGCGTTTTGACATCACACTCCTATCCTTGTTGCACCTAACGTCATCTAAACAGTTTATTGTTGAGGTTGACATCACACTCCCAGTGGGGTGGGCGTAAGCCATTCTGTCCCAGTGGGCTCCGATACTGACATGGGGTCCACCCAGTGTGGGTATTTTTCTGCTTCTGCTCCTGGTCTTGCTGGGTCTCAGTCTGTTAATGACATCACATCTCTCCAGTTCTTGTTCCTGCAGTTGCTGTGTCTCAGTCTGTCCCTAGTTGTTACATCACACTGGCCTGTTTGGTCCTGTTTGCTCTAAAGTTTTCAGTTCACTACCCGTGTCTCATTTTTTTTTTTTAGAGTACATACCCAGTTTCCTTTTTATCGTTTTTTTCGTTACGGTCCTGAGGAGAGGAGTTGGGTTCTTTCTCGGGACGTGCTGGGTTTGATCTATGACATTTCCTCCTGCCCCAGTGTTCCTCCTCAGAGCGCCATCACACACTCTAGTGTGGGTGAGTGACATCACACACTCTAGGGGGTACTGTCATGTTTTGTCATATATTGTCTTGTCATTATGACATCCCTTCTCCCAGTGCTGGTCTTATTAATGACATCACATCCCAGTCTCTCTCCAGTAATGACATCACACTCTCCCTTCTCTTCTCTCTAATGACATCCTGCTCCCAGCTGTTCCTATTCCCCTAATCAATCATTTGTCTTCACACTGTTCCCATCCTTTCCCCTGATTAGCAGTAATGATTTCTTCCTTTGTGTTCCGTTCCTGTCCTGCATCGGATCCCAGTTGTAGTAGTAATGGCATCACACGTCCCTGTGTTTGTGTAGCAGTAATGACATCACACTCAGATGTGCGGGTGAGCAGGTGTCATCACACTCACAGTGCCTTGGGCTACCTGCTGTTCAATGACATCACACTCCCAGTGGGGGTTCAGTAATGACATCACACTCCCAGTTGTGTTTTTTGATTGTATTTTACTTTACTGGATTAAAGACATCTGTTTTCCCAGTGCTTTTGGGTCCTCATTCAATGACATCACACTTCCAGTCTCCCTTAGCATTTTTCTTTAACAGATTGGATGATGGGTATTCAGGTGGCATCACACTCCCAGTGTGGTTGAATCAGGGCAGGTCATTTGCATCACACTCCCAGTGTGGGTAGCAGTAATGGCATCACACTCCCAGTGTGGGTACACACACACATCACACTCCCAGTGTGGGTAGCAGTAATGACATCACACTCTCAGACACGGGTAGCAGTAACACACATCACACTCACAAGTGTGACTCCCATCTTTCTGGTTTATTACATTACTCCTAAGTGTCTGACTCCACAGAAAAAGAGGGATCATTCCCATTGGGAAGTCTAGCAGAAATATCATCACACACCCAGTGAGGGTACAAGTAATGACATCACACTCACAGTGTGGGTACACACACTACAGTACACACATCACACTACCAGTGTGGGTAGCAGTAATGACATCACACTACCACACACACCAACAAGTAAAATGACATCAGACACTCTCATTGCGGGTGCAGTAATAACATCAAATCACAGTGTGGGTAGCAGTAATGACATCACACTCCCAGTGGGGATAGCAGTAATGACATCACACTCCCAGTGGGGGTAGCAGTAATGTCATCACACTCCCAGTGAGGGTAGCAGTAATAACATCACACTCCCAGTATGGGTAGTAGTAATGACATCACACACTCCTTGTGTGGGTAGCAGTAATGACATCACACACTCCTAGTGTGGGTAGCAGTAATGACATCACACACTCCTAGTGTGGGTAGTAGTAATGACATCACACTCCCAGTGGGGGTATCAGTAATGACATCACACTCCCAGTGTGGGTAGCAGTAATGACATCACACTACCAGTGTGGGTAGCAGTAATGACATCACACTCTCAGTGCGGGTAGCAGTAATAACATCACACTCACAGTGTGGGTAGCAGTAATGACATCACACTCCCAGTGGGGGTAGCAGTAATGACATCACACTCCCAGTGGGGGTAGCAGTAATGTCATCACACTCCCAGTGAGGTTAGCAGTAATGACATCACACTCCCAGTATGGGTAGTAGTAATGACATCACACACTCCTTGTGTGGGTAGCAGTAATGACATCACACTCCCATTGGGGGTAGCAGTAATGACATCACACTCCCAGTGGGGGTAGCAGTAATGACATCACACTCCCATTCTAGGTAGCAGTAATGACATCACATTCCCAGTGTGGGTAGCAGTAATGGCATCACACTCCCAGTGTGGGTAGCAGTAATGACATCACACTCTCAGTGCGGGTAGCAGTAATAACATCACACTCACAGTGTGGGTAGCAGTAATGACATCACACCCAGTATGGGTAGTAGTAATGACATCACACATTCCTAGTGTGGGTAGCAGTAATGACATCACACACTCCTAGTGTGGGTAGTAGTAATGACATCACACTCCCAGTGGTGGTAGCAGTAATGACATCACACTCCCAGTGGGGGTAGCAGTAATGACATCACACTCCCATTCTAGGTAGCAGTAATGACATCACATTCCCAGTGTGGGTAGCAGTAATGGCATCACACTCCCAGTGTGGGTAGCAGTAATGACATCACACTCCCAGTGTGGGTAGCAGTAATGACATCACACTCTCAGTGCGGGTAGCAGTAATAACATCACACTCACAGTGTGGGTAGCAGTAATGACATCACACTCCCAGTGGGGGTAGCAGTAATGTCATCACACTCACAGTGTGGGTACCAGTAATGACATCACACTCCCATTGGGGGTAGCAGTAATGACATCACACTCCCAGTGGGGGTAGCAGTAATGACATCACACTCCCATTCTAGGTAGCAGTAATGACATCACATTCCCAGTGTGGGTAGCAGTAATGGCATCACACTCACAGTGGGGGTAGCAGTAATGACATCACACTCCCAGTGGGGGTAGCAGTAATGTCATCACACTCACAGTGTGGGTAGCAGTAATGACATCACACTCCCATTGGGGGTAGCAGTAATGACATCACACTCCCAGTGGGGGTAGCAGTAATGTCATCACACTCCCAGTGAGGGTAGCAGTAATGACATCACACTCCCAGTATGGGTAGTAGTAATGACATCACACACTCCTTGTGTGGGTAACAGTAATGACATCACACACTCCTAGTGTGGGTAGTAGTAATGACATCACACTCCCAGTG
>NC_060195.1:62994303-63004303 GCF_021184085.1 Oncorhynchus gorbuscha
CCATCCCTCCTATTCCTCCACCCTCCCATCCCTCCATCCCTCCATCTCTCCATCCCTCCCTTTCCTCCATCCCTCCACCCTCCCATCCTCCCATCCCTCCTGTTCCTCCATCCCTCCACCCTCCCATCCCTCATCCCTCCATCTCTCCATCCCTCCATCTCTCCATCCCTCCATCTCTCCATCCCTCCTATTACTCCACCCCTCCACCCTCCCATCCCTCCATCTCTCTATCCCTCCACCCTCCCATCCCTCCATCTCTCCATCCCTCCATCTCTCCATCCCTCCCATTCCTCCATCCCTTCACCCTCCATCTCTCCATCCCTCCACCCTCCCATCCCTCCATCTCTCATCCCTCACATCCGTCCATCCCTCCACCCTCCCATCCCTCCATCTCTCCATCTCTCATCCCTCCCATTCCTCCATGCCTCCACCCTCCCATCCCTCCATCTCTCCATCCCTACCATTCCTCCATCTCTCCATCCCTCCACCCTCTCTTTCTATTTTTCACACACTGTTCCACCCCACACCGAGCCACCAACTTTTTGTACAACCCCCACACCTCTGCTGAGTTCAAACACTATGGTACCTCACACACACACACACACACACACACACACACACACACACACACACACACACACACACACACACACACACACACACACACACACACACACACACACACACACACACACACACACAAAACCACACACACACGCACGCACACACACACACACACACAAACACATACACCTGTACACCCCCCATGAGTATATGTAAAATACTGTATTAATTCAGACCTGTGCACCCCCCATGAGTATATGTAAAATACTGTATTAATTCAGACCTGTACACCCCCCATGAGTATATGTATATATACTGTATTAATTCAGACCTGTACACCCCCCATGAGTATATGTATATATACTGTATTAATTCAGACCTGTACACCCCCCATGAGTATATGTATATATACTATATTAATTCAGACCTGTACACCCCCCATGAGTATATGTATATATACTGTATTAATTCAGACCTGTACACCCCCCATGAGTATATGTATATATACTGTATTAATTCAGACCTGTACACCCCCCATGAGTATATGTATATATACTGTATTAATTCAGACCTGTACACCCCCCATGAGTATATGTATATATACTGTATTAATTCAGACCTGTACACCCCCCATGAGTATATGTATATATACTGTATTAAATCAGTCGTGTCTCTGGAGACATCTAGCAGATTTCCTCGCTCTGTCTACATTCATAAGGTGTGTGTATGTGTTCCTTACTGAACCCATAGACCCTGTATACATATGCAACATACCATTGACTTTGCCTGTAGGCGTAAAGCAACAAGACATGGTTGGAAAGTAGAGTCTGGAAGAAGGGAGCACAGGTAGCTCACTCAGGGGCCTTTCACTCCATTCAACAACATTCAAGATTTATGAACATCACTCTATGAAAGTCTTGCAGAATGGTTTGATTGTAGTAACATTCTGTTCTCTCTCTCTCCCCCTAGAACCGGTTCCATCTCCAAATGTCAGTTCGTGTTCCACCTTCTTGCCTGGCCAACCTTCTGCTCTCTGTTCTCCAGGGGGTAGAGGGGGAGACAGAGGGTGAAGGGAGAAGAGAGGGGGGAGGCAGGGGTCAGGAAGGGGGTAGAGGGGGAGTCGCTGTGGTGTGTCCTGGAAGGGAGGAGAGGGGGGAGGGACTACTGAAACATCTAGAGACACAGAAAGCAACAAGCTGGAATCTACTGGATATCATCAACCTTACACATATAGGAGGGGAGGAGAGGAGGGAGGAGAGAGGAAAGGAGGAGAGGAGGGAGGAGAGAGGGAAGGAGGAGAGGAGGGAGGAGAAAGGGGAGGAGGGAAGAGGGGCTGAGAGAAGTGACGAAACAGGTGATGAGACCAGAGAAGACAAGAGGGAAGCTGAGGTCTTGTCTCTCCTCTCCCGTCGTCTTCTTCGCTCCGCCTCTCCTCTCTCCTCTGTGGTCATCCTTGGTTCCGACCCAGAATGTCTCTCTTCTGTCCTCCGCTGCGCCCAGCGTCTCGCTCCCTCGCTCCCCGCGCTGCAGTGGATTATGGGTAACCCTCTGTCACCTGACTCTCTCCTCTCGCTGGGCGGGCCCCTCGGCCTATTGGCTTATGGAGAGGTGACTATTAATTGGTTGATTTATTCAATCATTGATTGGCAGATTGGTTTATTTTATTTGACCTTTGAAAACTCATTTAAAAGTGTGTGTATGTGTCTAGGTGGGTCGTAAACCCATCACCTTCTACATCCGAGACGCACTGCGGTTGATTGGCCAGGCGGTGACTTCGGCCAGTGAGGTGAGGGCAGACCTGGCTCTGATCCAGAACCTGGTCAACTGTTACGACAAACCTAACAAAGAGGAAGTGCCCTCTTCTGGACAGTACCTGGCCAGGTAGATATATTGTACACACACACAAATATACACATTTATCTCCCCTCCTCCAGCCATTGGCACCAGATGATAGAATGGAGTCTGAGAGGACCTGTCCCATTTATAATCCATGCCAAGCCTGAGAATAAACAGACAGACCTGGACAAACTGTTGATAGACTGAAGGCTTGGGACTGTGGCTAGATTATCTTTAGACAGCTATACAAAGCTTTATTGACACCATTACAAAGACAGGGATAGCGGTGTGTCTGACAGCTTTACATAGATGGAGCCAGTGTTCTGTCTGACAGCTTTACCTAGATAGAGCCAGTGTTCTGTCTGACAGCTTTACATAGATAGAGCCAGTGTTCTGTCTGACAGCTTTACATAGATAGAGCCAGTGTTCTGTCTGACAGCTTTACATAGATAGAGCCAGTGTTCTGTCTGACATCGTTACATAGATAGAGCCAGTGTTCTGTCTGACATCGTTACATAGATAGAGCCAGTGTTCTGTCTGACATCGTTACATAGATAGAGCCAGTGTTCTGTCTGACAGCTTTACATAGATAGAGCCAGTGTTCTGTCTGACAGCTTTACATAGATAGAGCCAGTGTTGTTTGTGACATCTTTACCTAGATAGAACCAGTGTTCTGTCTGACATCGTTACATAGATAGAGCCAGTGTTCTGTCTGACATCGTTACATAGATAGAGCCAGTGTTCTGTCTGACATCATTACATAGATAGAGCCAGTGTTCTGTCTGACATCGTTACATAGATAGAGCCAGTGTTCTGTCTGACATCGTTACATAGATAGAGCCAGAGTTCTGTCTGACATCGTTACATAGATAGAGCCATAGTTCTGTCTGACAGCTTTACCTAGATAGAGCCAGTGTTGTTTGTGACATCTTTACCTAGATAGAACCAGTGTTCTGTCTGACAGCTTTACCTAGATAGAGCCAGTGTTGTTTGTGACATCTTTACCTAGATAGAACCATAGTTCTGTCTGACAGCTTTACCTAGATAGAGCCAGTGTTGTTTGTGACATCTTTACCTAGATAGAACCAGTGTTCTGTCTGACAGCTTTACCTAGATAGAGCCAGTGTTGTTTGTGACATCTTTACCTAGATAGAACCAGTGTTGTTTGTGACATCTTTACCTAGATAGAGCCAGTGTTGTTTGTGACATCTTTACCTAGATAGAGCCAATGCTGTTTGTGACATCTTTACCTAGATAGAGCCAGTGTTGTTTGTGACATCTTTACCTAGATAGAACCAGTGTTCTGTCTGACAGCTTTACATAGATAGAGCCAGTGTTGTTTGTGACATCTTTACCTAGATAGAGCCAGTGTTGTTTGTGACATCTTTACCTAGATAGAGCCAGTGTTGTTTGTGACATCTTTACCTAGATAGAGCCAGTGTTGTTTGTGACATCTTTACCTAGATAGAGCCAGTGTTGTTTGTGACATCTTTACCTAGATAGAGCCATAGTTCTGTCTGACAGCTTTACCTAGATAGAGCCAGTGTTGTTTGTGACATCTTTACCTAGATAGAACCAGTGTTCTGTCTGACAGCTTTACCTAGATAGAGCCAGTGTTGTTTGTGACATCTTTACCTAGATAGAACCAGTGTTCTGTCTGACAGCTTTACCTAGATAGAGCCAGTGTTGTTTGTGACATCTTTACCTAGATAGAACCATAGTTCTGTCTGACAGCTTTACCTAGATAGAGCCAGTGTTGTTTGTGACATCTTTACCTAGATAGAACCAGTGTTCTGTCTGACAGCTTTACCTAGATAGAGCCAGTGTTGTTTGTGACATCTTTACCTAGATAGAACCAGTGTTGTTTGTGACATCTTTACCTAGATAGAGCCAGTGTTGTTTGTGACATCTTTACCTAGATAGAGCCAGTGTTGTTTGTGACATCTTTACCTAGATAGAACCAGTGTTCTGTCTGACAGCTTTACATAGATAGAGCCAGTGTTGTTTGTGACATCTTTACCTAGATAGAGCCAGTGTTGTTTGTGACATCTTTACCTAGATAGAGCCAGTGTTGTTTGTGACATCTTTACCTAGATAGAGCCAGTGTTGTTTGTGACATCTTTACCTAGATAGAGCCAGTGTTGTTTGTGACATCTTTACCTAGATAGAGCCAGTGTTGTTTGTGACATCTTTACCTAGATAGAGCCATAGTTCTGTCTGACAGCTTTACCTAGATAGAGCCAGTGTTGTTTGTGACATCTTTACCTAGATAGAACCAGTGTTCTGTCTGACAGCTTTACCTAGATAGAGCCAGTGTTGTTTGTGACATCTTTACCTAGATAGAACCAGTGTTCTGTCTGACAGCTTTACCTAGATAGAGCCAGTGTTGTTTGTGACATCTTTACCTAGATAGAACCATAGTTCTGTCTGACAGCTTTACCTAGATAGAGCCAGTGTTGTTTGTGACATCTTTACCTAGATAGAACCAGTGTTCTGTCTGACAGCTTTACCTAGATAGAACCAGTGTTGTTTGTGACATCTTTACCTAGATAGAGCCAGTGTTGTTTGTGACATCTTTACCTAGATAGAGCCAATGCTGTTTGTGACATCTTTACCTAGATAGAGCCAGTGTTGCTTGTGACATCTTTACCTAGATAGAGCCAGTGTTCTGTCTGACATCTTTACCTAGATAGAACCAGTGTTCTGTCTGACAGCTTTACATAGATAGAGCCAGTGTTGTTTGTGACATCTTTACCTAGATAGAGCCAGTGTTGTTTGTGACATCTTTACCTAGATAGAGCCAATGCTGTTTGTGACATCTTTACCTAGATAGAGCCAGTGTTGTTTGTGACATCTTTACCTAGATAGAGCCAGTGTTGTTTGTGACATCTTTACCTAGATAGAGCCAGTGTTGTTTGTGACATCTTTACCTAGATAGAGCCAGTGTTGTTTGTGACATCTTTACCTAGATAGAGCCAATGCTGTTTGTGACACCTTTACCTAGATAGAGCCAGTGTTCTGTCTGACATCTTTATCTTTTAGATAGAACCAGTGTTCTGTCTGACATCTTTACATAGATAGAGCCAGTGTTGTTTGTGACATCTTTACCTAGATAGAGCCAGTGTTGTTTGTGACATCTTTACCTAGATAGAGCCAGTGTTGTTTGTGACATCTTTACCTAGATAGAGCCAGTGTTGTTTGTGACATCTTTACCTAGATAGAGCCAGTGTTGTTTGTGACATCTTTACCTAGATAGAGCCAGTGTTGTTTGTGACATCTTTACCTAGATAGAGCCAGTGTTGTTTGTGACATCTTTACCTAGATAGAGCCAGTGTTGTTTGTGACATCTTTACCTAGATAGAGCCAGTGTTGTTTGTGACATCTTTACCTAGATAGAGCCAGTGTTGTTTGTGACATCTTTACCTAGATAGAGCCAGTGTTGTTTGTGACATCTTTACCTAGATAGAGCCAGTGTTGTTTGTGACATCTTTACCTAGATGACATCTTTACCTAGATAGAGCCAGTGTTGTTTGTGACATCTTTACCTAGATAGAGCCAGTGTTGTTTGTGACATCTTTACCTAGATAGAGCCAGTGTTGTTTGTGACATCTTTACCTAGATAGAGCCAGTGTTTCTGTGAGCCAGTGTTCTTTGACACTAGATCTGTTGTTTGACATCTTTACCTAGATAGAGCCAGTGTTGTTTGTGACATCTTTACCTAGATAGAGCCAGTGTTGTTTGTGACATCTTTACCTAGATAGAGCCAGTGTTGTTTGTGACATCTTTACATAGATAGATAGAGAGCCAGTGTTGTTTGTGACATCTTTACCTAGATAGAGCCAGTGTTGTTTGTGACATCTTTACATAGATAGAACCAGTGTTCTGTCTGACATCTTTACCTAGATAGAGCCAGTGTTGTTTGTGACATCTTTACATAGATAGAACCAGTGTTCTGTCTGACATCTTTACATAGATAGAGCCAGTGTTGTTTGTGACATCTTTACCTAGATAGAGCCAGTGTTCTGTCTGACATCTTTACCTAGATAGAGCCAGTGTTCTGTCTGACATCTTTACCTAGATAGAGCCAGTGTTCTGTCTGACATCTTTACATAGATAGAGCCAGTGTTCTGTCTGACAGCTTTACATAGATAGAGCCAGTGTTCTGTCTGACATCTTTACATAGATAGAACCAGTGTTATGTCTGACAGCTTTACCTAGATAGATAGAACCAGTGTTATGTCTGACAGCTTTACATAGATAGAACCAGTGTTATGTCTGACAGCTTTACTTTATAGATAGAACCAGTGTTCTGTCTGACATCTTTACATAGATAGAGCCATCTTTACCTAGATAGAGTTGTTTGTGACATCTTTACCTAGATAGAACCAGTGTTGTTTGATGACATCTTTACATAGATAGAGCCAGTGTTGTTTGTGACATCTTTACATAGATAGAGCCAGTGTTGACATCTTTCTAGATGACATCTTTACATATAGATAGAGCCAGTGTTGTTTGTGACATCTTTACATAGATAGAGCCAGTGTTGTTGTTGTTTGTGACATCTTTACATATATAGAACCAGTGTTGTTTGTGACATCTTTACCTAGATAGAGCCAGTGTTGTTACATAGTGACATCTTTACATATATAGAGCCAGTGTTGTTTGTGACATCTTTACATAGATAGAGCCAGTGTTGTTTGTGACATCTTTACATCTTTATAGATAGAGCCAGTGTTGTTTGTGACATCTTTACATATATAGAGCCAGTGTTGTTTGTGACATCTTTACATAGATAGAGCCAGTGTTGTTCCTAGTGACATCTTTACATATATAGAGCCAGTGTTGTTTGTGACATCTTTACCTAGATAGAGCCAGTGTTGTTTGTGACATCTTTACCTAGATAGAGCCAGTGTTGTTTGTGACATCTTTACCTAGATAGAGCCAGTGTTGTTTGTGACATCTTTACCTAGATAGAGCCAGTGTTGTTTGTGACATCTTTACCTAGATAGAGCCAGTGTTGTTACCTAGATAGAGCCAGTGTTGTTCGTGACATCTTTGACATCTTTACCTAGATAGAGCCAGTGTTGTTTGTGACATCTTTACCTAGATAGAGCCAGTGTTGTTTGTGACATCTTTACCTAGATAGAGCCAGTGTTGTTTGTGACATCTTTACCTAGATAGAGCCAGTGTTGTTTGTGACATCTTTACCTAGATAGAGCCAGTGTTGTTTGTGACATCTTTACCTAGATAGAGCCAGTGTTGTTTGTGACATCTTTACCTAGATAGAGCCAGTGTTGTTTGTGACATCTTTACCTAGATAGAGCCAGTGTTGTTTTGTGACATCTTTACCTAGAGTGTTGTTTGTGACATCTTTTAGATAGAGCCAGTGTTCTTTGACATCTTTACCTAGATAGAGCCAGTGTTGTTCGTGACATCTTTACCTAGATAGAGCCAGTGTTGTTTGTGACATCTTTACCTAGATAGAGCCAGTGTTGTTTGTGACATCTTTACCTAGATAGAGCCAGTGTTGTTTGTGACATCTTTACCTAGATAGAGCCAGTGTTGTTTGTGACATCTTTACATAGATAGAACCAGTGTTCTGTCTGACATCTTTACCTAGATAGAGCCAGTGTTGTTTGTGACATCTTTACCTAGATAGAGCCAGTGTTGTTTGTGACATCTTTACCTAGATAGAGCCAGTGTTCTGTCTGACATCTTTACCTAGATAGAGCCAGTGTTCTGTCTGACATCTTTACCTAGATAGAGCCAGTGTTCTGTCTGACATCTTTACATAGATAGAGCCAGTGTTCTGTCTGACAGCTTTACATAGATAGAACCTGTGTTCTGTCTGACATCTTTACATAGATAGAACCAGTGTTATGTCTGACAGCTTTACATAGATAGAGCCAGTGTTCTGTCTGACAGCTTTACATAGATAGAACCAATGTTCTGTCTGACAGCTTTACATAGATAGAACCTGTGTTCTGTCTGACATCTTTACATAGATAGAACCAGTGTTCTGTCTGACAGCTTTACATAGATAGAGCCAGTGTTCTGTCTGACAGCTTTACATAGATAGAGCCAGTGTTCTGTCTGACAGCTTTACATAGATAGAGCCAGTGTTCTGTCTGACAGCTTTACCTAGACAGAGCCTATTCCCCTACAACACTTCTACCCACATTATGGAGTGGGGTGAAAGAGGAGAAGGAGAGGAAGGAGAGAGGAGGAGAGGAAAGGAGAGAGGAGACAGAGAGGAAGGAGAGGAAAGGAGAGAGGAGGAGACGAAAGGAGAGAGGAGGAGAGGAACGGAGTGAGGAGACGAGGAACGGAGTGAGTAAAGTAGTGAGGAGGAGAGAGAAGGAGAGAGGAGGAGAGGAAAGGAGAGAGGAGGAGAGGAAAGGAGAGAGGAGGAGAGGAAAGGAGCGAGGAGACGAGGAACGGAGTGAGTAACGTGGAGAGAGGGGAAGAGGAAAGGAGAGAGGAGAAGATGAGGAGAGGAAAGGAGAGAGCAGGAGAGGAACGGAGAGAGGAGGAGAGGAAAGGAGAGAGGAGGAGAGGAAAGGAGAGAGGAGGAGAGGAATGGAGAGAGGAGGAGAGGAAAGGAGAGAGGAGGAGAGGAACGGAGTGAGGAGAAGACGAGGAGAGGAAAGGAGAGAGGAGGAGAGGAAAGGAGAGAGAAGGAGAGGAAAGGAGAGAGGAGGAGAGGAACGGAGTGAGGAGACGAGGAACGGAGTGAGGAGACGAGGAACGGAGTGAGTAAAGTAGAGAGGAGGACAGGAAAGGAGAGAGGAGGAGAGGAAAGGAGAGAGGAGCAGAGGAATGGAGTGAGTAAAGGAGAGAGGAGGAGAGGAAAGGAGAGAGGAGCAGAGGAATGGAGTGAGTAAAGGAGAGAGGAGGAGAGGGAAGGAGAGAAGAGGAGAGGAACGGAGTGAGGAGACAAGGAACAGAGTGAATAAAGGAGAGAGGGGGAGAGGAAAGGAGAGAGGAGAAGATAAGGAGGGGAAAGGGGAAAGGAGGAGAGGAGATAAAACAGGGTGTTGTTATCTAAGTGAGATCGACCATACAGCTCTTCAATAGACACAGCTGCCAAATCAACTGAAGAGAGAGAGAGAGCAAGAAGGACAGAGAGATAGAGAGAGAGAGAGAGAGCAAGAAGGACAGAGAGATAGAGAGAGGGGGGGGGTCTGTAACCAGTCTGACATCTGATGAGTCAGTTGGGCTGTAAACAGGACACACACTCTATAGGTACATTGATATTCAGTGCAGAGTGGAGGGTAGAAGTGGGTTAACGACCTTAGTATTAATTCATAGTTTTAATGTTTCCTCCTCTGCTGTCAGAGTTAATGGAAGGAAGTCACCATCAGTCACACACACTCTCCAGTTACACACACACACACACACACACACACACACACACACACACACACACACACACACACACACACACACACACACACACACACACACACACACACACACACACACACACACACACACACACACACACACACACACACACACACACTTTGAAATGTGAAACAGTTTTAGGAGTTTTAATGAACCATTCAAACTTGCAGACTTAAGCCAATGATCCCTGCAT
>NC_060195.1:63009303-63011803 GCF_021184085.1 Oncorhynchus gorbuscha
CACACGCACACGCACGCACAAACACACACACACACACATTTCCATTTCCATTTAAGTCATTTAGCAGACGCTCTTATCCAGAGCGACTTACAAATTGGTGCACACACACACACACACACACACACACACACACACACACACACACACACACACACACACACACACACACACACACACACACACACACACACACACACACACACACACACACACACACACACACACAGCTGACTCCAGTGTTGTGTTGATCCAGGTATGACTCCTCATGGCAGGAACAGACTCAGAGTGTTCTCCTACTCCTCAGCCCTCAACCTCTGCTACGCCATCCTGTTTGGACGCACTGTCGCTACTAAGGTACTGTGGGAGGGAGGAGGGAGGAATATGGGAGGGAGGAGGGAGGATGGAGGGGAGGTTTGAATAAACAAATGAACCAAATATGTCTTCTCTCTCTGTCTCTCTCCATCCTTCCCTCCCTCTTTCTCTCTCTCCCCCTCCCTCCATCTACCTCTCTCTCTCTCTCTCTCTCTCTCTCTCTCTCTCTCTCTCTCCATCCTTCCCTCCCTCTTTCTCTCTCTCCCCTCCCTCCATCTACCTCTCTCTCTCTCTCTCTCTCTCTCTCTCTCTCTCTCTCTCTCTCTCTCTCTCTCTCTCTCTCTATCTCTCTCTCTCCTATCTATCTTTCCCTCCATCTCTCTCTCTCTCTCTCTCTCTCTCTCTCTCTCTCTCTCTCTCTCTCTCTCTCTCTCTCTCTCTCTATCTCTCTCTCTACCTATCTCTCTCTCTCTCTCTCTCTCTCTCTCTCTCTCTCTCTCTCTCTCTCTCTCTCTCTCTCTCTCTCTCTCTCTCTCTCTCTCTCTCTCTCTCTCTCTACCTATCTATCTCTCTACTCTTTCTCTCTCTCCCTCCTTCTCTCTCTCCATCCTTCCTTCCTTCCCTCCCTCTTTATCTCTCTCCCCCTCCCTCTCTCTCCCTCCTCTCCAGACTCCTAAGTGTTGGACCAGTAGGTTTCTGATGAACCTGTGGGCCATCTTCTGCCTGCTGGTGTTGTCCAGTTATACAGCTAACCTGGCTGCTGTCATGGTGGGGGAGAAAACCTTTGAACAGGTCTCTGGAATACATGACGAGAAGGTATACACACACACACACGGCGGTGCGCACACACACAGTTAGGCATGTACGCACACATACATACGTACACACACATGCACGCACTTACATGCAAACACACACACACAAACACGAGTTACAATGTGGAAATGAACATGACTGATTATGGCATAACAGACTAGATCAGGGGTAGTTACAGTAGCTGATAGGATTCAGACAATGAGTTAAATGTGTTCTTCTTGTGAATAAAAAAGAGAGAGGCCCGTACACAGAATATTGCTTCTCCCACCAGTGGTTTACCCCTGAAACCAAAAATACAATGTTTTAGCTTTGATACCTGTCAGACATGACGAAGACTGTTGGAGTTGAAATATTGTAACATTCTCCCACTGGGGAGAAGCAATATTCTGTGTACGGGCCTCTCATTTCTTTATGTGGAATACTTTTTAGCCCTGTACCAGTGTTCTCAATTTACGGCTATGCATATCACCCTCCTTTTCTTAATGTATTCTCCTTACATTGAAAGAATCCCCCTCTTCCTCTCTCCCCTCCCCCTCTCCCCCTCCCCCTGTCCCCCCCAGCTGCACCACCCATCCCGTGGGTTCAGGTTTGGGACAGTCAGAGAGAGCTCTGCAGAGGACTACATGAGGAAGAGTTTCTCTGCTATGCATGACTACATGAGACGTTACAACCAACCCACCACACCAGACGGAGTGGACATGTTAAAGTAAGAGCCACACGCAGTCTGTTGGCGAATCAACCAGTTACCCTGGTGTTGTGTTATGCAAATATATTTCATTTACTCTTAATTCCCCCACGTCTCCAGGCGTTTACAGTTTTTCTCAATCGCTTTGGCTTAATTCTCAAATTAGAATCATTTTTTTCAAAACAACAAGTTCGATTTGAATTTCTTATTCATTTAAGCAAATTCCACGTGTTTTGGGACATGCAAAAGAGGAAGTACAATTGTCTACAATTTGCACGATAACTACATGCACATGGCTTGCTGATAAAGCTGAGTTGATTCTCAGGGAAATTGTCTTCACAACTTCTAACCATTCTGTCATCGTGTGAGCCGTCACAGTCAAAATGATCCATTCAATGATCAAAATCAGTCAGACGTTCATGTTTATTCCATAAATATCTATGACATGGAATGGTTGTGATGTCTGCGAAATGGGCAAATGACCTGCCAGGTGACATAGTGATGCAATAGGAATCACAATCTTACCAATCAACCACTCAAGTTTGGAAGCATATATATGGAGCTTGCCCACAACACAATCACTAGCATTTATGAACATGGAGGAACGTCACAACCCTGAACAGCAGCTACATGCTCGTGGAAGAGAAATAAGAAGATGTGTAAGAATGTGTGGTAGTAGTGTTAGGG
>NC_060195.1:63016803-63061803 GCF_021184085.1 Oncorhynchus gorbuscha
TACTAGTCTCGTATCTCAGCCTCCCGCTGGGACAGAGACAAACAGGACTCGCTTCCAGGAACATACACACAAACACACACACACACACTCCAATCTACAGACCTGATATATAGCTGCTGGCAAAGACTCTTTTACCTTCAATCCCCCTTCTAGTCCTTGGCATATGAGATCAAATCTGTGTGTGTGTGTGTGTGTGTGTGTGTGTGTGTGTGTGTGTGTGTGTGTGTGTGTGTGTGTGTGTGTGTGTGTGTGTGTGTGTGTGTGTGTGTGTGTGTGTGTGTGTGTGTGTGTGTGTGTGTGTGTGTGTGTGTGTGTGTGTGTGTGTGTGTGTGTGTGTGTGTGTGTGTGTGTGTGTGTGTGTGTGAGATAGTGTTTACTACTACAGCCTCTCCCCAGAGAGAGGAAGGCTTAGGGCCATGAGAAACTCTCTGTATCAGAGGGATGATATTCTTCATATTTATGCAGAAGTTAGAATACATAGAGCAGTTCTATAGAATAACAATGAGGCAGGACAGAAATCCACGATCCAAGGTGTACCTCTGGGTCACATGGGGTGGCTCACATTGTGTCGTTCCAGGTGCTTCCAGAGGAAATAGACAGAGAAACGATGGCAGTGTTTTGCCTGATAAGTGTACTTGTAGTTTCCCATAGAAACTGTGCGTGTGTGCGGCATGCATGAATGAGTGTATGTGTGTGTATGTGTGCTATTCGTTCTGGTCAGAAGACTTGTGTCCCTGTAGATCATGGGGATGGAGATGGTTACTGTACTCGATACCATCTACTGTATGCTGCTCTGTACCATCACTCATTCATATATCCTTATGTACATGTTCCTTATCCCCTTACACTGTGTATAAGACAGTAGTTTTGGAATTGTTAGTTAGATTACTTGTTGGTTATCACTGCATTGTCGGAACTAGAAGCACAAGCATTTCGCTACACTCGCATTAACATCTGCTAACCATGTGTATGTGACAAATAAAATTTGATTTGATTTGATTTGATTTGGTTATTATGGGATGGCAGAGGGAGAAGGAAATGGTCCTGTTTGAATACTTCCTACCTTCTTTAAAGGGGCAATCTGCAGTTGAAACTAAAACGAAGCACTCTCCCCTGTTTCAGTAAAAAGCTGAGGGAAGGGGCTGGAGAAATCTAACCACTCTCAAATTCATAGACAGCGCTATGAATGCTAGGACTGACCATCCATGATATCAACATTTTTGAGGCTTTATAGTCTTTGTTTACATTTACTATGTTTACAAACATTGGAGTAAAACAAGCTGGTATTTTACAGCTAGCAGCATACCACCCTACAGCATACCACCCAGCATCTCACTGCTGGCTGGCTTCTGAATGTGACCAGGGTCTGTCCCTCGATGGGAGACCAGATGTTGCTGGAAGAGGTGTTGGACGACCAGTAGGAGACACTCTTTCCTCTGGTCTAAAAATAATATCCCAATGCCCCAGGGCAGTGATTGGGGACATTGCCCTGTGTAGGGTGCTGTCTTTCGGAAGGGACGTTAAACGGGTGTCCTGACTCTCTGTGGTCATTATAGATCCCATGGTACTTATCATAAGAGTAGGGGTGTTTACCCCGGTGTCGTGTCTTTGGCTATGCCGGATTAAGTGATATGACATGCTATTCTATAAAATAATTTCTCCGTAATTAATATTACCTGATTGAGCTAATCATGTAAATGTAATTAACTAGAGAGTCGGGGCACCACAATACATAATGCATTTTGTATTGTATTTTGTATTTTATTATGTATGTCTTCCGTGTGAAGAGACACATAGACCATTTAATGCATTTTGTATTGTATTTTGCATTTTATTATGTATATATGATGCATGGTTGGGTTAAGACTGTTATATGTGGTTGTCTCACTTGGCTATCTTAAGAGGAATGCACTAGCTGTGGGTCAGTCTGGATGGGAGCATCTGCTGAATGGCTAAATTGTAATGTAAATGTAGTGCTATGTTTGTCGCCACACGGGACTGTTTCGTTCATTTCACGTTTATTGTTTTGTATTTCATAGTGTTCAGTTTATGTTTTAAAATAAACATTATGGACACTTGCCACGCTGCGTTTTGGTCCTCCGATCCTTCTCGCTTCTCCTCCTCAGAAGAGGAGGACGAGATCCCTTACAGTTCGTGGTAGATCGAAGACCGTGTTGCCAAACCGTGTCCTTTGTCCTTTGAAGAATGTCTCTGGTGGTCAATTGGATACGTTGTAGTAACGTCGTTGTGTGATAGACGGGATACTCTGTCTGTTCCTTCCTAACCCTCGTTTGCAGCGGCTGTTGCTAACTCAACGGCTAGGAGGTATCTCTTCTGTAGTGAATAAGAGTTCAAAGTTCATACCATTCGCAACCAAAGCTCACGCTGATGTTGGCTTCATTCTGTAGTTATTATCTGAACCATTCTGACATCGGACCGTCGTCCTCACGTCCTCGGAACAGATAGTTATATTGTCGTCAAGGGCTTATATAGGAAGGGAGAGGAGGGCGTGTTTGAAAAGTTTTATAGCCCATGTCCCTTCACAGGGGTGAGTCACTGATTGAGCAGAGCCCTACCTTATGAAAACCCAAATCTCACATTTTAGAAGCTAAAATCACATTTCATCCCATCACAAATAATTTCATATTCAAACATTTAAATTGAACAACAAATCCATGTAAATCCGATAACTCTGATGTGTAGACTTTCCACTGTAGAATTTATGTCATCTTATCATTGATGAGAATGTCTCAGATGACAACCGAACTGACATCATATTCATTAGGTACCACCGCATATATTCAATTGGTCGGATTACCAGAATATAGTTCATTTCCACCCACCTTCTGATGTTCCCAGAATCTCTATGTTAACCAAGGTGTTTGCAAATATAACATCAGTAGGGTAGAGATAGTTAAAACCTAACCCCTGGCTAAATTCCCAATCAGGCCTTCATACCATCACGGCCACCTAATCATCCACAGTTTATAATTGGCTCATTCATCCCCCGTCCTCTCCCCTGTAACTATTCCCCAGGTCGCTGCTGTAAATGAGAATGTGCTCTCAGTCAACTTACCTGGTAAAATAAGGGTTAAATAAATAGTGTTTTGATGGGGTACGACAGTTGAACTAAGCTCAGCTTAGCATGAGGCATTAGGGGGGCAATCAATAGATACATATCATTCATTTATGTCCAAAATGTATGTAGCAACTGTAGATTGCCCCTTTAAGGTCATCACTTAAAACTCGAGCAACTGGCTCGAGTTTTACTCAGAGACAGTGTTGTGATGATGTCAGGTGACGGAGAAAGTGGAACTACTGGTTCACTCTGCCATCTAGTGGCCACTGTTGGAACCACAGTCAACCTCATACCTTATGGCAAAATGGGGACTGTGAAGAGACACATAGACCATTTAATGCATTTTGTATTGTATTTTGCATTTTATTATGTATATGATGCATGGTTGGGTTAAGACTGTTATATGTGGTTGTCTCGCTTGGCTATCTTAAGATGAATGCACTAGCTGTGGGTCTCTCTGAATGGGAGTGTCTGCTGAATGGCTAAATGTAGTGCTATGTATGTATATTTATGTATATTATCTATTTTATTTGTCAGCAGCAGCTAACTACAGAACCTAATAATAAATACTCTCTTCCCTCTCTCCCTCTCTCTCCCTCTCTCTAACCCTCTCTCTAACCCTCTCTCTCTCTTCCCTCTCTCTAACCCTCTCTCTCTTCCCTCTCTCTTCCCTCTCTCTCCCTCTCTCTCTTCCCTCTCTCTCCCTCTCTCTCCCTCTCTCTCCCTCTCTCTCCCTCTCTCTAACCCTCTCTCTAACCCTCTCTCTCTCTTCCCTCTCTCTAACCCTCTCTCTCTTCCCTCTCTCTAACCCTCTCTCTCTTCCCTCTCTCTTCCCTCTCTCTTCCCTCTCTCTCCCTCTCCCTCTTCCCTCTCTCTCCCTCTCTCTCCCTCTCTCTCCCTCTCTCTAACCCTCTCTCTCCCTCTCTCTCCCTCTCTCTCCCTCTCTCTAACCCTCTCTCTCCCTCTCTCCCTCTCTCCCTCTCTCTCCCTCTCTCTAACCCTCTCTCTCCCTCTCTCTCCCTCTCTTTAACCCTCTATCTCTCTCTAACCCTCTCTCTCCCTCTCTCCCTCTCTCTCCCTCTCTTTAACCCTCTATCTCCTCTCTCCCTCTCTCCCTCTCTCTAACCATCTATCTCCCTCTCTCTAACCCTCTCTCTCTCTTCCTCTCTCTTCCTCTCTCTTCCTCTCTCTCCCTCTCTCTCCCTCTCTCTCTCTTCCCTCTCTCCCTCTCTCTCTTCCCTCTCTCCCTCTCTCTCTAACCCTCTCTCCCTCTCTCCCTCTCGCTCCCTCTCTCTCCCTCTCCCTCTCTCTAACCCTCTCCTGCGCTATATATCTCCCTCTCCCTCTTTCTCTCTCCCTTGCTCTCTCACTCTCCCTCCCTCTCTCGCTCCCTCTCTCACACCCTCTCTTGCCCTCTATCTCTCCCTCTTTCTGACTCTCTCTCTCTCCCAGAATTTATCGATGGGGATAGATCATTTCTCAGGCCTGTTTGTGATGTTGTGTGTGGGGGTGGTTGGAGCCATTTTTACCTTGGCAGCTGAACACACCTTCTATCACCTAGCCCTGCCCTGGCTACGACGGTCACACACACTTACCTACTGGTTGCATACCAGCCAGGTATGTACGTACACACACACACACACACACACACACATACACACACACACAAAAACAAACACACGCACAGATCTATAGCAAGCCACCAAGCTGTTAATATGATCTAAGATAATTAGAATTTCACACTTTTAAAAAGTTATTATCAAGGTGATCTTACCACTCTGATCTTAGCAAGGTGATCTTACCACTGTGATCTTACCATTGTGATCTTAACAAGGTGGTCTTACCACTGTGATCTTAACAAGGTGATCTTACCACTGTTATCTTAACAAGGTGATCTTAACAAGATGATATTATCAAGGTGATCTTACCACTGTGATCTTAACAAGGTGATCTTACCACTGTTATCTTAACAAGGTGATCTTAACAAGATGATATTATCAAGGTGATCTTACCACTGTGATCTTAACAAGGTGATCTTACCACTGTTATCTTAACAAGGTGATCTTAACAAGATGATATTATCAAGGTGATCTTACCACTGTGATCTTAACAAGGTGATCTTACCACTGTTATCTTAACAAGGTGATCTTACCACTGTGATCTTAACAAGGTGATCTTACCACTGTGATCTTACCACTGTTATCTTAACAAGGTGATCTTACCACTGTGATCTTAACAAGGTGATCTTACCACTGTTATCTTAACAAGGTGATCTTACCACTGTGATCTTACCACTGTGATCTTAACAAGGTGATCTTACCACTGTGATCTTAACAAGGTGATCTTACCACTGTGATCTTAGCAAGGTGATCTTACCACTGTGATCTTACCATTGTGATCTTAACAAGGTGGTCTTACCACTGTGATCTTAACAAGGTGATCTTACCACTGTTATCTTAACAAGGTGATCTTAACAAGGTGATCTTACCACTGTTATCTTAACAAGGTGATCTTACCACTGTTATCTTAACAAGGTGATCTTTAGTGAGTGAATGTTCTCTCATCTGTGTTGTATCATCTATCTGTTGACAGAAGATCCATCGAGCCCTGAACACCCCTTACGAGGACGTAGGGAAAGAGTTGATTGGCCTGGACCACAAGTAGAGAAACACTGATCAATACTGTCTATATTAGAGTATAGGTTATAAATACTGTCTACGTTATAGTATAGATTATCAATACTGTCTATATTAGAGTATAGGTTATAAATACTGTCTACGTTATAGGATAGGTTATCAATACTGTCTATATTGGAGTATAGGTTATAAATACTGTCTACATTAGAGGATAGGTCATCAATACTGTCTATGTTATAGTCTAGGTGATCAATAGTTTCTATATTAGAGTATAGGTTATCAATACTGTCTATATTATAGTATATGTTATCAATACTGTCTATATTATAGTATAGGTTATCAATACTGTCTATATTATAGTATAGGTTATCAATACTGTCTATATTAGAGTATAGGTTATCAATACTGTCTATATTATAGTATAGGTTATCAATACTGTCTATATTATAGTATAGGTTATCAATACTGTCTATATTAGAGTATATTCTATCAATACTGTCTATATTATAGTATAGGTTATCAATACTGTCTATATTATAGTATAGGTTATCAATACTGTCTATATTATAGTATATGTTATCAATACTGTCTATATTAGAGTATATTCTATCAATACTGCCTATATTATAGCATAGGTTATGAATAATGTCTATATTATAGCATAGGTTATCAATACTGTCTACATTAGAGTATAGGTTATCAATACTGTCCACATTAGAGTATAGGTTATCATTACTATCTATTACAGTATAGGTTATCAAGACTGTCGAAATTACATTATAGGTTGTCAATACTGTCTATATTACAGTATAGGTTATGAATACTGTCTATATTACAGTATAGGTTATCGATATTGTCTACATTAGAGTATAGGTTATCATTACTATCTATTACAGTATAGGTTATCAAGACTGTCAAAATTACATTATAGGTTGTCAATACTGTCTATATTACAGTATAGGTTATCAATTCTCTCTATATTACAGTATCAGTTATCAATACTGTCTATATTACAGTATAGGTTATCAATACTGTCTATATTACAGTATAGGTTATCAATTCTATCTATACTACAGTATCAGTTATCAATACTATTTATATTACAGTATAGGTTAACAATATTGTCAATTTTACCTCTCTTCTCTCTCTCTCTCCCCCCCATCTCTCTCTCGCCCAGTCCCTCCCCTTGTGTCTCTGACAGCTGCAGCCTCCACAGACACCAGCAGCCTCGCCCTCCTCCTCCTCCCCCGTCTTCCCCCCCTCCTCCTCAGCCCTCCTCTCCTGCCCGGGACATCAAGGAGAACAAGAGGGTCCACTTTGATCTGGAGAGTCTACACAGCTACCGTCTACACACACACACCGCCTCGTTCTGGGGACGTCCTGGCATGGTGGGGCGACACGGCCTGGGAGGTACACACTCACTCTAACACACACATTTGTTTTACCGTCCTTGTGGGGACCAAAACATTTATTCCAATTCAAAATCCTATTTTCCCTAACCCCTAATCCTTACCCTTAACACCTAACCCTAAAACTAAACCTAACCCTATCACTTAACCCTAGTTCCAACCCTAAACCTAAGCACTAAGCCTAAAATACACGTTTTCCCTGTGGGGATCAGCGAAATGTCCCCAGAATTTTCCTTGTTTTACTATCCTTTAGTAGAACTTCTGGGACCCACAAGGATTGTAAAATCAAACCACACACACGCTTTACAAGCTTTATTTGAATCCACAAATCACATTCCCTTCAATGAGATTCAGAGAAAAGGTCACATAGTTTCTGTCTTCCCCTGTCTGTTCCAGGGTGTCTGGGTGGTTTATCTCCTCCTCAGGTTAGCCTGCATGCTAACGGTGGCCCAGCATCGGCCCTGGCCTCCCCCGGCCTGGTCCTGCCTCCTCTGGGGAACCCAGGCAACCAGGCTTTCCTGTGGGAGGGAGAGCTCCAGGAGGTCCAGGGGAGGATCGAGACGTTCACAGCCCAGCTGAGAGACGCCGTGGCCAGGAGGGCCGAGATACAGACCTGCCTGGAGAACCATAAAATGAACCAGAGCACAGCTACTGCTGTCAAACTGGAGAAAGACAAGGTTGGCCAGTCACAAAGCCTGGAGAGAGTGAGAACCAACGCAGAGAAAGATAGAACCAAGGAAGAGAGAGAGGGGATCAACCAGGAGAAAGATAGAACCAAGGAAGAGAGAGAGGGGATCAACCAGGAGAAAGATAGAACCAAGGAAGAGAGAGAGGGGATCAACCAGGAGAAAGATAGAACCAAGGAAGAGAGAGAGGGGATCAACCAGGAGAAAGATAGAACCAAGGAAGAGAGAGAGGGGATCAACCAGGAGAAAGGGATGAGTGGCATATCAAACCTCTGTAGCAGCCTGGACAGAGACAGAGACAGAGACAGAGACAGAGACAGGACAAGCAGGGACAGATCCACTGTGAGACAAACAGCCAGACAGGACACAGATAGGGACAGACTGTTACACCAATCAGACACTGAGAGAGACAGAGACGACCAATCAAAAAGCCTGGGCGGAAATGGGAGCAGCCAATCACATGCCTCCAACATTCTGCAGACAGGGAGGAACAGCCAATCAGAAGTTCTGATCATCCTACAGAGGAGGAGAGAGATCCAATCAAAAACCTCTGCCAGCCTGGACAGAGGGACAACCAACCAATCAGGTGCTGTCAATACACTGCAGGGAGAAAGAACTGTCCAATCACGTAACTCCACCAGTCTGGAGAGAGGAAGAGCCAGGCAATCAGGTGCAGTGAAAGACCAGGAGAGGGGGAGAACTGTCCAAACACGGACAGGGGCTGGTCTGGACAGACTGAGAGCTAGCCAATCCAGTGCCTGCACTGGGAATCTGGTTAGAGAACGTCCCGCCCCCGTGGACACCCAGAAGAGTTTGTGTTAGTCGTTTGATTGGTTATTTATTGGAACACAATAGACCAATCAGAGGACTGGAAAAGAATCTAACAGGTCCAAATGGTTTACAAGGCAGAGGATGAAGTAAACATTATCAGAGTTTTAAAAAACAATGACAGAGATGTGGCACTGGTCCATTTGCCTCTGATGTCAACGGCTGCTGTCTGTTAACAAAATGTCTGATCAGAACTTTACCCATCTACTGTTTGTCTCCACTGGGTGTGTTTCCTTTTTGTTTCTAACGACTAATTGCTCTCTCTCTCTTCATCTCGTACCCCTGGGTTGTGTTCACTAGGAACCAAACAGAACCAAACAGAACAAAACGGGAAGGGACCTACCTGATTTTGTCCAATAGAATCTCTTGTTTTCGTTGCAGAAGGTTTTTTGTTTGGAGCGAACGGTTTCCGTTGCAATGGTTTGTGACTACTGTATACACCCCAGGTCTGTAGTCAGTTCTCAGTGGGTCATTCAAGGTACACATGGGGCTCCTAAATGTTCAATCAAATGCTATTTCCACCCGACCGGGTAAGAATCTGCTATCCCAGAGGGCAAACTACACGTGTCCACTGTCATTGTCATGACTGATCCTCTATAAGGACCTTGAGTTGGTTTGATACTATGCAGTTGAATTGAATTTACTTTAATGGAATTTGTATGTTGGATGTCATGGTGGTGTCAAATGTATGTAACAAAAGTCGAACCTGGAAGTGGATGAAAAAGGTGGAACGTGGAAAGAGAGAAGGCGGTTGTATTTGAGCCTATAGCAGGTGTTTTAGAAGAGATGCAGGTTGCTAGGTGACCTGTAGAGGACTGAGGAGTGTTGTAGATCTGATGTTCTGGTGTTGATGGGTCGTGTTCGGTGTCCCATAATGCTGCCTATAACAACAGCTATATGTCTCATTCTCACACACAACAGAATTATATCAGCATATTATTGGGACTCGTATCATGTTGTTGTATATCATTTCCATTTCTTGAAATTAAACATTTATATACTGGTTTTATTGGAACGAATTACCACAGACTGTAATGACAGTCTATACCACAAGGTGGTGCCTGGATCTCCCTCTCTCTCACACACACACACACACACACACACACACACACACACACACACACACACACACACACACACACACACACACACACACACACACACACACACACACACACACACACACACACACACACACACACACACACACACAACCCATTCAACTAAGCAACTGAAACATTCTTTGATGGATGAGGAGGAATAGATTATTTCACAATCATAGTAGTAACAATTTTAATTCCATGCCTTTCCCACAATTCTGTGATATTTAGCAACACAGAGACCCCCCCAACACATACACACACTCACACATAAAGGTGTGCACACACACAGACACAATCACCCAGTTATAGTAATTCGCTGTGAAATTAAAAGACAAACCTCTCATTGTTAATCCACCCAAAATCACACGCTCTGATTACATCATCCTAAAGAGCAATTAGAACACTGCTGCGCCTCACTCGTATGAATCAAAGCTCAGATTTATCTGAGTGTGTGTGTGTCACAGGGAACAAAATGAGGTCAGACAACAGTTGTATCTAAATGTATGAATGTTATACATCTGACATATTGACATATTTACTCAGGCATACAGAGCAGAGGGAGGGGAATATATACACACACACTTAGACACCCACATACTTACACACACACACACACACACACACACACACACACACACACACACACACACACACACACACACACACACACACACACACACACACACACACACACACGGTCCCCATTCCCAGTGACCCTGGTCTGTTTGGTGAAGCCTGCAGGATATTTTAGGCTTAGTCACTCATGTTAGAACACACATATTAACCCACGCATCCTCAAATATATCTTTCTGCATCACTCTGTTGTTTTCTCTTCATCTCTCTCTCCATCTCCGTCTCTTCATTTCTCTGTGAGAAGTGAGACAGTAAGAGATATGGACAGACAGTAGAGACAGTAAGGGATATGGACAGACAGTAGAGAGATACGAACAGACAGTAGAGACAGTAAGGGATATGGACAGACAGTAGAGAGATACGAACAGACAGTAGAGACAGTAAGGGATATGGACAGACAGTAGAGAGAGATATGGACAGACAGAGACAGTAAGGGATATGGACAGACAGTAGAGAGAGCTATGGACAGACAGTAGAGACAGTAAGGGATATGGACAGACAGTAGAGAGAGATATGGACAAACAGTAGAGACAGTAAGGGATATGGACAGACAGTAGAGAGGGATATGGACAGACAGTAGAGACAGAAGGGATATGGACAGACAGTAGAGACTGTAAGGGATATGGACAGACAGTAGAGACAGTAAGGGATATGGACAGACAGTAGAGAGAGATATGGACAGACGGTAGAGAGGGTAAGGGAAATGGACAGACAGTAGAGAAAGAAATTAGGACAGACAGTAGAGACAGTAAGGGATATGGACAGACAGTAGAGAGAGATATGGACAGACATTAGAGACTGTAAGGGATATGGACAGACCGTAGAGACTGTAAGGGATATGGACAGACAGTAGAGAGATACGAACAGACAGTAGAGACAGTAAGGGATATGGACAGACAGTAGAGAGAGATATGGACAGACAGTAGAGACAGTAAGGGATATGGACAGACAGTAGAGAGAGATATGGACCGACAGTAGAGACAGTGAGGGATATGGACAGACAGTAGAGAGGGATATGGACAGACAGTAGAGAGAGGTATGGACAGACAGTAGAGACGGTAAGGGATATGGACAGACAGTAGAGACAGTAAGGGATATGGACAGACAGTAGAGATAGTAAGGGATATGGACAGACAGTAGAGACAGTAAGGGATATGGACAGACAGTAGAGAGAGATATGGACAGACAGTAGAGACAGTAAGGGATATGGACAGACAGTAGAGATATACGAACAGACAGTAGAGACCGTAAGAGATATGGACAGACAGTAGAGACAGTAAGGCATATGGACAGAAAGTAGAGAAAGAAATTAGGACAGACAGTAGAGACGGTAAGGGATATGGACAGACAGTAGAGAGAGATATGGACAGACGGAGACAGTAAGCAATATGGACAGACAGTAGAGAGAGATATGGACAGACACTAGAGACAGTAAGGGATATGGACAGACAGTAGAGAAAGAAATTAGGACAGACAGTAAGGGATATGGACAGACAGTAGAGAGAGATATGGACAGACAGAGACGGTAAGCATTATGGACAGACAGTAGAGAGAGATATGGACAGACAGTAGAGACAGTAAGGGATATGGACAGACAGTAGAGAGAGATATGGACAGACAGTAGAGACAGTAAGCGATATGGACAGACAGTAGAGAGATACGAACAGACAGTAGAGACAGTAAGCGATATGGACAGACAGTAGAGAAAGAAAATAGGACACACAGTAGAGACTGTAAGGGATATGGACAGACAGTAGAGAGAGAGATGTGGACAGACAGAGACAGTAAGCAATATGGACAGACAGTAGAGAGAGATATGGACAGACAGTAGAGAGATATGGACAGACAGTAGAGATAGTAAGCGATATGGACAGACAGTAGAGAGCGAATGAAATTAGGACAGACAGTAGAGAGAGAAAGATATGGACAGACAGTAGCGAGAGAGAGATATGGACAGACAGTAGAGAGAGATATGGACAGACAGTAGAGACAGTAAGGGATATGGACAGACAGTAGAGACAAAGGGATATGGACAGACAGTAGAGACAGTAAGGTATATGGACAGACAGTAGAGACAATAAGGGATATGGACAGACAGTAGAGAGAGATTTATGGACAGACAGTAGAGACTTTAAGGGATATGGACAGACAGTAGAGACTGTAAGGGATATGGACAGACAGAGAGAGATATGGACAGACAGTAGAGACAGTAAGGGATATGGACAGACAGTAGAGACAGTAAGGGATATGAACAGACAATAGAGAGAGATATGGACAGACAGTAGAGACAGTAAGCGATATGGACAGACAGTAAAGAGATACGAACAGACATTAGAGACAGTAAGCGATATGGACAGACAGTAGAGAGCGAAAGAAATTAGGTCAAACAGTAGAGAGAGTAAGGGATATGGACAGACAGTAGAGAGATACGAACAGACAGTAGAGACAGCAAGCGATATGAACAGACAGTAGAGAGAAAAATTAGGACAGACAGTAGAAACAGTAAGGGATATGGACAGACAGTAGAGACAGTAAGGGATATGGACAGACAGTAGAGATATACGAACAGACAGTAGAGACCGTAAGAGATATGGACAGACAGTAGAGACAGTAAGGCATATGGACAGACAGTAGAGAAAGAAATTAGGACAGACAGTAGAGACAGTAAGGGATATGGACAGACAGTAGAGAGAGATATGGACAGACAGAGACAGTAAGCAATATGGACAGACAGTAGAGAGAGATATGGACAGACAGTAGAGACTGTAAGGGATATGGACAGACAGTAGAGAGATACGAACAGACAGTAGAGACAGTAAGGGATATGGACAGACAGTAGAGAGAGATATGGACAGACAGTAGAGACAGTAAGGGATATGGACAGACAGTAGAGAGAGATATGGACAGACGGTAGAGACAGTAAGGGATATGGACAGACAGTAGAGAGAGATATGGACAGACAGATACAGTAAGGGATATGGACAGACAGTAGAGAGAGATATGGACAGACAGTAGAGAGAGATATGGACAGACAGTAGAGACAGTAAGGGATATGGACAGACAGTAGAGACAGTAAGGGATATGGACAGACAGTAGACATTTAACATTTACATTTAAGTCATTTAGCAGACGCTCTTATCCAGAGCGACTTACAAATTGGTGCATTCACCTTATGACATCCAGTGGAACAGTCACTTTACAATAGTGCATCTAAAACTTAAGGGGGGTGAGAGGGATTACTTATCCTATCCTAGGTATTCCTTAAAGAAGTGGGGTTTCAGGTGTCTCCGGAAGGTGGTGATTGTCTCCGCTGTCCTGGCGTCGTGAGGGAGTTTGTTCCACCATTGGGGGGCCAGGGCAGCGAACAGTTTTGACTGGGCTGAGCGGGAGCTGTACTTCCTCAGTGGTAGGGAGGCGAGCAGGCCAGAGGTGGATGAACGCAGTGCCCTTGTTTGGGTGTAGGGCCTGATCAGAGCCTGGAGGTACTGAGGTGCCGTTCCCCTCACAGCTCCGTAGGCAAGCACCATGGTCTTGTAGCAGATGCGAGCTTCAACTGGAAGCCAGTGGAGAGAACGGAGGAGCGGGGTGACGTGAGAGAACTTGGGAAGGTTGAACACCAGACGGGCTGCGGCGTTCTGGATGAGTTGAAGGGGTTTAATGGCACAGGCAGGGAGCCCAGCCAACAGCGAGTTGCAGTAATCCAGACGGGAGATGACAAGTGCCTGGATTAGGACCTGCGCCGCTTCCTGTGTGAGGCAGGGTCGTACTCTGCGGATGTTGTAGAGCATGAACCTACAGGAACGGGCCACCGCCTTGATGTTGGTTGAGAACGACAGGGTGTTGTCCAGGATCACGCCAAGGTTCTTGGCGCTCTGGGAGCAGGACACAATGGAGTTGTCAACCGTGATGGCGAGATCATGGAACGGGCAGTCCTTCCCCGGGAGGAAGAGCAGCTACGTCTTGACGAGGTTCAGCTTGAGGTGGTGATCCGTCATCCACACTGATATGTCTGCCAGACATGCAGAGATGCGATTCGCCACCTGGTCATCAGAAGGGGGAAATGAGAATATTAATTGTGTGTCGTCTGCATAGCAATGATAAGTGAGACCATGTGAGGTTATGACAGAGCCAAGTGACTTGGTGTATAGCGAGAATAGGAGAGGGCCAAGAACAGAGCCCTGGGGGACACCAGTGGTGAGAGCGCGTGGTGAGGAGACAGATTCTCGCCACGCCACCTGGTAGGAGCGACCTGTCAGGTAGGACGCAATCCAAGCGTGGGCCGCGCCGGAGATGCCCAACTCGGAGAGGGTGGAGAGGAGGATCTGATGGTTCACAGTATCGAAGGCAGCCGATAGATCTAGAAGGATGAGAGCAGAGGAGAGAGAGTTAGCTTTAGCAGTGCGGAGTGCCTCCGTGATACAGAGGAGAGCAGTCTCAGTTGAATGACTAGTCTTGAAACCTGACTGATTTGGATCAAGAAGGTCATTCAGAGAGAGATAGCGGGAGAGCTGGCCAAGGACGGCACGTTCAAGAGTTTTGGAGAGAAAAGAAAGAAGGGATACTGGTCTGTAATTGTTGACATCGGAGGGATCGAGTGTAGGTTTTTTCAGAAGGGGTGCAACTCTCGCTCTCTTGAAGACGGAAGGGACGTAGCCAGCGGTCAGGGATGAGTTGATGAGCGAGGTGAGGTAAGGGAGAAGGTCTCCGGAAATGGTCTGGAGAAGAGAGGAGGGGATAGGGTCAAGCGGGCAGGTTGTTGGGCGGCCGGCCGTCACAAGACGCGAGATTTCATCTGGAGAGAGAGGGGAGAAAGAGGTCAGAGCACAGGGTAGGGCAGTGTGAGCAGAACCAGCGGTGTCGTTTGACTTAGCAAATGAGGATCGGATGTCGTCGACCTTCTTTTCAAAATGGTTGACGAAGTCATCTGCAGAGAGGGAGGGGGGGGGGGATTCAGGAGGGAGGAGAAGGTGGCAAAGAGCTTCCTAGGGTTAGAGGCAGATGCTTGGAATTTAGCGTGGTAGAAAGTGGCTTTAGCAGCAGAGACAGAGGAGGAAAATGTAGAGAGGAGGGAGTGAAAGGATGCCAGGTCCGCAGGGAGGCGAGTTTTCCTCCATTTCCGCTCGGCTGCCCGGAGCCCTGTTCTGTGAGCTCGCAATGAGTCATCGAGCCACGGAGCGGGAGGGGAGGACCGAGCCGGACTGGAGGATAGGGGACATAGAGAGTCAAGGGATGCAGAGAGGGAGGAGAGGAGGGTTGAGGAGGCAGAATCAGGAGATAGGTGGGAGAAGGTTTGAGCGGAGGGAAGAGATGATAGGATGGAAGAGGAGAGAGTAGCGGGGGAGAGAGAGCGAAGGTTGGGACGGCGCGATACCATCCGAGTAGGGGCAGTGTGGGAGGTGTTGGATGAGAGCGAGAGGGAAAAGGATACAAGGCAGTGGTCGGAGACTTGGAGGGGAGTTGCAATGAGGTTAGTGGAAGAACAGCATCTAGTAAAGATGAGGTCGAGCGTATTGCCTGCCTTGTGAGTAGGGGGGAAGGTGAGAGGGTGAGGTCAAAAGAGGAGAGGAGTGGAAAGAAGGAGGCAGAGAGGAAAGAGTCAAAGGTAGACGTGGGGAGGTTAAAGTCGCCCAGAACTGTGAGAGGTGAGCCGTCCTCAGGAAAGGAGCTTATCAAGGCATCAAGCTCATTGATGAACTCTCCGAGGGAACCTGGAGGGCGATAAATGATAAGGATGTTAAGCTTGAAAGGGCTAGTAACTGTGACAGCATGGAATTCAAAGGAGGCGATAGACAGATGGGTAAGGGGAGAAAGAGAGAATGACCACTTGGGAGAGATGAGGATCCCGGTGCCACCACCCCGCTGACCAGACGCTCTCGGGGTGTGCGAGAACACGTGGGCGGACGAAGAGAGAGCAGTAGGAGTAGCAGTGTTGTCTGTGGTGATCCATGTTTCCGTCAGTGCCAAGAAGTCGAGGGACTGGAGGGAGGCATAGGCTGAGATGAACTCTGCCTTGTTGACCGCAGATTGGCAGTTCCAGAGGCTACCGGAGACCTGGAACTCCACGTGGGTCGTGCGCGCTGGGACCACCAGAGTAGGGTGGCCGCGGCCACGCGGTGTGGAGCGTTTGTATGGTCTGTGCAGAGAGGAGAGAACAGGGATAAACAGACACATAGTTGACAGGCTACAGAAGAGGCTACGCTAATGCAAAGGAGATTGTAATGACAAGTGGACTACACGTCTCGAATGTTCAGAAAGTTAAGCTACGTAGCAAGAATCTTATTGACTAAAATGATTAAAATGATACAGTACTGCTGAAGTAGGCCAGCTGGCAGTGGGTGCGTTGTTGACACTACACTAATCAAGTCGTTCCGTTGAGTGTAATAGTTTCTGCAGTGTTGCTGTTCGGGGGCTAGCTGGCTAGCTAGCAGTGTTGTTTACGTTACGTTGCGTTAAAAGAACGACAATAGCTGGCTAGCGAACCTAGAAAATCGCTCTAGACTACACAATTATCTTTGTTACAAAGACGGCTATGTAGCTAGCTATGTAGCTAGCTACGATCAAACAAATCAAACCGTTGTACTGTAATGAAATGAAGTGAAAATGTGATACTACCTGTGAATGCGACCGGGTTGTGAGTCTATTCGGTAGACGTCGGCTAGCTGTTGGCTAGCTAGCAGAGTCACCTACGTTAAGGACGACAAATAGCTGGCTAGCTAACCTCGGTAAATTAAGATAATCACTCTAAGACTACACACTCTAAACCTAAACAACACAATTATCTTGGATACGATGATACGAAGACAGCAAAGACAGCTATGTAGCTAGCTAACACTACACTAATCAAGTCGTTCAGTTGAGTGTAATAGTTTCTCCAGTGCAGCTAATCAGTGGACGTTAGCTAGCTGGCTAGTGAAGACTACGTTAGGACGGCGAAATACGATAATTACGCAATTATCTTTGATACAAAGACGGCTATGTAGCTAGCTGAGAAGAAATTGCTAAGATTAGACAAATCAAACCGTTGTGCTATAATGAAATATAATGAAAAAGTTATACTACCCGCGGGAGCGAAGTGCAGATGCGACCACTCGCGACCACTCGCTCCAACCGGAACCGGAACCGGAACTAGTAGAGTAGAGACAGTAAGCGGTATGGACAGACAGTAGAGAGTGAAATAAATTAGGACAGACAGTAGAGACAGTAAGCAATATGGACAGGCAGTAGAGACAGTAAGCAATATGAACAGACAGTAGAGAGATATGGACAGACAGTAGAGACAGTAAGGGATATGGACAGACAGTAGTGAAAGAAATTAGGACAGACAGTAAGGGATATGGACAGACAGTAGAGAGAGATATGGACAGACAGAGACAGTAAGCATTATGGACAGACAGTAGAGAGAGATATGGACAGACAGTAGAGACAGTAAGGGATATGGACAGACAGTAGAGAGAGATATGGACAGACAGTAGAGACAGTAAGCGATATGGACAGACAGTAGAGAGATACGAACAGACAGTAGAGACAGTAAGCGATATGGACAGACAGTAGAGAGCGAAAGAAATTAGGACAGACAGTAGAGAGAGTAAGGGATATGGACAGACAGTAGAGAGATACGAACAGACAGTAGAGACAGTAAGCGATATGGACAGACAGTAGAGAAAGAAATTAGGACACACAGTAGAGACTGTAAGGGATATGGACAGACAGTAGAGAGAGATATGGACAGACAGAGACAGTAAGCAATATGGACAGACAGTAGAGAGAGATATGGACAGACAGTAGAGAGATATGGACAGACAGTAGAGATAGTAAGCGATATGGACAGACAGTAGAGAGCGAATGAAATTAAGACAGACAGTAGAGAAAGAAAGATATGGACAGACAGTAGCGAGAGAGAGATATGGACAGACAGTAGAGAGAGATATGGACAGACAGTAGAGACAGTAAGGGATATGGACAGACAGTAGAGACAAAGGGATATGGACAGACAGTAGAGACAGTAAGGTATATGGACAGACAGTAGAGACAATAAGGGATATGGACAGACAGTAGAGAGAGATGTATGGACAGACAGTAGAGACTGTAAGGGATATGGACAGACAGTAGAGACTGTAAGGGATATGGACAGACAGTAGAGAGAGATATGGACAGACAGTAGACAGTAAGCGATATGGACAGACAGTAGAGACAGTAAGGGATATGAACAGAGAATAGAGAGAGATATGGACAGACAGTAGAGACAGTAAGTGATATGGACAGACAGTAGAGAGCGAAAGAAATTAGGACAAACAGTAGAGAGAGTAAGCAATATGGACAGACAGTAGAGAGATACGAACAGACAGTAGAGACAGTAAGCGATATGGACAGACAGTAGAGACAGTAAGGGATATGGACAGACAGTAGAGAGAAAAATTAGGACAGACAGTAGAGACAGTAAGGGATATGGACAGACAGTAGAGAGAGATATGGACAGACAGTAGAGACAGTAAGGGATTTGGACAGACAGTAGAGATATACGAACAGACAGTAGAGACCGTAAGAGATATGCACAGACAGTAGAGACAGTAAGGCATATGGACAGACAGTAGAGAAAGAAATTAGGACAGACAGTAGAGACAGTAAGGGATATGGACAGACAGTAGAGAGAGATATGGACAGACAGAGACAGTAAGCAATATGGACAGACAGTAGAGAGAGATATGGACAGACAGTAGAGACTGTAAGGGATATGGACAGACAGTAGAGACTGTAAGGGATATGGACAGACAGTAGAGAGATACGAACAGACAGTAGAGACAGTAAGGGATATGGACAGACAGTAGAGAGAGATATGGACAGACAGTAGAGACAGTAAGGGATATGGACAGACAGTACAGAGAGATATGGACAGACAGTAGAGACAGTAAGGGATATGGACAGACAGTAGAGAGAGATATGGACAGACAGAGACAGTAAGGGATATGGACAGACAGTAGAGAGAGATATGGACAGACAGAGACAGTAAGGGATATGGACAGACAGTAGAGAGAGATATGGACAGACAGTAGAGAGAGATATGGACAGACAGTAGAGACAGTAAGGGATATGGACAGACAGTAGAGACAGTAAGGGATATGGACAGACAGTAGAGACAGTAAGGGATATGGACAGACAGTAGAGACAGCAAGGGATATGGACAGACAGTAGAGAGAGATATGGACAGACAGTAGAGACAGTAAGGGATATGGACAGACAGTAGAGAGAGATATGGACAGACAGAGACAGTAAGCAATATGGACAGACAGTAGAAACAGTAAGGGATATGGACAGACAGTAGAGAAAGAAATTAGGACAGACAGTAAGGGATATGGACATACAGTAGAGAGATATATGGACAGACAGAGACAGTAAGCATTATGGACAGACAGTAGAGAGAGATATGGACAGACAGTAGAGACAGTAAGCGATATGGACAGACAGTAGAGACTGTTAAGGGATATGGGCAGACAGTAGAGAGAGATATGGACAGACAGTAGAGACAGTAAGGGATATGGACAGACAGTAGAGAGAGATATGGACAGACAGTAGAGACAGTAAGCGATATGGACAGACAGTAGAGAGATACGAACAGACAGTAGAGACAGTAAGCGATATGGACAGACAGTAGAGAAAGAAAATAGGACACACAGTAGAGACTGTAAGGGATATGGACAGACAGTAGAGAGAGATGTGGACAGACAGAGACAGTAAGCAATATGGACAGACAGTAGAGAGAGATATGGACAGACAGTAGAGAGATATGGACAGACAGTAGAGATAGTAAGCGATATGGACAGACAGTAGAGAGCGAATGAAATTAGGACAGACAGTAGAGAGAGAAAGATATGGACAGACAGTAGCGAGAGAGAGATATGGACAGACAGTAGAGAGAGATATGGACAGACAGTAGAGACAGTAATGGATATGGACAGACAGTAGAGACAAAGGGATATGGACAGACAGTAGAGACAGTAAGGTATATGGACAGACAGTAGAGACAATAAGGGATATGGACAGACAGTAGAGAGAGATTTATGGACAGACAGTAGAGACTGTAAGGGATATGGACAGACAGTAGAGAGAGATATGGACAGACATTAGAGAGAGATATGGACAGACAGTAGAGACTGTAAGGGCTATGGACAGACAGTAGAGACAGTAAGCGATATGGACAGACAGTAGAGACAGTAAGCGGTATGGACAGACAGTAGAGAGCGAAAGAAATTAGGACAGACAGTAGAGACAGTAAGCAATATGGACAGGCAGTAGAGACAGTAAGCAATATGAACAGACAGTAGAGAGATATGGACAGACAGTAGAGACAGTAAGGGATATGGACAGACAGTAGATACAGTAAGCGATATGGACAGACAGTAGATAGAGATATGGACAGACAGTAGAGAGCGAAAGAAATTAGGACAGACAGTAGAGAGAGAGAGAGAGATATGGACAGACAGTAGAGAGAGAGAGAGATATGGACAGACAGAGAGAACGGATCGAGACAGAGAGAAAGGATCGAGACAGGCAGAGCGGAGGCCTTTGTGTTGTTCTGTTGAATCACTCCTCAAATGAAGGCCACTTCAGATCTCCGGACAGCTCCACACACACACACACACACACTGCAGAGCATTGAGATGTCTGTGATGGAGTGTGTGTATGTGTGTGTATGTGTGTGTAGAGGCCAGATGGCGAGGGCCCTAGGGATAGTCAACCAGGACTGACTCAGCCCTCAGTGGGAGGGGCTAACTCTCTCTCCTCCTTCCCTCGCTCTCTCTCCTCTCTCTTTACCTCTTCCTTCTCTTTCTCGTCTCCCTGTCTCTCTCCTCCTTCCCTCTCTCTCTCTCTCCTCCTTCCCTCTCTCTCTCTCCCTCTCTCTTTACCCTTCTCTCCCTCTCTCTTTACCCCTTCCTTCTCTTTCTCGTCTCCCTGTCTCTCTCTCTCCTCCTTCCCTCTCTCTCTCCCTCTCTCTTTACCCTTCTCTCCCTCTCTCTTTACCTCTTCCTTCTCGTCTCCCTCTCTCTCTCTCCTCCTTCCCTCTCTCTCTCTACCCTTCTCTCCCTCTCTCTTTACCCCTTCCTTCTCTTTCTCGTCTCCCTGTCTCTCTCTCTCCTCCTTCCCTCTCTCTCTCTCCCTCTCTCTTTACCCTTCTCTCCCTCTCTCTTTACCTCTTCCTTCTCGTCTCCCTCTCTCTCTCTCCTCCTTCGCTCTCTCTCTCTACCCTTCTCTCCCTCTCTCTTTACCCCTTCCTTCTCTTTCTCGTCTCCCTGTCTCTCTCCTCCTTCCCTCTCTCTCTCTCTCCTCCTTCCCTCTCTCTCTCTCCCTCTCTCTTTACCCTTCTCTCCCTCTCTCTTTACCCCTTCCTTCTCTTTCTCGTCTCCCTGTCTCTCTCTCTCCTCCTTCCCTCTCTCTTTACCCTTCTCTCCCTCTCTCTTTACCTCTTCCTTCTCGTCTCCCTCTCTCTCTCTCCTCCTTCCCTCTCTCTCTCTACCCTTCTCTCCCTCTCTCTTTACCCCTTCCTTCTCTTTCTCGTCTCCCTGTCTCTCTCTCCTTCCTCTCTCTCTCCTCTCTCTTTACCCTTCTCTCCCTCTCTCTTTACCTCTTCCTTCTCGTCTCCCTCTCTCTCTCTCCTCCTTCGCTCTCTCTCTCTACCCTTCTCTCCCTCTCTCTTTACCCCTTCCTTCTCTTTCTCGTCTCTCTCTCTCCTCCTTCCCTCTCTCTTTACCCTTCTCTCCCTCTCTCTTTACCTCTTCCTTCTCGTCTCCCTGTCTCTCTCTCTCCTCCTTCCCTCTCTCTCTCTCTCCCTCTCTCTTTACCTCTTCCTTCTCGTCTCCCTGTCTCTCTCTCTCTCCTCCTTCCCTCTCTCTTTACCCTTCTCTCCCTCTCTCTTTACCTCTTCCTTCTCGTCTCCCTGTCTCTCTCTCTCCTCCTTCCCTCTCTCTCTCTCCCTCTCTTTACCCTTCTCTCCCTCTCTCTTTACCTCTTCCTTCTCGTCTCCCTGTCTCTCTCTCTCTCCTCCTTCCCTCTCTCTCTCTCCCTCTCTCTTTACCCTTCTCTCCCTCTCTCTTTACCTCTTCCTTCTCATCTCCCTGTCTCTCTCTCTCCTCATTCTCTCCCTCTCTCTCCCTCTCTCTTTACCTCTTCCTTCTCGTCTCCCTGTCTCTCTCTCTCCTCCTTCCCTCTCTCTCTCTCTCCCTCTCTCTTTACCCTTCTCTCCTTCACTCTTTACCTCTTCCTTCTCTTTCTCGTCTCCCTGTCTCTCTCCTCTCTCTCAGGAGTATAGATTTGATAAAGGAGTTAGCAGGGACTAACCAACAGTAGAATTCATTAAAGATATCTTATAACAACCCACATCCGTGTGTGGGTGTGAATCAATAGAGGATCTTTTTCACTACTCCAGGGATAACAGCTGTATTCTTGACAACTAAAGACTCCTCCAACCTAATGTCTATCCTTCAGCTCAGTGGGCTAACGCGGTCTTGAGACACATAAACCACCAATGGTCAGTCACACAAACTTCAATGAATTTACAAATAGACGTTTCCTGAGTCAAGGAGTTTATAACCATTACCTGGAAACACAAGTTTAAAAAAACAGTAGCCCATGAAAAAGGACAGTAATATAATATTAGTATTTACATTGGTAATAAAGACAAAAAGGTAAATGAATGACATCTCTGGAAAATGCAGCATTTCTGTTTCTTAGAAGTCATAATGCAAGTTCATAGAAACACAATGAAGTAGAACACACTCATTCACACACAGAAACACACATGCAAGACAAACACACCCTCACACACATACATACACATGCAGACTAACACCAGTATTCAACAGTTCTATTATCAAAAGAGGATATCCACTACAGAACAAGTCATTCTGCTGCTAGGCAACCGATGCACACAGACCACACCCACAAGTCTATACAGTCTTTAGTCACCATTTATCTTATTGTGTTGTCAGTGGTGGTTTGATTAGCAACAAATGAGCTTAAAAATAATGTATATTATTGCATGTAATTGTATACAATTGGAGGTGATTGGTTGAGTCTGTCTGTGTGCGTTAGTGTGTCTGTGTGCGTTAGTGTGTGTGTGTGTGTGTGTGTGTGTGTGTGTGTGTGTGTGTGTGTGTGTGTGTGTGTGTGTGTGTGTGTGTGTGTGTGTGTGTGTGTGTGTGTGTGTGTGTGTGTGTGTGTGTGTGTGTGTGTGTGTGTGTGTGTGTGTGTGTGTGTGTGTGTGTGTGTGTGTAGCCACGGGTAGTAGGGGTGCTACTAAAAATCTGAATAAAAAATAAAATCTAAAATCCTTAATTTTCAATTTTCCTAAAAGTAGTGCACTGTGTTAGCGGTCTGTAGCGCAGACCCCCACCACCAAACCACTTCCCACAGCTGTGTGTGTGTATGGATCTGTTCACATTGTTAAGCCAAATGTTCCCTCCAGTCTTTGTCTCCCCCTCTTTGTTTTCTGTAGTAATCCTCTCCAAGATGTTCACTTCCCTTCCTCCTTTTCCCCTCCTCTTCTTCGTCTCTACAGTAAGTCAGTGGAATGGAAACCTGAGAGAGATCCTATATACAGTATAGTACAGCTGGTGAGTATAGTCAGTAGACTGGAAAAGTATTCTAGTCAGATAGTAGAAGGTGGTAAACCAACCACTAGAGCTGCTATTGTTTCTGTTGTCTTTAGTGATCCAGTCTCCATGCTCCTGAAGACCTTCAGTCAGACACGCTCCACCTCCACTGTTAGACCCTGACTTAGCAGTGTTCTATGTTGCGTTATAACCTCCACTACTGTTAGACGTTGACTTAACAGTCCTCCCAAGTCTTACTCTGCAGTGTCTTGTAGATCAGCTATTTGTCTGTTTCCATCTGGACCCTTTCTCAGTATTGAAGTAGTGTTCTGGATCATTGTGACTCCTCTACGCCAAGTTATAACCTCCATTATATTACAAGTCCTAAGTCGTCTCATAACCTCCTCTCACTCATTTAAGTCATGTAGTAGTTCTCCTGACTGTTAGGTCTCCCCAAACGGTGTCACATTTAATTACGGCCCCTGACTGTATGGTTACCTAGTGGTACTACTGTCTATATTAACTGCTCTATGTCGTCTTATAACCTCTTGCTCTATAAGTTCCCCTATGTTCTCTTCTAACCTCGTAGTCTGTTTTTACTAGTGTTACTGTCTATTATAACCCCTCTATGTCGCATTATAATCTCCTCTCTGTCTGCATGGTCTTGTAATAGACTTCTTGATCAGCGCGGCTGTGGGCTGAGACAGTGGGCCGGCGGGGGAGGGTCATAGAGCGGGGGAGGGGGGGGAGTAACTGTCCAACAGCAGATCTGGGTGAGGAGGGGGAGGGAGGGGGAGTAGAAGGGGGAGGAGGGGGAGGGAGGGGGAGTAGAAGGGGGAGAAGGGGGAGGCAGGGGGAGGGGAGGTGGGCTGAGGAGGCGGAGGTAGGGTGGAGGAAGAGAAGGGAGGGAGTGGAGAGGAGATGGGGTGAGGAGGGGGAGGCAGGGTGGAGGAATCGGTCTCGCTGGGCGAGGAGGAGCAGATAGAGTCTGATTTCACAGGAAGTGTTCGGTATTCCCGATAGTCCGGTGCGGAGACTTTCTCCTGGCGCTGCAGCGCCCCCCTCTGGCCCTGCTCACCGACGCTCCCGCTGGTGGTGTTCCTCCGCTCCCAGGGGGTCCCGTTACCGGCAGCTGTTACTCTGGCCCCCAGGGTCCCGTTACTCCCGGTACTAACACTGCTAGACACCCTGACCACAGGGTGATGAGGGGCGTGAGCGTCTATGGTGACAATACTCCCGGTAACGCTCCCGGTGTTGCTGTCATGGTCAGAGGGGACCCGGTAGTACGGAGACTCAGAGCTTCCTGTTGAAGACCCTCCTCCACAGGAAGAGGCGGAGTCAGAGCCCTTGGCAGAGGAGCAGATTGGTCCGTGCTGTTTGGACATGGCAATGACCTATAGGATGAACAGAGGAGACAGTTAGCTAGTTACTTCAGCTAGTTAGAATGTAAATCAACAGTTCATTTAGCTAGTTACTTCAGCTAGTTAGAATGTAAATCAACAGTTCATTTAGCTAGTTACTTCAGCTAGTTAGAATGTAAATCAACAGTTCATTTAGCTAGTTACTTCAGCTAGTTAGAATGTAAATCAACAGTTCATTTAGCTAGTTACTTCAGCTAGTTAGAATGTAAATCAACAGGTCATTTAGCTAGTTACTTCAGCTAGTCAGAATGTAAATCAACAGTTCATTTAGCTAGTTACTTCAGCTAGTTAGAATGTAAATCAACAGTTCATTTAGCTAGTTACTTCAGCTAGTTAGAATGTAAATCAACAGTTCATTTAGCTAGTTACTTCAGCTAGTTAGAATGTAAATCAACAGTTCATTTAGCTAGTTACTTCAGCTAGTTAGAATGTAAATCAACAGTTCATTTAGCTAGTTACTTCAGCTAGTTAGAATGTAAATCAACAGGTCATTTAGCTAGTTACTTCAGCTAGTTAGAATGTAAATCAACAGTTCATTTAGCTAGTTACTTCAGCTAGTTAGAATGTAAATCAACAGGTCATTTAGCTAGTTACTTCAGCTAGTTAGAATGTAAATCAACAGTTCATTTAGCTAGTTACTTCAGCTAGTTAGAATGTAAATCAACAGTTCATTTAGCTAGTTACCTCAGCTAGTTAGAATGTAAATCAACAGTTCATTTAGCTAGTTACTTCAGCTAGTTAGAATGTAAATCAACAGTTCATTTAGCTAGTTACTTCGGCTAGTTAGAATGTAAATCAACAGTTCATTTAGCTAGTTACTTCAGCTAGTTAGAATGTAAATCAACAGTTCATTTAGCTAGTTACTTTGGCTAGTTAGAATGTAAATCAACAGTTCATTTAGCTAGTTACTTTGGCTAGTTAGAATGTAAATCAACAGTTCATTTAGCTAGTTACTTCAGCTAGTTAGAATGTAAATCAACAGTTCATTTAGCTAGTTACTTCGGCTAGTTAGAATGTAAATCAACAGTTCATTTAGCTAGTTACTTCGGCTAGTTAGAATGTAAATCAACAGTTCATTTAGCTAGTTACTTCGGCTAGTTAGAATGTAAATCAACAGATCATTTTAACTAACTCAGATTTGATATTTATCTCACCTGCGCCACTCGCGGCTGATTGGGCGGCTGATTGGGCACACGCGGAGTCGTCACAGGGATAGGCCCCTCCCTGACTCGTTCCCCTCCCTGGCTGAGTGACATCAACTTGGCACGCGTCACCGCGCTCTTAGGGGAGACAGGGGGAGGTAGAGAGGAGACAGAAGGAGGTAGAGGGGAGACAGTAGGGGGGTGTCTAATCCCCTCCTTAGGGATATGCACCAGTGGGGCTGGCGCTGGGGTAGCCGTGGCAAGGGCTCGATTGGCCGACTGTACTGTCGGATAGAGGGAGGGAGGATTCATCACCCCTGTCTCCCCTGCCTCGCCCCCTCCTCCTGCTCCTCCCTCTCCTCCAGATGTGTCCGTCTCTCCCTCCTCCTCGCTCCGTCTCTCCACAGAGCGCTGCTGTCTCCACTCCTGCACCAGCGGTGGTCGCAGCCTGACAGATCACACATGATGTGTTTGACTTGACGATTAATACCAGGGTTGTATGACACACACCTACAACACACACTAGCCACAAACGTACCTTGGTTGTGACCTGCGGGGGTCGAAGGACAGGTGGAAGGTCATGTGCCGCTGGTTGGAGGGGTCGTCTCCGGGGGGCGAGGTGCTGCTGCTGCCGTTGGCGACGCGGGGTAAGGTATTGCTGAATGTTACCATGGTTTCCTTTCCCATGGTGCCGCGGGGTGCCAGGAGCTCCACGTCAGCACTGGCCCTCTTCAGAGATGCTACGCTGGCCTTCTCCCTACGAACCTACAGAACAACATAATGTGGCTAACTACTAATACTAACCACGACAACACAACCTGTCTCCCTTCATCTCGTACCTTGCAGCGTCCAGTGCCCAGTTCCTCCCTGCTGTCTGAGGGTCTGGGTGTCTTGCTGCGGTACAGAGAGCCGTGCTGAGAAGCATGACCTCTCTGGGCTCTTCCCCTCACCACCACCTCCCTCTGCTGCTGGGGGGGGGACGCAGCCCTCCGGACAGGCTGGGGGAGGCAGTCCTCCTCGGATGACCTGAAGTTACCTACTGCATACAGAGACTAGAGGGAGGGTACGGAGGGAGGGGAAGGAGAGGTGGAGATAGCGATAGAGAGAGGGATAGAAGCATGAAATTTGTTGAGACAGGTTTCCTAAAAAATAACTGTGAAATTCTCCCACTGAGAACTCTTAAAAGATTATTAATTCCCATCTCTCTCTCTGTCTTTTTCTCAGTCCCCCCCCCCCCCACACACACACACACACACACACACACACACACACACACACACACACACACACACACACACACACTCACCAGGTAGACTCCTATGCCAGCTCCTAAGGCATAGCCGACATAGACATCTCTGGGATGGCAGCGGTGTTGTGTGATCTGAGTCAGTCCGGCTATACCCGCAGCCAGACAGTATCCAAACACCAGCACCGGCTTCACCAGCTTAGTACTACTGCTGATCACACTGTTCAAATACATCTACACACACACACACACACAAAGTTAGAACTACTGCGGATGGCAATGTTTCCAATTTTAACTTCAAATGCATCTTCATAAAGTCAGACAGACAGACAGGCAGACAGACAAGTTAGTAGCTGTCAATGCTTACAGAAATGTAGACAGCAGCAAAGCCAGAGAGCGTTGCATGCTGGGACGGAAATGTTTTCCTGAAGAGAAGGAGAGAGAGAGTAAGAATCAGGGAGCGAGAGGGAGATGTGATGCAGAGAGAGAGAAAGAGAGGTTTTATTGAAGCTGGAGAACACAAAGAGTGTGTGTGTGTGTGTGTGTGTGTGTGTGTGTGTGTGTGTGTGTGTGTGTGTGTGTGTGTGTGTGTGTGTGTGTGTGTGTGTGTGTGTGTGTGTGTGTGTGTGTGTGTGTGTGTGTGTGTGTGTGTGTGTGTGTGTGTGTGTGTGTGTTACCTGGCTGACAGGATGGCATACAGATCTTTCCCAGAGCAGATGTCCTGTGTGATGAAATTGTTCTGGTCACATGATATCCCAGGCAGCGTGTAATTGGGCTGACAGACAGTCAGGAAGAAAGGGGTGGGATAACCAGTAGCCAACTGGATGATGTCTGTCATTAGGGCTGTTGCCAGGAGACCAAACACATGAACACCTGGGGGAGAAGGAGGAGGAGAGAGAGGGGGGAGACAGGGAGAAGGGATGGAAAAGGAGAGAGAGGGGGAGGGAGGAGCATGCACCAGGTAAGAGTTATCTGAAGACTTCTCCCCTGTCCTCATTCCCTCTACATCTCTCTCTCCCCTGTCCTCATTCCCTCTACATCTCTCTCTCCCCTGTCCTCATTCCCTCTACATCTCTCTCTCCCCTGTCCTCATTCCCTCTACATCTCTCTCTCCCCTGTCCTCATTCCCTCTACATCTCTCTCTCCCCTGTCCTCATTCCCTCTACAACTCTCTCTCCCCTGTCCGCATTCCCTCTACATCTCTCTCTCCCCTGTCCTCATTCCCTCTACATCTCTCTCTCCCCTGTCCTCATTCCCTCTACATCTCTCTCTCCCATGTCCTCATTCCCTCTACATCTCTCTCTCCCCTGTCCTCATTCACTCTACATCTCTCTCTCCCCTGTCCTCATTCACTCTACATCTCTCTCTCCCCTGTCCTCATTCCCTCTACATCTCTCTCCCCTGTCCTCATTCCCTCTACATCTCTCTCCCCTGTCCTCATTCCCTCTACATCTCTCTCTCCCCTGTCCTCATTCCCTCTACATCTCTCTCTCCCCTGTCCTCATTCCCTCTACATCTCTCTCTCCCCTGTCCTCATTCCCTCTACATCTCTCTCTCCCCTGTCCTCATTCCCTCTACATCTCTCTCTCCCCTGTCCTCATTCCCTCTACATCTCTCTCTCCCCTGTCCTCATTCCCTCTACATCTCTCTCTCCCCTGTCCTCATTCCCTCTACATCTCTCTCTCCCCTGTCCTCATTCCCTCTACATCTCTCTCCCCTGTTCTCAAATTATTGCTTTAACTGGAACAGGCCTGAAGTAGATTCTCTCCCTAGGCTATCATTACTCTCTGAAGTAGATTCTCTCCCTAGGCTATCATTACTCTCTGAAGTAGATTCTCTCCCTAGGCTATCATTACTCCCTGAAGTAGATTCTCTCCCTAGGCTATCATTACTCTGTGAGGTAGATTCTCTCCCTAGGCTATCATTACTCTGTGAGGTAGATTCTCTCCCTAGGCTATCATTACTCTGTGAGGTAGATTCTCTCCCTAGGCTATCATTACTCTGTGAGGTAGATTCTCTCCCTAGGCTATCATTACTCTGTGAGGTAGATTCTCTCCCTAGGCTATCATTACTCTGTGAGGTAGATTCTCTCCCTAGGCTATCATTACTCTGTGAGGTAGATTCTCTCCCTAGGCTATCATTACTCTGTGAGGTAGATTCTCTCCCTAGGCTATCATTACTCTCTGTGAGGTAGATTCTCTCCCTAGGCTATCATTACTCTCTGACGTAGATTCTCTCCCTAGGCTATCATTACTCTCTGAAGTAGATTCTCTCCCTAGGCTATCATTACTCTCTGACGTAGATTCTCTCCCTAGGCTATCATTACTCTCTAAAGTAGATTCTCTCCTAGGATTCGTAGATTCTCTCCCTAGGCTATCATTACTCTCTGACGTAGATTCTCATTCTAAAGTAGATTCCTAGGCTATCATTACTCTCTGAAGTAGATTCTCTCCCTAGGCTATCATTACTCTCTAAAGTAGATTCTCTCCCTAGGCTATCATTACTCTCTGATCAGGTAGATTAGATTCTCTCCCTAGGCTATCATTACTCTGTGAGTAGATTCTCTCCCTAGGCTATCATTCTCTGTGAGGTAGATTCTCTCCCTAGGCTATCATTACTCTGTGAGGTAGATTCTCTCCCTAGGCTATCATTACTCTGTGAGGTAGATTCTCTCCCTAGGCTATCATTACTCTGTGAGGTAGATTCTCTCCCTAGGCTATCATTACTCTGTGAGGTAGATTCTCTCCCTAGGCTATCATTACTCTGTGAGGTAGATTCTCTCCCTAGGCTATCATTACTCTGTGAGGTAGATTCTCTCCCTAGGCTATCATTACTCTGTGAGGTAGATTCTCTCCCTAGGCTATCATTACTCTGTGAGGTGCGCACCTGTTCACTCCCCCTTGAGGATTCAAGTGTAAATAACAGGTACGTACCAACAAAGCGAACAGTCCTCCGTAGGAAGGAGTTGAAGTTACACCCATCAGCTTTACTCAGTTTGACTCTGGACTGGTAACAATACACCAGCCCTTCACCCAGCATGATCTATTCACACACACACAATTAGTCATGCACCCTGATGCTGATAGGCTGTTTATTGATCAGAATCTATTGATTCTAGGTTCTGACGGTGTGTGTACTAACCGAGGCAGCCGGTCCTGCGAAGGCCAGGCTCAGTAACATCAGCAGAGGGATCAGTTCGTCTCCTGTCTCCAGGTAGGGCAACGACAGGTCCCGGTCATAGCAATGGAACCCAGGGGTCGCCGGAGACAACAGGTCTGTCAACTCCATGAAGTAGAGAGAGACAAGGGAGGAGAGGACGATGGGGAGCTAGACAGAAAGAAAGAGAGAGAGACAGACACAGAGCGCGAGAGAGAGGGGGGAGCGAGCAGGGGAGAGAGAGAAAGAAAGGGAGAGAGATAAGAGGGAGATATTGTCTTACTAACAGCCATAGTGAGTGTTATACATTAAATGCAGTTATATTGGACACACACGTATACACATCCACACACCTCTATGAAGTAGAAGCATGGTAGAAGTGTCATCCTGTCTTTGGAAGGTTTCTTCTTGGTCTTGGCTTTTGGTGACGACATCATCCTGGTGTTGGTCCAATCAGAGTCTAGGAACAGACAGAAGGGGAGGGGTTTAGTCATCACCCTGGTGGCGTTCCAGGTGGCATACATTACAGAGGCGTTGTTGCACATTATCAGCTTGTTAAGTCATTTTCTGCTACTACTTCCACATGGGCAAACATCTGCTTGGTCTCGGACTGGTCCTTTGAAGCAACCCGAAGCTGATAGTAACTAGCTGAATGCACATCTGTTGTGTAGGTCCTCAACTCCAAATGAACAGAACATCAGAACACACACACATGCGAGCCTCAATGGTGTGCTATCTGTTTCCCACATCTCTCTCTCTCTCTTTGTTCTCCCTTAACTAGCTGTCTAAATCCAGGACAATGGAGTGGACTCAGGACAGCGCCATAGTTACAGTAACTCAGAGAGAAATAAGCAGGGAGTTGAGACACACAGCTCCCTCCTTTTGCCTGGAGTTATTCTACTGTAACTATGGCGCTGTCCACTGCATGGTCCTGAACTCAGAGAGAGAGAGAGAAAACCTCTCCTGATTTAGAACCATTGATTCTCTCAGACACTAGAGTCAGACTCACCCCGCCTTGCCTCTCCTCCACACACACACACACACACACACACACACACACACACACACACACACACACACACACACACACACACACACACACACACACACACACACACACACACACACACACACACACACACACACACACACACTGCTGAATTACCTCTGTCCCGCGGGTTGTGTGTGTTAGCAGAGGCCCGTCTTGCCCTCCCCCCTCGCCGAGGTCTAGCGTGCTGCTCCAGTTTTCCGTTCAAACGTTAATCCATCTTCACGCGCTGCCAGTTGTTTTACGCCCCCAAAACACATATACACACACATCAGGTTGTTTGGGTTGTTGGGTTGGTCAGATTCTCCACGGATAGAGAGGACGAGAGAATGATAGATGGGTAAGACGAAAGGGAAAAGTCCGATATTCGATATTTCTCCGTTATTTTCCTTCTGATCGCGCGTGTGTGAATAAACTCCGAGGTTTAACGTGCCTTCTACCGGTTCACCCCAGTCCCAGTCAGCCAGGCTATGTTTGAACAGCCCAGACAAACTCAAACAGCGCTCAGAAACGAACCGATATCTCACTTGAAGAACCGCCGCTCACAGAGAGCCTCGCGCACACAAAGGCATGGGGGGCGCGAGGGGGCGGGGGGAGACGAGGGGAGGAGACCGACTGTTCCTTCACACATACACAAACGCCCCTCCTCTCACCGCTCCAAATTCCTAATGGTAGGCTACCACCACCATAAAGCTGGGCAAAACAAAGCGATGGATTTTGGTGTGTGTTTGGGTATGCGCGTGCATGAGTGAAAGCATGTGTGTCTGTTTGATTCTAAGTGTTTCTTCGAATATATTCCCCTTTTAGAACATTCTATTTTAAATGTAAAGGCTATTCATTTTAGGCAAAAATATTCTGATACCCCCCATCTCTCTTCCTCTTTTCGTCTCCTCTTTCCTCTTTTTTATTGTGGGTAGACCTAGTCCAGTAGGGTGGGGTTGGGTTGGGTTCTGACCACGTGCCTGTGACTGCTGCTGCGGTGTGTAATTTGCGTCTCTTCATTCAATAAACGTGCGCGCGCGCGCTCACACATCTTCTGCTTCTGACCTGTCTGATTTACCATGAGATGTACACATTCAAACCTTTCTCCCACGGTTATAAATACACATACACCATGACACACACACCCACCCTTTTCGCCTGGACTGGTCACAGCTGAGTGGCTAATAAACTCATCACTCACTCACACACACATATAAAGACTCCAACCTATCAGCACTACTCTACAGACAACAGAGAAGACTCCAACCTATCAGCACTACTCCACAGACAACAGAGAAGACTCCAACCTATCAGCACTACTCTACAGACAACAGAGAAGACTCCAACCTACCAGCACTACTCTACAGACAACAGAGAAGAGTCCAACCTATCAGCACTACTCCACAGACAACAGAGAAGACTCCAACCTATCAGCACTACTCTACATACAACAGAGAAGACTCCAACCTATCAGCACTACTTTACAGACAACAGAGAAGACTCCAACCTATCAGCACTACTCCACAGACAACAGAGAAGACTCCAACCTATCAGCACTACTCTACAGACAACAGAGAAGACTCCTACCTATCAGCACTAACCTGCAGACAACAGAGAAGACTCCTACCTATCAGCACTACTCTACAGACAACAGAGAAGACTCCAACCTATCAGCACTACTCTACAGACAACAGAGAAGACTCCAACCTACCAGCACTACTTTACAGACAACAGAGAAGACTCCAACCTATCAGCACTAGCCTGCAGACAACAGAGAAGACTCCAACCTACCAGCACTACTCTACAGACAACAGAGAAGACTCCAACCTACCAGCACTAACCTGCAGACAACAGAGAAGACTCCTACCTATCAGCACTACTCTACAGACAACAGAGAAGACTCCTACCTATCAGCACTAACCTACAGACAACAGAGAAGACTCCAACCTATCAGCACTAACCTGCAGACAACAGAGAAGACTCCTACCTATCAGCACTAACCTACAGACAACAGAGAAGACTCCAACCTATCAGCACTAACCTGCAGACAACAGAGAAGACTCCTACCTATCAGCACTAGCCTACAGACAACAGAGAAGACTCCTACCTATCAGCACTAACCTACAGACAACAGAGAAGACTCCTACCTATCAGCACTAACCTACAGACGACAGAGAAGACTCCAACCTATCAGCACTAAACATATGATTCTATCTCTACCTGTATTCTCTGTAAATCCAGCCTGGTCACTGGATCAGTAGCTCTATTGATATCTTCTGCCTGTACATGTGGTAGGGCTACTTTTCATTTGGTTCTGTTTACATAAATAAATACAGAAGTAAATGAATGAAATATGTTTAGAGTGCATGGGTCAGAGTGTCTTTATAAACGTGTGTCCCAATTTACAGCTGCTAGTGGCTAGAGGCATCCTCTTCATCCTTTCATCTCTTCCCTGTCCCCTCCTCTCCTCTTCCCCGTCTATGAACCATATGCAGAACACTAATGCCCCCTTCTGACCACAGGATACCACATGCCACAATAAATATGTTATGGCCAGTAGATGGCGCACTTCACCAACTGAACCAATCTACATGAACGGTGTCTTCAGAAAGTATTCATGCCCCTTGACTTTTTCCACATTTCGTTGTGCTGCACTTACAGACTGAACTCAAAATGGATTAAATATATATTTTTCTCACCCATCTACACAAAATACCCCATAATGACAAAGTGACAACATGTTTTTTGAAATTGTTGTACATTTATTTCAAATTAAATACTGAAATATCTCATTTACATAAGTATTCATACCCCTGAGTCAATACTTTGTAGGGAGCACATTTGACAGCGATTACAGCCGTGAGTCTTTCTTGGTAAGTCTCTCAAGAGATTTCCACACCTGGATTGTGCAACATTTGCCAGTTGATCTTTTCAAAATTCTTCAAGCTCTGTCAAATTGATTGTTGATCATTACTGACAACCATTTTCAGGTCTGAGCCAATGATTTCTCCAATAGATTTAAGTCAAAACTATAACTCGGCCACTCAGGAACATTCACTGTCTTCTTAGTAAGCAACTCAAGCGTAGATTTGGCCTCGTGTTTTAGGTTATTGTCCTGCTGAAAGGTGAATTAATCTCCCAGTGTCTGATGGAAAGCAAACTGAACCAGGTTTCCTCTAGGATTTTGCCTGTGCTAAGCTCCATTCCACATTTTTTTTGTTGTCCTGAAAAACTCCCCAGACCTTAACAATTACAAGCATACCCATAGCATGATGCAGCCACCACTATGCTTGAAAATATGGTACTGAGTAATGTGTTGTATTGGATTTGCCCCAAACATAACACTTTGTATTCAGGACAAAAAAGTGAATTGCTTTGCCACTTAAATATTACTTTAGTTCCTTGTTGCAAACAGGATGCATGTTTTGGAATATTTTGTTTCTGTACAGGCTTCCTTCTTTTCACTCTGTCATTTAGGTTAGTATTGTGGAGTAACTACAATGTTGTTGATCCATCCTCAGTTTTCTCCTATCACAGCCATTAAACCCGGTAACTGTTTTGAAGTCATCATTGGCCTCATTGTGAAATTGATCCAATTTCAATGTTGTTTCAGTTGCTTTGTGCATCAGCACATTTGCTTGAGATGATTTTACTGCAACACTGCATCCAAGTTGCTTGACATAGGTGTTTCAAAGAGCTGTCAGTCAAGACGAACTCATGAATATAAGCTCCCTGCCCACTCAGCCTATGTTTTCAAACTTCCTGGTAGTTAGCCATGAGACAAAAAGTACTTTTCAGAATGACTGTTCGGGACCTTTAATGTATTTTGAACTGTTTCCTGACTGAATCAGCATTCAAATGTAATGAATAGTGTTTGTGGTAGAGCCTCATTGACAGCTATCGTTATCATACTGTATGTCTGCATCAGACTGTCGGCTAGACCCAGAGTGCATTTAGAAACAGAGGCCTCAATATGATATCAGTCAACAACACACCCTGGGACTCTTTATCTCGGGAGGAAGGCGTATCCCACCTCTCTCTCTCTCTCTCTCTCTCGTCCTCTCTCCACCATCCCCTCTCTCCATCATCCTCTCTCTCTCTCTCTCTCTCTCTCTCTCTCTCTCTCTCTCTCTCTCTCTCGTCCTCTCTCTCTCGTCCTCTCTCTCTCTCTCTCTCTCTCTCTCTCTCTCTCTCTCGTCCTCTCTCTCTCTCGTCCTCTCTCTCTCGTCCTCTCTCCCTCTCCCTCTCCCTCCCTGTGTTTGGCGAGCTGGTGAGAGCACAAACCTTTCTGCAAAACAGGTCGCCTACAGGAGACAAGTATATCATCATTTTGAGGGAACCCGGAGAGCTTTCTTCTCTCCCAAACCCGCCAAATCACCCACGAACTCCTGTAATGTCGTGGATCGAAGATAAATAACCGACAGCTTGTTCTCTCTCTGTTGTAGTGTTGAGCGACACGAGCTACCCCGACACACAGGCATACACACACAGCTCGGGCGTTCCCGCGACTCCTCTGCGGCCAACGGAAGGGTGTCAGGAGAGAGGAGAGGGAGAACGGAGGAGGCGAAGGGGAGAGAGGAGGGGAGGAAACCCGACTGTTTTGAAGCTATACGCCAGTAAACATAGACTATAAGCATACACAGTGAACGAAGAGGAAACCGTCGCAGTGCTATTTTAATTCGGTGTGGATGAAACTAGGATGAGAGAGACGCCAAAGGAGAGAGACGCCATCGGTGACAAGTTAAAGGACTCCGCTATTGGGTAAGTAGCCCGGCTGTCTGTCTGCTCGTTACACGCAGTGTCTACTCACGACTATACTTGGCCTGATTTCCGCGAATTTGTTGACTAGCCGTAGCGCTCCACTGCCTCAGCATCACGGAACAGCGATGAAGGATGGATGTGAGGAGAGAAGGGGATGGAGGGATGGAGCAGAGTGAGAGATGCAGAATAGAAGGAAGACGAGATGAAGAGACAATGTGTGTTTTCTAATGTAGGCATAATGTAATTATAAATGATACAAATCCCGTTAATTCATAGATGGAAATGCATGACAATAATGTGAACAAAACAATATGATAATAAATACTAGTCTTACATAAATAAATGAACAATATACATTAAGGGCATAGCCGGATTAAGAAATCATAGACCCCGGGGCACAGATTTCTTTAGCCCCCACACACTTCCTGGAACACCATTATTTTCTGTAAACAAATCCAAAATCAAAGTTGCAATTCAATGCGAGGTTTCCTGTTGAAGAAAAAGCCCCTTTATAATAAAGCCATAACAACATTTGTAATGCAGGCTACAGTTGAGCAGGGGCGTTTTTTTAGGATTTCCACACACGGGGAACACTTGTTTGCAGCGTCCGAATATTTGTTTTGCCTTTTAAAAACGCATTTCATACAATTCTACATACTTTACAAGACAGAAGACATTAGGGGAATCGTTTCTAATACCACACAAATAACCGAAATCAGTGGCTACTCTGACACTAACAAACTGAGATCAATCTGGTCTGGAATTTAAACAAATAATAGCCCAGGCCAATGAAGCGATGCACATTGTACAATATTGGGAGGCACTATAGACTATATATACAAAAGTATGTTGACACCCCTTCAAATGAGTGGATTCAGCTATTCCAGCCACACCCATTGCTGATAGGTGTATACAATCTCCATAGACAAACATTGGCAGTAGAATGGCCTTACTGAAGAGCTCAGTGACTTTCAACATGCCACCGTCACAGGATGCCACCTTTCCAACAAGTCAGTTTGTCAAATTTCTGGCCTGCTAGAGCTGCTCTGGTCAACTGTACATGCTGTTATTATGAAGTGGAAACATCTAGGAGCAACAACGGCTCAGTTGCGAAGCGGTAGGCCACACAAGCTCACAGAATGGGACCGCTGAGTGCTGAAGCGTGTAGTGCGTGAAACCCATTTGTCCTCGGTTGCAACACTCACTACCGAGTTCCAACCTGCCTCTGGAAGCAACGTCAGCACAAGAACTGTTGGTTGGGAGCTTCATGAAATGGGTTTCCATGGGTCTCCCGGGTGCCGCAGCGGCCTAAGGCACTGCATCACGGTGCTAGCGGTGTTACTACAGACCCGGGTTCATTCCCGGGCTGTGCCACAACCGGCCGTGGCCAGGAGTCCAATAGGACAGCACACAATTGGCCCAGCTTGAGCGATGAGCCCAGGCGATGAGTGATGAGACAAGATCGAAATTGTGGAGAAAAAAGGGGGATAAAATACAAAATAAATAAAAATACACACACACACACACACACACACACACACACACACACACACACACACACACACACACACACACACACACACACACACACACACACACACACACACACACACACACACACACACACACACACACACACAAGCCTGCTTCGATCACACTAACAGCATCATTGCGTTTTGGTACACCAGAATGACATTCATTTCCAATGAAAGGCTGCGTTTGCCTTGCAGCGTTGCATTGCAGAGGCAGTTGCAGTGAGTTCGTTGTGGTGCGCACGTTGCATTTATTGAACGTATGCCTCAGACTGTATGCGTAGGTGGCTTGACTGAAATGGTAGCAAAGGTGAATGTTGAACTTTTGTTGCACACATATCCAGATGATGCTGCATACTATTTTGGGCAAGGACGCTGTCGGTGTAATCGAAGTGTAAGATCACCATGCTCAATGCCAAGCGTCGGCTGGAGTGGTGTAAAGCTGGCTGCCATTTGACTCTGGAGCAGTGGAAACGCCTTCTCTGGAGTGATGAATCACGCTTCGCCATCTGGAAGTCGGACGGACAAATCTGGGTTTGGCAGATGCCAGGAGAACGCTACCTGCCCCAATTCATAGTGCCTACTGTAACGTTTGGTGGAGGAGGAATAATGGTCTGGGGCTGTTTTTCATGGTTTGGGCTAGGTCCCCTTAGTACTGCACCTAGCTCTAACCTCAACTCCATCAAACACCTTTAGGATGAATTGGAACATCGACTACGAGCCAGACCTCACTAATGCTCTTGTGGCTGAATGGAAGCAAGGCCACACAGCAATGTTCCAAATAGTGGAAGCCTTCCCAGAAGAGTGGAGGCTGTTATAGCAGTGGGTAAGCCCCTCCATTAACCCGGACCTGAGTACAGGGAGGACACTCAGGCAGTCTCCTCTCCTGCAGAAAATGTGAAAATAAACAGTATGCTTTGCCCCTGTATGTTGAAATAAACAATACAAATTAACAGTAAACATTACACTCACAGAAGTTCAAAAAGAATAAAGACATTTCAAATGTCATATTATGTACATATACAGTGTTGTAACGATTGTTGTATTTACAATGGTGTTTGTTCTTCACTTTTCTTGTGGCAACAGGTCACAAATCTTGCGGCTGTGATGGCACACTGTGGTATTTCAACCAGTATATATGGGAGTTTATCAAAATTAGATTTGTTTTAAAATTCTTTGTGGGTCTGTGTAATCTGAGGGAAATATGTTTCTCTAATACGGTCATACACTTGGTAGGAGATTAGGAAGTGCAGCTCAGTTTCCACCTCATTTTGTGGGTCAGTGAGCACATAGCCAGTCTTCTCTGGAGAGCCAGGTCTGCCTACGGCGGCCTTTTTGCAGAATTCTGCATGCAGAGTCTCAATTTGGTGTTTGTCCCATTTTGTGAATTCTTGGCTGGTGAACGGACCACAGACCACAAAACCATAAAGGGCAATGGGTTCTATAACTGATTCAAGTATTTTTATTCAGATCCTAATTGGTATGTCGAATTTGATGTTCCTTTTGATGGCATAGAATGCCCTTCTTGCCTTGTCTCTCAGATCGTTCACAGCTTTGTGGAAGTTACCTGCGGCACAATGTTTAGGCTGAAGTATGTATAGTTTTTTGTGTGCTCTAGGGCTACGGTGTCTAGATGGATTTTGTATTTGTGGTGCTGGCGACTGGACCTTTTTTGGAACACCATTATTTTTTGGTTTTACTGAGATTTGCTGTCAGGGCCCAGGTCTGTCTGAATCTGTCCTCCTTAGTTGGGGACAGAAGCACCAGATCATCAGCAAACAGTAGACATTTGACTTCATATTCTAGTAGGGTGAGGCCGGGTGCTGCAGACTGTTCTAGTGCCCTCGCCAATTCGTTGATATATATGTTGAAGAGGGTGGGGCTTAAGCTCCATCCCTGTCTCACCCCACGGACCTGTGGAAAGAAATGTGTTTTGTTCCAATTTTAACTGCACACTTGTTTGTGTATATGGATTTTATAATGTTGTATGTTTTACCCCCAACACCTCTTTCCATCAATTTGTATAGCAGACCCTCACGCCAAATTGAGTCAGGCTTTTTTATAATCAAAGCATGAGAAGACTTTGTCTTTGTTTGGTTTGTTCGTATGTCAATTAGGGTGTGCAGGGTGAATATGTGGTCTGTCGTACGGTAATTTTGTAAAAAGCCAATTTGACATTTGCTCAGTACATTGTTTTCACTGAGGAAATGTACGAGTCTGCTGTTAATGATCATGCAGAGGATTTTCCCAAGGTTGCTATCCCACGGTAGTTATTGGCATCAAATTTGTCTCCACTTTTGTGGATTGGGGTGATCAGTCCTTGGTTCCAAATATTGGGGAAGATGCCATAGTTAAGGATGATGGTAAAGAGTTTATGTATAGCCAATTGGAATTTGTTGTCTGTACATTTTCTAATTTCACTGAGGATACCATCAACACCACAGGCGTTTTTGGGTTGGAGGGTTTGTATTTTGTCCTATAGTTTATTCAATGTAATTAGAGAATCCAGTGGGTTCTGGTAGTCTTTAATAGTTGACTCTAAGATTTGTATTTGATCATGTATATGTTTTCGCTGTTCGTTTTTTGTTACAGGGCCTAAAATATTGGAGAAGTGGTTTATGCATACATCTCCATTGTGGATAAATAACTCTTCGTGTTGTTGTTTGTTTAGTGGTTTCCAATTTTCCCAGAAGTGGTCAGAGTCTATGGATTCTTCAATTACAGTGAGCTGCTTTCTGACGTGCTGTTCATTCTCTCTCTCTCTCACTTTCACATGCTCACTCATGATCATCAGCAGTCCTGCAGCAGATATATAAAATCAAATGAACAGAGGGGTCCAGTATATTTTACTACCTGTTCTCCCTCAGGCTACAATTACACACACACACACACACACACACACACACACACACACACACACACACACACACACACACACACACACACACACACACACACACACACACACACACACACACACACACACACACACACACACACACACACACACACACACACACACACACACACTGATCAGACCATCCACATCAACCACATCCAGGACCAGAGCAGCTCTACACTATCTTCCCAAGTCTTCCCAATGAGACAGAGCGGTATTCCCTGCCAGAGCTCTGGAATCTATTAAAGCAGGAATGTTGACATCACTCTGTTATTCTTCTATCTCACTAACTTTATTTCTCCCTCTCAGGATGGCTGAGGTTTCACAGCAGGAGAGAATTCAGGCCATCGCTGTAAGTGACACACGCACGCACGCACGCACGCACGCACGCACGCACGCACGCACGCACACACACACACACACACACACACACACACACACACACACACACACACACACACACACACACACACACACACACACACACACACACACACACACACACACACACACACACATGCATGTTTTCATACAACCATTAATAATGATAGACTCCTGTTAGACCAGCCTGATCAACAGAAATAGACTTTGATTTCAGACATTTGAAAAGTTCCTGAGAACGTTGCACTCACCAAAGAAAATACATTTCCCAGCACTGGGTGCAAATTTATGAGTTGCCGAATTAACCCTGTAACCATGCCGAATTAACCATGCCAAATTAACCCTGACACCCTGCCGAATTAACCCTGCAACCATGCCGAATTAACCATGCCGAATTAACCCTGCAACCATGCCGAATTAACCCTGTAACCATGCCGAATTAACCCTGTAACCATGCCGAATTAACCCTGTAACCATGCCGAATTAACCATGCCAAATTAACCCTGACACCCTGCCGAATTAACCCTGTAACCATGCCGAATTAACCCTGTAACCATGCCGAATTAACCCTGTAACCATGCCGAATTAACCATGCCAAATTAACCCTGACACCCTGCCGAATTAACCCTGCAACCATGCCAAATTAACCCTGTAACCATGCCGAATTAACCCTGTAACCATGCCGAATTAACCCTGTAACCATGCCGAATTAACCCTGTAACCATGCCGAATTAACCCGGTAACCATGCCGAATTAACCCTGTAACCATGCCGAATTAACCCTGTAACCATGCCGAATTAACCCTGTAACCATGCCGAATTAACCCTGCAACCATGCCGAATTAACCCTGTAAACCATGCCGAATTAACCCTGTAACCATGCGAATTAACCCTGTAACCGAATTAACCCTGTAACCATGCCGAATTAACCCTGTAACCATGCCGAATTAACCCTGTAACCATGCCGAATTAACCCTGTAACCATGCCAAATTAACCCTGTAACCATGCCAAATTAACCCTGTAACCATGCCGAATTAACCCTGTAACCATGCATCAAAAATAGAATTAACCCTGTAACCATGCCAAACTGGGTAACCCTGTAACCATGCTTGATGATGAGTTGGTTATTTAACCCTGTAACCATGCACCCAGGGGAGGCCCCAGGATTGGGAAACCCTGTTAACCATGCCGACTATTAACCCTGTAACCATGCCGAATTAACCCTGTAACCATGCCAGAATTAACCCTGTAACCATCCCTCCAGACCCCCTATTAACCCTGTAACCATGCCCAATTAACCCTGTAACCATGCCAAATTAACCCTGTAACATGCCAGAATTAACCCTGTAACCATGCCAGAATTAACCCTCCAGACCCAGACCTCCTATCCCTAACCATGCCAAATTAACCCTGTAACCATGCCAAATTAACCCTGTAACCATGCCAAATTAACCCTGTAACCATGCCAAATTAACCCTGTAACCATGCCAAATTAACCCTGTAACCATGCCAAATTAACCCTGTAACCATGCCAAATTAACCCTGTAACCATGCCAAATTAATGCATCAAAAATAGAAGTTGATCCATAATACTCCAGACCCCCTATCCCTCCAGTCGATGTTGGCCTCCAGACCTCCTATCCCTCCAGATCCCTCCAAATATCCCTGAGATCTTGTGTTAGATCAGGGTTTCCCAAACTGGGTCCCTCCAGAATCCCTCCAGCCTCCTAACCTCCTATCCCTCCAGAATCCCTCCGACCTTTTGATTCAAATCATATTGGCTTGATGATGAGTTGGTTATTTGAATCACCTATGTAGTGCTAGGGCTAAAAACCAAGACATGCACCCAGGGGGAGGCCCCAGGACCCCGTTTGGGAAACCCTGTGTTGGACAACCAACCATTTGTATGTTAGATCAATATTTGACCTGTTCTACCATCCTGCAACACCCTGTTACTGTCAAACTTCCTGCCACTCATTGCTTTTTAACCCTCCTCCCCCACACTCACTCACACACACACACACACACACACACACTCTATCCCTCTCCACACACATCCCTCCAGACCTCCTATCCCTCCACTATCCCTTCAGACCTCCTATCCTCCAGACACACATCCCTCCAGACCCCCATCCCTCCAGACACACAGACTATCCCTCCAGACCCCCTACAGACATCCACACTACAGACACATCCCTCCAGACCTCCATCCCTCCAGACACAGACTATCCCTCCAGACCTCCATCCCTCCAGACACACAGACACCTCCTATCCCTCCAGACCTCCACACATCCCTCCAGACATCCCTCCAGACCCACACAGACTATCCCTCCAGACACCCCTTCAGACACACACACACCATGACCTCCATGTTTCCCTCTATCCAGACCTCCTAATCCCTCCAGACCTCCTATCCCTCCAGACCTCCTATCCCTCAAAATCCTCTATCCCTCCAGACCTCCTATCCCTCCAGACCCCCTATCCCTCCATACACCCTATCTTTCCAGACCTCCTATCCCTCCAGACCTCCAGACCCCCTATCCCTCCAGACCTCCAGACCCACTATCCCTCCAGACCTCCTATCCCTCCAGACCCACTATCCCTCCAGACCTCCTATCCCTCCAGACCTCCTATCCCTCCAGACCTCCTATCCCTCCAGACCTCCTATCCCTCCAGACCCCCTACCTCCTATCCCTCCAGACCCACTATCCCTCCAGACCTCCTATCCCTCCCTCCAGACCTCCTATCCCTCCAGACCCCCTATCCCCTCCAGATCCCCCTATCCCTCCAGACCCCTACCCCCTATCCCTCCAGACCCTATTCAGACCCACTATCCCTCCAGACCTCCTATCCCTCCAGACCCCCTATCCCTCCAGACCTCCTATCCCTCCAGACCCCCTATCCCTCCTATCCAGACCTCCATCCCTCTATCCCTCCCCAGACCTCCTATCCCTCTATCCCTCCAGACCCCTATGCCTCCAGACCAGACCCCCTATCCCTCCAGACCCCTATCCCTCCAGACCCACTATCCCTCCAGACCTTCTATCCCTCCAGACCTCCTATCCCTCCAGAACCCCTATCCCTCCAGACCCCTATCCCTCCAGACCTCCTATCCCTCCAGACCTCCTATCCCTCCAGACCTCCTATCCCTCCAGACCCACTATCCCTCCAGACCTCCTATCCCTCCAGACCCACTATCCCTCCAGACCTCCTATACCTCCAGACCCCCTATCCCTCCAGTCCTTCTATCCCCCTATCCCTCCAGACACACTATCCCTCCAGACCTCCTATCCCTCCAGTCCTTCTATCCCCCTATCCCTCCAGACCCCCTATCCCTCCAGTCCTTCTATCCCCCTATCCCTCCAGACACACTATCCCTCCAGACCTCCTATCCCTCTATCCCTCCAGACCTCCTATCCCTCCAGTCCTTCTATCCCCCTATCCCTCCAGACACACTATCCCTCCAGAACTCCTA
>NC_060195.1:63066803-63176803 GCF_021184085.1 Oncorhynchus gorbuscha
TATACAGCTCTGGAGGGTGAGACAGCAGGGGCGGTGGGGGAGGCAGGGGGAACAGAGGGTGGAGACGGCTCAGTCAAGGCGGAGTTTGTGATGCTACCAGACGGGGAGGTGAAGGGGGTAAGAGAGGGGGAGACAGAGACCCAGGCAGCAGCCAATGGGAGTACGGGTGAGAAGGGGGAGGCAGGGGGGGGAAATGGGGGAGAAGGGGAGAAGGAGAAGAAACAGAGTTGCAAGTGTTGCACAGTCATGTGAGTGTGTGTGTGTGTGTGTGTGTGTGTGTGTGTGTGTGTGTGTGTGTGTGTGTGTGTGTGTGTGTGTGTGTGTGTGTGTGTGTGTGTGTGTGTGTGTGTGTGTGTGTGTGTGTGTGTGTGTGTGTGTGTGTGTGTGTGTCAGAGGAAGAGAGACTTGAGTGCGTACGTGTGTATGCGTGTCTGATCACACACTTATCAGGACTACAAAACCAAACAGTCCGACTCCTCCTGCCAAGCAGCAAAAACTACAGCCAACACCAACCATATACAGCCAACAGACACTGGAGAATCAGTACTACTTTGTATTACTGTCGTAGTACTACAACAACAACCTACAGCCAGGACAATATACACTAGACTATGTACTACTCTAGTACTACAATAACAATCTACAGTCAGGACAATACACACTAGACTATGTACTACTCTAGTACTACAATAACAATCTACAGCCAGGACAATATACACTAGACTATGTACTACTCTAGTACTACAATAACAATCTACAGCCAGGACAATATACACTAGACTATGTACTACTCTAGTACTACAATAACAATGGGGAAATCTGAAATGGAACCCTATTCCCTATAGTACTTTGGGCCAAAACACTCCCACAGTGCACTAGTATAGGAAAAGGGCTGCTGTTTCAGATGCAGCTAGTACCTCCAGACTGATCAAACAAAACCTCCCTCACTGTGTACTGCTATCGTACTACTATTTACTACGATGTATTTCTTCTGATATGGATCATTCTTTTATTGTGAATGCTATTTTTATATTTTTCTGTCTTGACATATATAGTGTATTCTGTGTGAACTTCTGTATTCTATTCTATTAATATTGTCTTTATTATTGAACTGGATGTGCCGTCACGTTATTGTTGAAAAGAAAATGTAGCAGGTCTTTGTATTGTAATGTGTCTGCTATTGGAGCCATCTGGAAAATGTCTATCATTGTTTTTTAGTCCAGAATATGAAGAAGACATACATTTTGTATATTTCCCCGTGTATCGAGTATTTATCAGTCAGTTTCATATTATATTGTCTCTGTAATATAGTTTCACAGTGTGAACAGTATTCAAATATATTGATATCAAGTTTTATACAATGTATTTATTGGTTTGGTTTCTGCCAAATCATAGCCAGCCACACTCTGCATGCAAGCTTGTACCATCATCACAAATCAATAGGTAAACCAATCAATCAATTCATCAAGCAACCACACCATGTCGTCTGGTACATCTCAGATAACATTATTATCTGTTTTAAACTGTCCATCCCATGTCGTCATCTCTATCTCATCATCTCAAGTCATTTATACTCTACTTACATCTAGTAATCTATTGATCTCTACTCATCTCCTCATTAGACTCACTATGACACTGTGCAACTCATAAACACATTTCACTATTTTATTTTTTATAAATGTAAAGGATGGCTGATTCACTGTTTGAGTCAAGCCCAGCCATTGTTTTAATGCTGATGCTTGTGAATTTGGTTGAGTCGGTGATGTTGAATCTTCTGATGTAGCATTAACTCTCACTCTGATTAGTGTTGTTATTGATCGTAATACTCCTCATCAGGTCTGATCAGTATCATGGGTAACGATATCCATCATCACGGCATATTGCTTAACATGAATGTAATAATGGGTTCTATTGGGATCAAAGGGAAGGTGAAACCTGTCGTCAGCAGAATAAACCTTCCATTCCCAGAGACTCTCTGGTGTCTGTGTGTTCCATTACCCTGCTCTACAGTGTACACTAGGGGGAAGAGAAAGGGTGGGGTCTGGGATGAGAGAGGGAGGGATGAGGGAGGGAATGGAGACCGGAGAGGATAGGTTGAATGAAGCGAAATAGAAAGGGGAGAGGGAGGTGGAGAGAGAAGGTGGGGTTAGGGGGGAGAGAGAGAGAGAGAGAGAGAGAGAGAGAGAGAGAGAGAGAGAGAGAGAGAGAGAGAGAGAGAGAGAGAGAGAGGAGCAAGAGAGTGAGAGATTACAGATCTCTCGCTGGAACCAGGGAGTGTGATGGTCTTCGGTTAGTTGGGGTCGTTTATGGGTCAGATCCACACACCATAGATTACCTCTGCTTTTTTTATGCATTGGAAATAGTAACAACTGTTTCAAACCACTTAATACAACAACAACAAAAACAAGCAAAAAACACATGGGTCAAGTATGCGAAATGCTTTTGAATAATTGACAATTCCATTGGTTTCCATTGTATCCAGCATGCTAATCTGCTGCTGAAGTATGAAGAACGTTGACATTTTGACTCAGCAGGTCTGGTTCAGAGTCCCGAAGTTACCGAAATCACACAGCTGCTCCTCCTCAGTCAGCCCTGTAATAGACAAATTATGCCATCTGTTGGCCAATGCATGAACTACAACCCTGTATGGAATTTGTATTTTCTGAACTGCATGAACTGATTGTGAAACAGGAAAGAAGCAGCATTCGTCGTTTAGTTGCACAGGTTTGCGAGTCAGCTATCCAATACTAGAACATAATAAATCAGTGTGTGTCAATGAAAACCATTCTTCGTTATTTTTTCAGGTAAACAACTGCAACGCAATGGTATGGTTTCACAGTTATTTTGGTCAAGTTTCGGCCGAAAACTTTAAGAGAATGTTATACCCACCCTTTAATGAACCAATCAAATTGCGATGCTAGGTGTAAAGTGCCCTCCCATTTCGGGTTCTTCCAAGTACCTGGACCAATCAACGAACGCCTCGGTGTATTCAGCCATTTTGTATGAAAATCAAGGAAACCTGCCGCGGTTCCAGAGACCTGTAGATTATATCGAACGATGGAAGGGTGAGTGAAAAAGATGTAGTTTCATGTCGAAAAGAAACGGAAATAATCTAACCGTAGTTTGACTTTTTTTGAAATATATATTTTTATATACAGCCGTGCTGTTATGGAATCTGTTTACTATATTTGTGTTTTCTAGTAGTTCAACGTTTAGTTTGAGACGAGATGATGCTTGAAGACTTTCAAACAAGGCTAGCTAGTTAGCATTGTCTGCGCGTGAGCGTGTCCGGAAGAGATGCGAACTAGTTGAAGTTAAGACTTAATAAGGGTTGTTAAAAAAAAAGTATTATACTGTAAATAAAAATAAAAACGCTAGTTGCAGTTTTTTCATGTAGACGAAAAATAACCACCTTTAAAGTATTGCCAAATGTAGTTTAAAAAAACGCCCATCTTGAATCAACGTGTCTTTGTAGCTAGTTTCCGCATTCCATATGTGCGCTCGTGTTTGTGGAAGGCGAATGTCGTGTGTTCAGGATTAGGTTGAATTGTCGAATAACTCTGGTTATTAGCTGGTCATGGGACATTTCAGTTCAACGAAGTGAACTAACGCAACTTTTCACGAGTGATTTCCGTTTCTAGCTAACTGTAAACTTCATAAAGTTAGTAACTAAACTCGCTCTTAAGTCCTGTATTTCCTCGTCCCCTCTCTTTTTTCCCCCCTTTGTCTTGTCTCAACAGACACAAGTTAGATGCTGATCTGTATCCTATGGGACCTGGCTACGTCACAGACATAGAGTAAGTCTGCTGATTGTAAATATAAAACTATCAATCTAAAATTTACAATCAATCTAAAATGTAATGTAACATTTTGAGTTGATTTGCTGATTTGCTTATTGGTTGATCTTTTAGGAAAATGCACCCTGCCCTCTTTGGAGTAAGTCAAATGAGTAACCCCCCGTTTCTCTCTCTCCCCAGTGTCTCAGTGGGTACCAAGGTAGGCATTTTTCTTTTACAATTTAATTCCTTGTTTTTTCCTCTCTGTCTTTACCCCTGTCTTCTGTGCTAAAATGTTGGTTAAAGTCTCTCTCCTCTCTGTCTGTTAGCATGAGTGTCTTCTCATTGTCTCTATGTCCCAGTCAGTTTTCTAGCCTGGCTCTAACAGTAGCTGTATTGTAGAGAGCTGCTGGGCCACTCCAGACATGAGCACCATTGACTGACTGACACAGAGCAGTTTCATTAACTGTAGTCTGTATGAGCAAGACCATCTGTCTGACAGACTGCTCCTCTCCAGTCATAACTCTGTTAATACATTTAACCAGGTTGTATTTGTTGGTGCACGTACCAAAACCTTTTGCAACAGAAAATGGAAACAAGTTTGTTATTGAGCATGTTCATGTTTTCTTCCAGTTAGTGCTTAGTGAATACAACCCAGCTAGGCCTGTCTCTGTCTCCATGATGTATGTGGTTATGATCATTGTGAATGTTCCTTTCTCTTCCAGAGGGGATCTGATGAACTCTTCTCCTCCTACATCATGACCCCAGGTGTGTGTGTGTGTGTGTGTAGCTGATGGTTAATCAGAATGTTCTGTGCTGTTCTCTAGTAGTTAATGGTGCTAACGGTAAGAAGTTAAATTAAAAAGGTGTCTGTGTTTGTAGCCAACGGTAATGACAGTAAGAAGTTCAAAGGTGAGATGCGGAGCCCCAGCGCTCCATCGCGTGTCATCCACCTGCGCCAGCTGCCCGGGGACATCCAGGATTCTGAGGTCATTAGCATGGGAATGCCCTTTGGGAAGGTCACCAACCTTCTGATGATGAAGGGAAAGAACCAGGTACACACACACACACTACAGATCCTTTACCCTAAAGGTGTTCTCACACACACTACAGATCCTTTACCCTAAAGGGGTTCACACACACTACTGATCCTTTACCCTAAAGGTGTTCTCACACACACTACTGATCCTTTACCCTAAAGGTGTTCTCACACACACTACTGATCCTTTACCCTAAAGGTGTTCTCACACACACTACAGATCCTTTACCCTAAAGGGGTTCACACACCCGGCTGATCTTTTTGTGTGTGTGTGTGTGTGTGTGTGTGTGTAGGCGTTCCTGGAGATGAACACTGTGGACCAGGCTCAGACCATGGTGAACTACTACGCTACGGTCACCCCCCTCATCAGACAGCAGCCTGTATTCATGCAGTACAGCAACCACAAGGAACTCAAGACTGACAACTCACCTAACCAAGTGGTAAGAGGACACTTCCACCATTGACCCATACCAATATGAGACTCACTAACTTGTATGTCTGTAGCACATTTGTCAAATCAGTTTTTTTGTCATATGCAGAGGTTACAGCATAGTGCCCACAGTACAATGTAATAACAGTGTATGTTTGTCTCCCCCCCCCAAGAGAGTCCAGGCAGCACTGCAGGCAGTGAATGCTGTCCAGGGTGGCACCATGTTGGGCTCTACCATGTCTGGTATGGGGGGTGTAATGGGTGCAATGGGTGCTACCATGTCAGTTGGCGGGGGAGAGATGGGAGCCAGAGGCATGGCCACCCAGAGCCCTGTCCTTAGAGTCATAGTAGAAAACCTCTTCTACCCCGTCACACTGGAAGTCCTGCACCAGGTACGCACACTCCTCCAGTGTTTCTTAGTCATGAGCGTGTTCAGATGGTGTTCTTTTGCTTGTTGTCAAATTGCCTGCAGCAGGGATGTAACCTGTGTGTGTTCTCCCCTGTAGATCTTCTCCAAATATGGGTCTGTTCTGAAGATCATCACCTTCACTAAGAACAACCAGTTCCAGGCTCTGGTCCAATACGCTGACCCCATGACGGCACAGCACACCAAAATGGTACGTACACCCCCCCCTCTAATAAACCTCTGATTTCTCCATCTCTCTGCTGTCTCCAGATGGTCAGAACATCAGTAATAGATGATGTAAATGGACTTGCCTGAACTTCCACACCCCTAATCCCTCTGTCTCTGCAGTCTCTAGACGGTCAGAACATCTATAACGGTTGCTGTACTCTGAGGGTGAGTTTCTCCAAGCTGACCAGCCTCAATGTGAAGTTTAACAACGATAAGAGCCGTGACTACACCAGACCTGACCTTTCTACTGGAGAGCAACACAACCCTCAGCCTGGAATGGACCAGCACGCGATGGCGGCTGCCGCCGCCTTTGGTAACACACACACACACTTTAGACCGGTGTTTCTCAAACTGTTTTGTGCCAGGAGCTAGCACGTAGCTACCAGGGTGCTCTTCTGGAGACTGTCAAACTGAAATTAGATAATATTCTTTTTCTCTCTCCCTCTCTCCCACCTATCTCTTTCCAGGGTCTCCGGGTCTGATCTCAGCATCTCCTTATGGACACGGATTCCCCCAGGCCTTCACTCTACAGCAAGCTGCAGGTACATCCCCACATTAACACAGTCAGCTGGTTCACTCTACCTGTAGCCTACTACAAACCTTTTCTTACTCCGTTTATTACATAGCTATTGCTACATTGTCAAATCATCGGTCGGCCTACTCCAGCTGCACAGGTTGGCCTCGGTGCTTGAGATATCGTGTGTGTTTCTTTGTGTGTGTCTAGGTTTGTCTATGCCCGGTGCCTTGGCGTCATTCGGTATGGGTCCAGGGGGCATGGCCGCTAGTCGTCTCGGCCTGCAGGCCCTCGGCGGTGGAGGAGGACAAGCTGGCGTCCTATTGGTCAGCAACCTCAACCCAGAGGTCAGGACTGTTACTACCCACACACTCTTTCTCTCACCCACAAGCACACCAGAGTAAACTTTTCCTCTGGGCCCTTTAAATGGGTGTATCTCCACAGTTTAGAACTAAGTCTTCTGTTATCTTCCATTTCATGACTTCCTTTTTGTCTATTCTTGATTTGCTGGAGACTCAATAATCCTTATAGAGACACCCCCCCCCCCCCACCCCATGTTATTGTACTGTGTTATCTGACCTGTTGCATTGTTAATCTCTCTTTTCTCCTAATGTTGCCATAGTGACCGTGTTTTAATTTAGACACTTGTGTTTACTGACATTGTTCTTTTCTTTACCTCCTTTTCTTTCTTTTATTCTCTCTCCTTCCCCATCTCATCCTGCTCTTTGCCCTTTATAAAAACTCACTCCTATGCCAACTGTCTCATCTTTCTCTCTCTATCTCTCCCTCTCTTTCTCCTCCATGTGATCCTCCCGTGGACCTCTTGGCTGCTGACTGCTGGACTCCATCCCTCCATCCCTGACTCCACTCTCCTCCTCCACTTTACCCCTGTCCCCTCCCTCTTTCTCTCTCCCCCTCCCTGGTTCCTCTACCTCCCCCTGCTGTTTATAAAGAGCGTTACACCAAACTGCCTCTTTATTCTCTTTGGTATGTTATCAGCCTTTCGTTTCCCTTTATGACTTTAGATTTTACATTTACCTACTGTTACCAATAATATTATATCATCACTGTACCTACCTCATTCAGTCTTCATTTACCCTTATATTGACCTAAATATTTAAGTTTATTATTTTATCATTCTGTAATCTGTTTCACTTTATATATATTTAATTACCAATTGGTACTGAATCTAACTATCTGTTACCTGGGCTGGTTTTCATGTTGTGGTCTGTCTGCCTGTTGGTCGGTCTGTTTCTGAATCAGAAATCCAAGCTCTCCTTTACATGAATCAGTCGTTTCATTTCAATGGCCAGAAACTGAGTAGTGTGGTGGTATAGAACCTGTTGTCTGGGCATTACAGTAGTCTAGTCTGTCTGCTGTTGATCAAGACGATCACATTACAACACTGACATTACAACTAAGTCTCTTCATGAAAAATGCATCTGGTTTGGAGTGTGCGCTGTGTTTGAACCCTTTTCTGTTCTCCAGGTGTGTATGGCGACGTGATGAGAGTGAAGATTCTGTTCAATAAGAAGGACAACGCTCTGGTCCAGATGGCTGATGGCACACAGGCTCAGCTAGGTACTGTGTGTATGGGACTGGGCGTCTGTGTGTGTTGTGTGCGTTGCAGTAGTTAGTAGCACGTGTGTGTTCTGTTGTTTGACGGGCTTGTCTTCTCCTCAGCGATGAGCCACCTGAACGGGGTGCGTCTTCATGGCCGGTCTCTACGTGTCTCCATGTCTAAACACACCACCGTACAGCTGCCCAGAGAAGGTATGTACACACACTACCATGTCTAAACACACAGCTGCCCTGGGACCGTATGTACACACACTACTATGTCTAAACACACAGCTGCCCTGGGACCGTGTGTACACACACTACCATGTCTAAACACACAGCTGCCCAGAGACTGTATGTACACACACTACCATGTCTAAACACACAGCTGCCCAGAGACTGTATGTACACACACTACCATGTCTAAACACACAGCTGCCCAGGGAAGGTATGGGCCGTCTAACATTCACTACTGTTGTGTCGTGACATGTTCTACTCTATCCTATTCAAGGCCATGAGGACCAGGGGTTGACTAAGGACTATGCCACCTCTCCGCTCCACCGTTTTAAGAAGCCTGGCTCCAAAAACTACAACAACATCTACCCTCCCTCTGGCACACTGCACCTCTCCAACATACCGTACGTACACACACACAACATCCCCTTTATGTTGAGTATCCTATTGCTTTCTCCTAATGCTTTCTCTTTCTCTCTCTAGTCCTGCAGTAGGGGAGGAGGATCTGAAAGCACTGTTCAGCAGTTCAGGAGCTTCAGTCACGGCCTTCAAGTTCTTCCAGTAAGTCTCAACACCCAACTACACTTTTATGACATCACTACCGAATGATCAAATCAAACTTTATTTGTCACATGTGCCCAATACAACAAGTGTAGACTATACCGTGAAATGCTTACTTACAAGCCCTTAACCCAACAGTGCAGTTCAAGAAGAGTTAAGAAAATATTTACCAAGTAGACTAAAACACAATAACAAGGTTATATACAGGGTGCACCGGTACCGAGTCAGTGTGGGCGGGGATGTCTTTGACATCTTTACCTAATGATGCAATAGTCTTTGTGGCATCGCTACCTGACGATGTAATGGTCTTTATGGCGTCTACCCAGTAGTGGAATGGTCTTTATGGCGTCACTACCCAGTAGTGGAATGGTCTTTATGGCGTCACTACCCAGTAGTGGAATGGTCTTTATGGCGTCACTACCTGATGTAATGGGGAATCCTCTTTCCTGGTGTTTGTGTGTATAGGAAGGACCGTAAGATGGCTCTGATCCAGATGAGCTCAGTGGAGGAAGCTGTTGAGAGTCTCATCGAGTTCCACAACCATGACCTGGGAGAGAACCACCACCTCCGAGTGTCTTTCTCCAAATCTACCATCTAACACAATCTCACACACACACACGTAACTACAGAGTACAGACCAAACCTGTTCATCAGAATGCCTTCCACGTCGTTTGTATGTCAAGTCTTATTCCACACGAGACACACTTAATCATTCCTTTATACTTTTTAAAACGTTTTTATCATTATTTTTACACAATTATTTACGTTTACTATGGATATAATCGGTTCATATTTTATTTTAGTAGTTCTACTTCTATGGAGGGAAACTCACAGAACTCTCCAAGATACACATCTAGTATTTCTGTTTCTATACTCTTCAGAATGCATATCTAGTCTTTCTGTTTCTTGGTTTCAATGTTTTGTTTTTTCCATTTGATTTACTTAAAAAAATATATTCAATTGATGAATGTTTTCTGTTTCTACTGTCTGTCCTTGGGATCTTCACCACTAGTCATATTGATCTAACAAAATGCCTTTCTGCAACAGTCTAGTGCCTTAACCAGACCAGCTGGCTAGCCTTTCCATGCTATTACATTGATTTTATACGATTGGACTCTAAAATAAGCTTTTTCTTTGAACATCAATAATTTGATTTGAAATATATGGCTGTGGTCTTCCCTTTTCATTTCTAGATGTACACTATGCATTCCATTTGTATTTTTGTAACATTGGTAGTTCTATACTCTATCATTTTCTATACCGTTTGATATCTACCAGTCACTGCGCATCAAGTCTTAATTCTTGCTCCAGAGGTGCCACTTAACATCATGCAGCATTTAGTCTTTAGTGCCTACTTCACCCCTAATATTTTACACACACATGCAATACTCCACAATTTTATTTCACACAGCCTTAGGTGTTTAGTGCCTACAACACAAATGTATTTATTACCTTTGTTCTGGCACTGACTGTCTATATATGGCTTTTGCTATAGATTCCTCTGTAGCATAAACGGTTTCATGATGTTGTTATTGAGGACCAAAGTACCTACCACCCCTGCTACTTAAACGATCCTTGTCGGTTTAAAAGACAACGTTCTAAACTCTCTTTTCTCCCACTGGTTTGATTCTATGGTCCAAATCGCCTTTAGGGATTTGATTATTTTCATTTTATACCTGATCAGTCAGCCACTAGATTTAGTAAAAATTGTAATTTTGAGTGAGTTATACCTTATTTTAAATTATAGTTAAATTCCTCTGTTGGTAGAGTACTTTAAGCATGAATATATACTGTATGTTGACCTAGTTGGTGATATCACAGTGGATAGCTGTGATGTAGTTCTGTATTCCTCTCCTGGTAACGGTTGTCGCTTTTATTTTCCATTATGGGTTTTATTGGGGTCCGGGATCAACGGGATGTGATGTCATGAAGCAGTGGGAGGGTTTTTGTCTGTCTCTATATTTAGTGTTTTTGTACCACAGTGATTTGGATTAAAGATTCCATTTCATTCCAACATGTATATTTTGATATATAGTTAACAAACGTTGATTCCAACATGTATATTTTGTTATAAAGGTAATGCCAGCTTTCTCTGGAGGGCTGTAAAGATGAGTTTTGTATCACAAAGAAATTAAACTTAATGGAACACAGCCTTGTGTCTGTGTTTTTGATGTTTGTTGATTTCCAAATGGCCCCCTAGTCTCAAGGCACTACCCCTGGCCCTACTCCCTATAGGCACACTTGTAGATCTGAAAGGATTTGAGAGGTTTTAAGCAAGTTTCTCTGCCTTCTGATAGGCTTGGGAATCTGGTCAATCCCTGTATGGCCACTTGGTGGAGCCAGAGCCATGTATAGGGAGGGATACAGTATACATCACTGTATCCAGGAAAATAATATGGCACTAGGTGGAGCCATTTCTCGCTCTGACTCCTCATGTCCCACTTATAACCATAGGGGTCTGGTGGTGGTGATGAAATGGTAGTAATTTCCCACCCACACATTCTGATGTTCAATATACAGTACAAGTCAAAAGGACATACCTACTCATTCAAGGGTTTTTCTTTGTTTTTTTACATTGTAGAATAGTGAAGACATCACAACTATTATATAACACATGGAATCATGTAGTAATCAAGAAAGTGTTAAACAAATCAATATATTTTCTATTTGAGATTCTTCAAAGTAGCCACCCTTTGCCTTGATGACAGCTTTGCAAACTCTTGGCATTCTCTCAACCAGCTTCACCTGGAATGTTTTTCCAACAGTCTTGTAGGAGTTCCCACATATGCTGAGCACCTGTTGGCTGATTTTCCTTCACTCTGTGGTCCAACTCATCCCAAACCATCTCAATTGGGTTGAGGTTGGGTGATAGTGGAGGCCAGGTCATCTTATGCAGCACTCCATCACTCTCCTTGGTCAAATAGCCCTTACACAGCTTGGAGGCGTGTTAGGTCATTGTCCTGTTGAAAAACAAATGATAGTCCCACTAAGCACAAACCAGATGGGATGGAGTATCACTGCAGAATGATATGGTAGCCATGCTGGTTAAGTGCCTTGAATTCTAAATAAATCAGTGTCACCAGCAAAGCACCATCACACCTCCATGCTTCACGGGGGGAAACCACACATGCGGAGATAATTGGTTTACCTACTCTGCGTCTGACAAAGACACAGCGGTTGGAACCAAAAATCTCAAATTTAGACTCATCGGACCAAAGGACAGATTGCTCGTGTTTCTTGGCCCAAGCAAGTCTCTTCTTCTTATTGGTGTCTTTTAGTAGGGGTTTCTTTGCAATTTGAACATGAAAGCTTGATTCACGCAGTCTCTGAACAGTTGATGTTGAAATGTGTCTTTTACTTGAACTCTGTGAAGCATTTATTTGGGCTGCCATATCTGAGGCTTGTAACTCTAATGCACTTATCCTCTGCACCATTCCTATGGTGGTCCTCATGAGAGCCAGTTTCTTTATAGAGCTTGATGGTTTTTGCGACTGCACTTGAAGAAACTTTCAAAGGTCTTGACATTTTCCGGATTGACTGACCATGTCTTAAAGTAATGATGGACTTTCGTTTCTCTTTGCTTATTTGAGCTGTTCTTGCCATAATATGGACTTGGTCTTTTACCAAATAGGGCTATCTTCTGTATACCACCCCTACCTTGTCACAACACAAGTAATTGCCTCAAATGCATTAAGAAGGAAAGAAATTCCACAAATTAACTTTGAACAAGGCATACCTGTTAACTGAAATGCATTCCAGGTGACTACCTCATGAAGCTAGTTGAGAGAATGTCAAGAGTGAACAAAGCTTTCATTAAGGCAAAGGGTGGCTACTTTGAAGAATCTCAAACGTAAAATACATTTGGATTTGTTTAACACTTTTTTGGTTACTAGATGATTCATATCTGTTATTTAATAGTTTTGATATCTTCACATTTATTCTACAATTTAGAAAATAGTACAAATAAAGAAAAACCCTGGAATGAGTAGGTGCGTCCAAACTTTTGACTGGTACTATATATATTTTATAACTGCCCTTGTAAAAAAAACTAATCCGTCATTATCCTGCATATGAAGCGGGCCAGTAACCGGAGGGTTGCCAATTCAGATCCCAGGGCTCATGGGGAATATCTGCTGGGTGTGAGCAGACAGCCGGAGGGCTCTTGGCAGTGGCCTCTATCCCATGTCCTACATACTGCCTTTGCGCCCTTGAGTAAGGCACTTAAGCTCACACAGCTCCAGGGTTGCTCTGCCCTGTTCTGCTCGAGTGTTGAGTTGGGTAGAGCATCTACAAGCTTCTTCATCCTCCTGCATGTGTGTTTAAACATGCACACTCCAGACCGGCAGAGAAATGGAGAGGAGCGAGACAGGAGACTAGGACGGAGGGGTAGAGGAGGGATGAGAGGTGTGTGTTTAAACATGCACAATCCAGACCGGCAGAGAGATGGAGAGGAGCGAGACAGGAGACTAGGACGGAGGGGTAGAGGAGGGATGAGAGGTGTGTGTTTAAACATGCACGCTCCAGACCGGCAGAGAAATGGAGAGGAGCGAGACAGGAGACTAGGATGGAGGGGTAGAGGAGGGATGAGAGGTGTGTGTTTAAACATGCACGATCCAGACCGGCAGAGAAATGGAGAGGAGCGAGACAGGAGACTAGGACGGAGGGGTAGAGGAGGGATGAGAGGTGTGTGTTTAAACATGCACGCTCCAGACCGGCAGAGAAATGGAGAGGAGCGAGACAGGAAACTAGGACGGAGGGGTAGAGGAGGGATGAGAGAGGTGTGTGTTTAAACATGCACGCTCCAGACCGGCAGAGAAATGGAGAGGAGCGAGACAGGAGACTAGGACAGAGGGGTAGAGGAGGGATAAGAGGTGTGTGTTTAAACATGCACACTCCAGACCGGCAGAGAAATGGAGAGGAGCGAGACAGGAGACTAGGACGGAGGGGTAGAGGAGGGATAAGAGGTGTGTGTTTAAACATGCACACTCCAGACCGGCAGAGAAATGGAGAGGAGCGAGACAGGAGACTAGGACGGAGGGGTAGAGGAGGGATAAGAGGTGTGTGTTTAAACATGCGTGCTCTAGACAGCCACCTTATGAATAATTCAGTCAGACAGTCAGACCACATGCAGCTGGGTCTGGGTTGTTTGGGTTAGGATAGTTAGTTTATTATTAATTTAGGTTAGGATGGTTAGTTTATTATTAATTTATTTAGGTTATGATGGTTAGAATGGTTAGTTTATTATTAATTTATTTTGGTTATGATGGTTAGAATGGTTAGTTTATTATTAATTTATTTAGGTTATGATGGTTAGAATGGTTAGTTTATTATTAATTTATTTAGGTTATGATGGTTAGAATGGTTAGTTTATTATTAATTTATTTAGGTTATGATGGTTAGAATGGTTAGTTTATTATTAATTTATTTAGGTTATGATGGTTAGAATGGTTAGTTTATTATTAATTTATTTAGGTTATGATGGTTAGAATGGTTAGTTTATTATTAATTTATTTAGGTTATGATGGTTAGAATGGTTAGTTTATTATTAATTTATTTAGGTTATGATGGTTAGAATGGTTAGTTTATTATTAATTTATTTTGGTTATGATGGTTATAAAGGTTTATTACACAGAGCAGACCCAGTGTGCCAGTAGATGTATTATTTTACAGCTGTATTTGGGTTATATTGGTTATGATGGGGGTATATATATATATATATAGGTCTGTTCATACAGATTAGTATTTATTCTTACAATACTCTTAATACTTCGATTATATACATTCTTGCAGCACAGATGCGCTACAATGATAACTACATTATTGTGGAACAGTACAAAGGTAGTAATACCTTAATTGTACAATAAAGGAGTAGTAACTAATTGATTACACGTTTTGTAAAGACATAGTAACTGGATTGACAGTGATAATCTAACCTAACCTAACACTGTCAGTATTATCCTAACCCATGTTATGTATATGTGGAGTTTAATACAGCTGAACTAAGCGGCTTCAGAGCCGCGAGAGCAGTGAGTCAGACATTGTCCCCAGAGGTAAGAGACTGAGACACTCCGCCAGCTCAGAGTGAGAGGGGGAGGGAGGGGAGAGGGAGGATGGGGAGAGGGAGGGAGAGGGAGGATGGGGGGAGGGAGGGAGAAAGAGGGAGGATGGGGAGAGGGAGGGAGAGAAGGAGGTGAAAACAAGCAGTGAGGAGATTGTGGCAGCAGCGAGAGCTGAGAATCAGATTCACCACGAGGAGTGTTGTCACCATGAGAGACTGTTGGAAGGATCGCCACGTTATTCACTCTGTCGGTCTGTCTCTCTGCCAGTCTGTGTGTGTCTCTGCCAGTCTGTGTGTGTGTCTCTGCCAGTCTGTGTGTTGTTCCGTAAAGAACATTGTGGAGTGTGGACCATGAAGCCGAATTGTATTTTACATCCAAATCAGCAGAAACAGACAGAAGAGGAACTTGGGACGGGAGGAGCGTGACAGCTGGTGATCTCTGATGAAAACGAGCAGCAATAACAGGACCCAACCAACCACTCTCACGGAGGAAACGATTAACCTGTCATGGTTTATTGACCCGAACGGACATCTGAAGAATATTCAAATGGACCTCCCTTAATAAAGGGAGATGTTCAGGACCAGATAGAAACTGGTCAGTACCGAAACATCTTACAGAGGAACCTTCATCACCAAAAACACAATTTCTCACTGAAGAAAGTGTTCAGTACCAAAACAACTCCCGGAGGAAACTGTTACGAACCAATATATCTCTTACGGAAGACAGCTCAGTCCCAGCGAGCTGAGGGGAGTCAGGATGTTCGGTCCCCAGACGACATTAAACCCAGATTGGATTTGGCTTTGTGTCTCATTGTGGAGTGGAGGGGAGGAGTGGAGAGAAGAGGTTTCTATTTGTGCTGATGGTGTGTGATCGATAAAGAGAACGACATCGTGAGATCGCTGATAATTCATCAACGCCAGTATTGATAGAAATACAGAAATATGTCAAATAATAACAATCACCGTAATCAATCATCAATGGACAGACAGTGGACTTAAGATAAACGCGTGGATTCAGGAGAATGAAAGTCACTAGTTTGGATGTCATATTCAGGGGAGCACATGATGTACAGAGAGGATAAGGGAGGACAAGTCTCAGACCCTGGCAAGAACATAGACACTCTTCCTGTATTGATTGAGATTGAGTGATTTGCGCAACATGCAAGTGCAACAGGTTAGGTTTGGGCATGCTAGCGATTTGGTTAGGGTAAGGTTAGCTTTGGGCATGCTAGCAATTGGTTAGGGTAAGGTTAGCTTTGGGCATGCTAGCGATTGGTTAGGGTAAGGTTAGCTTTGGGCATGCTAGCGATTGGTTAGGGTAAGGTTAGCTTTGGACATGCTAGCAATTGGTTAGGGTAAGGTTAGCTTTGGGCATGCTAGCAAAGTGGTCAAGGTCCAAATAAGGTTTGTAAACAAAAACACGCCAAAACAACACACCTGGATTCAAACCACATTACAAAGTCCTGCACACTACGACCTCTGCCACCCTGTTTCCACTAACAGGCTGGAACATTCGGAATGGACTGGGATCTTTGAATGCTCAGACACTGATTGAGACGGTCCATGCACTGGATATTCCAACTCAACTGTAAGCTAACATAATCAGCGAAGCAGACTTCAAGTGGACACTATGATGTTGTGTGTAACAGGTTGGAGGAGTGTGAGGTGGACGGCTCGGCCTGGTCAGAGGAGTGTGAGGTGGACGGCTCGGCCTGGTCAGAGGAGCGTGTGCTCGTGTGTGACGCAGGTGGTTCTGATGTGTCTGACTGTCCTGTCTACCTGTCTGTCCGTCTGGGCTGAAGACCAGATCATCTTCGACCACCACGCTGTCTACTGGAACAGCACGAACCCCAGGTAGGATGATACAGTGTGTGTGTGTGTGTGTGTGTGTGTGTGTGTGTGTGTGTGTGTGTGTGTGTGTGTGTGTGTGTGTGTGTGTGTGTGTGTGTGTGTGTGTGTGTGTGTGTGTGTGTGTGTGTGTGTGTGTGGATGCTATAATTGAGCTGAAAGCTCCTTTTGTCTCTGATAGACAATGAGGGCATCATGCCTCCCTCTCTAGTTATTGAGTATAGCTGATACACGCGCGCACGCACGCACGCACGCACGCACGCACACACACACACACACACACACACACGATGCTGTGGTTAGCTGGGTCTCATTGACATGGTGCAGAGCAGCCTCGCTCTGTCGGTCTAATGAATTCTGACAGACTGGACAGCATCCCCTCCCTCCCTCCCTCCCTCCATACCCCCTCTCTCTCTCTCTCTCTCTCTCTCTCTCTCTCTCTCTCTCTCAGGTACATATATAAACAGTGAAAGTGCTCCCACTCTATCACGGTTGAATTACCACTAACCTGCTAACAGCCCTGTCTCCCCCTGCAACACACACACACCGACACTGCTGATTTAGTTCAGCTAACAGCCCTGTCTCCCCCTGCAACACACACACACCGACGCTGCTGATTTAGTTCAGCTAACAGCCCTGTCTCCCCCTGCAACACACACACACCGACGCTGCTGATTTAGTTCAGCTAACAGCTCTGTCTCTCCAGAAGTGCTCAAATATTTAACAGGCAAGGAGGAAGAGTCTCCTCTCTCTCTCTCTTCGTCTCTTTCCTTCTTTTTTCCCTTTCTCACTCTGCTCTTCCTGTAAGGGATTTCTTCCATTGAAGGAGAGGCGGACCAAAACGCAGCGTGGTTTCTATTCATTGTTCTTTAATGAAGAAAACTATACATGAACAGACTAACAAAAACAAGAAATGTAAAAACCTAAAACAGTCCTATCTGGTGCAAACACAGAGACAGGAACAATCACCCACAAACACACAGTGAAACCCTGGCTACCTAAGTATGATTCTCAATCAGAGACAACTAATGACACCTGCCTCTGATTGAGAACCATACTAGGCCGAAACATAGAAATACCCAAATCATAGAAAAACAAACAGACTGCCCACCCCAACTCACGCCCTGACCATACTAAATAATGACAAAACAAAGGAAATAAAGGTTAGAACGTGACACTTCCCCTCCTCCCTCTGTCAACGTGCTAGATCAGACAGCATGCTTTGTTTGTGCAATGCTATTGTTGTATCGCTGAATTAATGTGTGATGGGAGGTTGATGGAAAAGTTCGTTTAAACAGAAACAAATTAACAGGAGATGAGTTTCAAACCACACACACACACACACACACGCACACACGCACACACACACACACACACACACACACACACACACACACACACACACACACACACACACACACACACACACACACACACACACACACACACACACACACACACACACACACACACACACACACACACACACACACAGAGCTTTGTTTCTGCGAAACACACATGCACACACACACACATCCTGTCTCTATAGCCTCAGAAAATAGCCAAATCTAATCCCAGGGTTTATCCTTCAAAGTAATTATTTCCTCCCCATCCCGTTTCCTCCTGATCCCGTTTTCTCCCCATCCCAATTTCTCCCCATCACGTTTTCTCCTCTCTCTTCTGGGAGGCTTTGTGGTTCTCTACATCCTCCTCCAGAGGTCCCTAATGATGATTGCAGAGGGCTTCATGCTATGGGATGGATGTCCTCAGAGAGACACTGAAAGGGGAAGATAGTAGCTCGTGTGTGTGTCTGTGTGTGCAGAAAGGCCTACTCTCCTCTCAACTGTGTCAGACACACAGACTTAGCCATGTGCAGTCTCTCCTGTCCCCTGCGCCACATTCACATCCATGTATCTGTTCTGACACACATCTTTACTATACACTTACATGTAACAGCAAACCTTTGTGTGTTTGTGTGTGTCTCTCTGTCTCATCTTACTGTCTTCTCTGTTCGACATGAAACAGCCTCTGTCTGCCTGCCTGTCTGTCTGCCTGTCTGTGTGTCTGTGTGTCTGTCTTCCTTTTATTTCCACTATGACTGATGTACATCAGTTATGACAAACACTTCTAAACAGGAGACTAGACAACAAAAGCCTTTAACATCTCTGACCTGATTACAATACAATAATCAAAGCTTCTGGTGTGTGTGTTTGTGTAAGCTCTCAGTACACCTTTTTTACAGAGTGAGAGAGAGAGGGAGGGAGACAGAGGTTGTAAGGAGAGAATGAGAAGAGTTATGGAGCGAGAGGTGGATGAGAAAAAGTATATGGAGAGAGACAGGAAGAGATGCTTTGCTGGTGTACACAATGTGTTTTCCACTTGGTTTAGCTTCACAGGTGATGTTAAACGTCTATAAAACTTTTGTCAGGACTCGGAACAGCTTTCACTCAGCAAACTTTGTTAGCAAATCTGTTTTTAGTGGTGTGTGTGTTTGATATTGCAATCACATCACCACTCATGATACATTTTAAAAGATGGAGGCACTTGTCTGAAATATCCCCTTATTCTTAATCTGATCTCGCTTCACTGACAGGTCCTTCTTGAATTACGGTGACATTTGGGCACTTTGGAGAAAAAAGTACTTCATTCTTCTAGATGCGTATTTATTTCAATGTATTTAGTTACATCTTCCCATTCTAAATCAACTAACATGGTACCTTAATGACTTTAAATAACGTTTACCATTATGATAACATTGTGTCACCAGTAGGAGTATTAACACCAATGAGGGCAACACCAATGTGTCACGTGTGCTCCCTCTCCGACCTCTAGGTCACCAGGCTGCTCGTTATGGTGCACACCTGTCACCATCGTTACGGGCACCAGCGCCTCATGAGACTCACCTGGACTCCAACACCTCCCTGATTACCTTCCCTATATATGTCACTCCCTTTGGTTCCTTCCCCAGGCGCCATTGTTCCTGTTCATGTCATTGTTTGCTGTTTTTGTATTTGTATTTAAACACTCACTCCCTGAACTTGCTTGCCGACTCTCAGCGCACTCGTTACACAATGAAACATTTTAGGTTGAGGTTTTTCTGAAATGGAGGCCACAAATGCTGAAATCTAAGGTCATCAATCACTTAAAAAGAATGTACTGAAGTGATATGATTAATCATATTGCTCACAATGATATTTCCCTTCATTTAAATTCACTAAACACCACGTGGCACTTTGGATTGAAACACACCACATGATTAACTGAATCTTCAAATGTATGACGCACTTAAAGGGTTTGTTCAGCTAATAATTGTATTTAATATAGACCCCTCCCTGATAAGTTTGCCAATGGAGAGAATGCTCAAGGTTCTTGTATATCTTGCTAATCATTGATTTTCAAGGCGGTAACCAATGAAATAACACTGAGGGACACACATTATACTGGTAACTTCATAGCCTTCTTTGTTTTTATTGATCTATACAATACCTGATAGTAGATGTCAAAGATAGCAGATATATACAAGATACAGTGCCTTGCGAAAGTATTCGGCCCCCTTGAACTTTGCAACCTTTTGCCACATTTCAGGCTTCAAACATAAAGATATAAAACTGTATGTTTTTGTGAAGAATCAATAACAAGTGGGACACAATCATGAAGTGGAACGACATTTATTGGATATTTCAAACTTTTTTAACAAATCAAAACCTGAAAAATTGGGCGTGCAAAATTAATGTTTGAAATGTGTTTGAAATGTGGCAAAAGGTCGCAAAGTTCAAGGGGGCCGAATACTTTCGCAAGGCACTGTATCTGGTGTACTGCATTAGAAACACAATATACTAGAGATATTAGATGGAAACATTCAATATTAGATGGAAAGAAGGTATTCGACACAGACGCACGCCCACCCACACACACCACAATGAAATGACAGGAGTGAGAAAGGAAAGAAGTAGAGAAATAGACTATAAGAAAGGCAGGGACAAAGACAGGGGAGATAAAGAGATTACAGGAGGAGTTACAGGAGGAATGTGTGAGGTATGAGTTGTGGCGTACGGCTGTGGAGCTGCATACTCGCTGTTTGATCACACAAACTTCAAACGCACACTTCTGTCTTCTTTCCAGATCCCAGACCTGTGTGTCTTTGTGTGTGTGTGTGTTAGAGATGGTGCACTGTTCTAAACTGGGTCGGTCCTAAAAACTAGACTGCTGAGAAAGTGGCGGTGCAGCTACCTTCTAACATTACTAACAGCTTTATGCTGGGCTTCTTAAAGGGATAGTTCACCCAAATGATTAAATGCCTTAATAGTTTCCTTACCCTGAAAGCGGTCCTATGGACAAGGACAGACTGTAATCCACGCTTTGGGTGTGTTTACTCATGGTGACCAACCACTAACTTTAAGCATTAGTGTGTGTGTGTGTGTGTGTTTTGGAAAGGGATTGTGATAGCTTATTATTCTGAAGTTTTTCTTGCTGTCATCTGTGAGAGAAACACAATTGGAGAAATACTTGTCTGTCTGAGGTTTTCAGAGGTGTGTGTGTGTGTGTGTGTGTGTGTGTGTGTGCCACAGCTGGTGTGAAAATGCTCCCAGCAACATCTCCTCATTGGTTCAGAGTTCAAAGACTGTTTTCTCTCTGGTTGGGGAGAGAGGGAATTACCCCCCCCCCCCTCTTACACACACACACACTGCTGTCTTTATTAGTCTTGAGGAGGTGATGAGGTACAATTTCTCCTTCCTACTTTCTCACTAATTCATAGAGACTGCCTGGATGTATAATTCATGTTCTCCCTGCCATCCTCATTCAGGTGTGTGGGTGCGTGCATTCGTGCACTGTGCTATTTCGCAAATGTGCTATTCAGCCTTAACATGTTTCAGCTGTGAAGAAGAACATCTCCTGTAATGCTTCCACATTCGTCTCTAAGCATAGCTCTACCCCCCCCCCCACACACACACACACACTAACCTCAGCTGAAACCCTGTACTCTACAAATAATTTATACTTTATATTATTAATATAAATAATGATGTAGATCCATCTACACTAGATCTACACTAGATCCATCTACACTACAAGAGTGTCAAATTATTTAGAAATTAGTTCTATGTTTTGTACGTAGACATTGATAAAAGTGTTATTAGCCAAATGTCTTTCTCTAAACTACCGTCAAATCACTTAGACTTTCAAATGTATAGGCTGATAGGTTCATACTTTATTAATCCTCAAGACGACATTTCAGTAGAGAAAGCTGAGAGACATAAGAGGGTTAAAAGTAGAAATGTGTTAAATCATTTGAAGAGAAAAAGAGGAAGTTTATACAGTGAGAGAGACAAAGGGGTTAGAAAGGATGCTGGTTGTCTGGTTAGAGAATCCTCTATAGATGCTGGTTGTCTGGTTAGAGAATCCTCTATAGATGCTGGTTGTCTGGTTAGAGAATCCTCTATAGATGCTGGTTGTCTGGTTAGAGAATCCTCTATAGATGCTGGTTGTCTGGTTAGAAGAGATGCTGGTTGTCTGGTTAGAGAATCCTCTATAGATGCTGGTTGTCTGGTTAGAGAATCCGCTATAGATGCTGGTTGTCTGGTTAGAGAATCCTCTATAGATGCTGGTTGTCTGGTTAGAGAATCCGCTATAGATGCTGGTTGTCTGGTTAGAGAATCCTCTATAGATGCTGGTTGTCTGGTTAGAGAATCCGCTATAGATGCTGGTTGTCTGGTTAGAGAATCCGTTATAGATGCTGGTTGTCTTGTCACGAACCGGCTCAAAGCCTGTAACAAAAGGGAGACAACGTGGAGATAAGGAGTAATAAAAAATATATTTATTAAATAAGTAATAATAATAATATATGCCATTTAGCAGACGCTTTTATCCAAAGCGACTTACAGTCATGTGTGCATACATTCTACTAAGTATAATATACAATGGTGTCTGTAATCAGTAGTCAGTAGTGTAAGGGAGTGTTTTGCATGAATGTGATAATGCAGGGTGTTGAAAGGTTCCAAAGCAAACAACCAAAAAACCACCAAGAAAAACAACCAAATCTATAAAGGTGTCTGCATGGAGAGAGTCTCCTCCATGAATGGGGAAGTGGTGTATTTATCCTGGGAGACACCGGGCCCAGGTGTTTCCCATGTAGCTGACGACCCTCACAACTCCGCCCACCATCATCCTAATAAGGAAATAAAAGAGAGAATACGGCAGACAGAGTGGGAGGGTCGTCACCCCCCATAAAACCGGGGACCAACAAGGACCCCGGGACAAAATACCAGCCTCTAAGTTCCAAATTGACACAGCTTCTGCGCCACAAATTGATGAGGTTTTACGTGCTCACACTTACAATTTGCCCCAGCCAACCTCCTCCCCAGACCTCAGCGACCTTCGCACAGGAAGCAACATTTAAGAGGAAAGAAGAAAACAAGACCAGGAGGGAGCAGACAGGACAGAGAGAACGTGACAATACGAAACAATGGTCAGTCGCGTAAACATTTAGGAACAGGGCGCACGAGAGAGCGCATCAGCAATCACGTTTTCAGTCCCCCGGATGTGCCTCACATCGAGATGGAATGATTGTAAAAATAAACACCATCGCATTATCCTCTGGTTTGGACACATCATGGACCTCAAAAAAGTGAGGGGGTTATGGTCGGTGTAGACCACAATAGGTACTACCCCCGACCCGACATACACTTCGAAGTGTTGTAGCGCCCAAATGAGTGCTAGCGCTTCCTTTTCAATAACCGAATAGTTCAACTGATAATCGTTAAACATTTTGGAAAATAAACTAACAGGCCTCTCAATCCCAGACACATCTGCTTGCAGAAAAACTGCACCTGCCCCCACATGACTAGCATCCACCTGCAAGGTAAATGACAAATCCACACGAGGAGCAGCCAGCACTGGAGTTGAGGTAAGCAACATCTTTGCATCTTCAAAAGCGTGTTGACAACGAGTAGACCAAACGTAAACAGCCTTAGCTTTCAGCATATCTGTCAAGGGAGCGACCACAGTAGAGAAGTTATTACAGGACGCACTTCACCCTGATCAACCACTTTTCCAAGGTATGTAACGGTCGCCTGAGCAAACTCACATTTAGCCAGATTGATTGTGAGGCGACCCGCAGCCAGACGTTCGAACAAGGCTTGAATACGGGACAGATGTTCTTCCCAAGTATCTTCATATATCACTACATCGTCCAAATAAACAGCGCACCCGGTCAGACCGGCGACAACCCTGTTCATAAGTCGCTGAAAAGTGGCAGGTGCGTTGCGCAGACCGAAACTCATAACCAAATACGAGTACAGACCAAAGGGTGTAATAAAGGCAGAGATATAACGTGCCCTACTCGTCAGTGGCACCTGCCAATAGCCATTTAACAGGTCAAATTTGCTCACAAACTTAGCTGCACCGACTTGATCAACACAGTCCTCCATCCGAGGAAGAGGAAATGAATCTGGCTTTGTGACACTGTTTACCTTACGGTAGTCCGTACAAAAACGGTTTGTTCCATCCAGTTTACTGACCAAGATACAGGGAGAAGCCCAACTGGAGAAAGAAGGCTCTGCTATCTTACTCTCCAGCATGTACTTGACCTCAGCATCCAGACAACGTAGTTTCTCTGAAGAAACTATAGAACCGCTGACGAATGGGGTCAGCACATCCAATGTCAATATCATGTTCTATTAAGTTTGTACGTGTAGGTGTATCAGAAAACAAACCTGGAAATCTCTGAATCAGACCAACCATCTCTTTCCGCCCATCAACAGGTAGGTGAGTGAGAAGACTGTCTAAAATATCCAGTGTTTCTGAATTTTTCAATCTACCCTGCAATATACAATCGTCAGGACTAGGAACATCTTCCTCCTCATGCACAGATCTAGCACGACAAGAACCCAAGGAAACAACGGTATCAGCCAAAAGAACAGGTTTACCGTCCTCTGTAGAATCCCACTGTTCAGTCTCAGAGGAACGTGCATAATAGGGTTTTAACAGATTTACATGGCACAGCTGGTGTGCTTTCCTCCGTTCTGGAGTGGCAACTAGATAATTTTGCTCAGTGTACTGGCGCACCACTGTATATGGACCTTGAAACTTGGCTTGAAAAGAAGAACCAACAATTGGCAGCAGAGCAAGAACCTGGTCACCTGGACTAAAGTGACGAGGCTCAGTTCGGCGATCAAATATGCCCTTCATCCTCTCCTGTGAAGATGATAACTTCTCTTTAGCCATTTCACCAAAGGCGTACAGCCGTCGCCGGAAATCACACACATACGATAACAGGGACTGAGGAGGCTCGGGAGACTTCCAGTCATCCTGGAGAACATAAAAGTCCACGCACCCTATGTCCAAACACAAGGTAATTTAGACTGAAACCTGTGCTCTCCTGTGAAACTTCCCTAGCGGCTAACAGTAACCAAGGCAACCCCTCCTCCCAATCCTTATCCATCTCAGTACAATTAGCTCTCAACAAAGACTTAAGTGTTTGATGGAAACGTTCCAGTGCTCCTTGACTTTGCGCGTGATAGGCGCTAGACAAATTGTGTTTAATATGGAGCTGTTGAAGAACCTGACTAAACAGATTAGAGGTAAAATTAGATCCTTGATCACTCTGAATGACCTTAGGGATTCCAAACAATGAGAGAAACTGAGTCAAAGCTTTTAACACCGATTTAGTCGTGATAGGTCGGAGAGGATAGGCAGCAGGAAACCTAGTGGTCTGACACGTCACAGTGAACAGGTAACTGCTACCCTTTTTAGAACAAGGCAGAGGACCCACACAGTCAATAATCAGAAACTCAAAAGGTTGGCTGAGTACAGGAATAGGAAACAATGGTACTGGTTTAATAGCTTGATTAGGCTTACCAGTTCATTGACAGGTGTGACAAGTTTTGATAAAATCAGAAACATCCCTCTTTAATCTAGGCCAAAAGAAATGTCTTAATATGCGATTGTAGGTTTTCCTCACCCCCATATGTCCAGCAACGTCGCTGTGAGAAGTTTCCAACACCAACTCACGAAGCTTAACTGGTACAACAACCTGACTAATTGCCTCCCCCAGAAAACAACTATCATGAGACACCCACTTTCTCATCAGGACATCCTCTTGGAGAAAATAGCCATGGGCGACATCTCCCAATTGTTCTATTGGCACAATTTGATCACGCAACTCTTCCAACGTGGGGTCATCCCGTTGCGCATTGATTAGATCTGAGCGGGTAACAGATAACGGGATAACAGGGAAAACAGTGACATACTTTGTATTATTATCATTAGTCGGCGCAGTGACCAGTTCGCCACGGCTCATAGAACGTGTCACTGCACACGCAGAGAACACCTCTGGGAAACTCTGTACACTCATCAGGAATCCCAACAAATGATGGCTTAGTGGAAACCACTAGAGATGGAAACACGACAGGCCATACGCGCTCACCAGCCAAGTTATTCCCAAGGATAACATCGATACCCTCAAAAGGCAACGAAGGACGCACCCCCACAACAACTTCACCCTTCACCAGCCCACAATCCAACATCAGTTTATGCAATGGAACTGACAGAGTGTTCAAACCTATTCCCCTAATTAGAACACTATTCCCCGAATCAGTCTCAGCAGAAAAGGGTAACACAGACTCCAACACAAATGATTCAGAGGCACCTGTGTCTCTCAGGATCTCCACTGGCACTAGGTCTTTACTTCCTTACATAGACACAAAACCTTCCGTAATGAAAGGTAAATAGTCTGGATCAATATGGACTTTCACATTCTCCTGGGCCTGAGGAAATGAGTCATGAATGAACTGATGTGGAACAGGTGCAGCTAACGCAGTAGGCTTAGATATAAGCACCCTTTGACCTGAGAAGTGGACATTCGTTTTTCCAATGACCTGAACCTTGACAGTAGTGACACTCCTGCCCAAAGTCAGCTTTACCATGGGAGTCAGGCTCAACCCTAGTTGAATAGAACTCTGCCCAAGAACCAAAGTATCTCGGTGAGCGAAGCCCAAATCTATCCGGACGCCCCCCCACTCTTTCCGAATATGGGGCTCTGCAAAGACAGTCAACACATACTCGTCCGCCAAAACCGCAGCTTCAGCAACATTCTATACTTTCTGTTCGTTAATATACGTGGCAATACGATCAGGAATTGTGTCCTTAAATTACTCTAACATAATCAGATCACACAGCCCTTGGAAAGTCACAACTGCAGAGGCGGAACACCAGCGATTAAACTGTAAAGATAACTGTCGCGCAAACTCAACATGAGTCTGGTTATCATCCCTTTTTAAAGTTCTAAATCGTTGGCGGTAAGCCTCAGGGACCAATTCATAAATCTGTAACACAGCTGTTTTAACTTTATCATAACTGGCACTGTCGTGTACACTAAGAGCTGAATATGCTTCCTGCGCTTTACCAGTCAGCACACACTGCAACATTAAAGTGCGGTCAGAATCAGGCCAACTCCTAGCGTCAGCAACCCGCTCAAACAACGAAAAGAATGTCTCGGGGTCCCTTTCATTAAACCGAGGCAATAACCGTAAGTTCCCAACAATATCAAATGTCTCTGGGGCACGACCAAAAGCGGAACTACCCCTAGGTAAATCTGGGTCACCTTCCCAAAACAAACTCTCCCCTGAGATCTTTCCTTCCCTAACCAACTCTATACGCTCTTGTTGCAGCTTGATTTTAGCACGCTCCATATCTTGTTTAAATGCCAATTATTTTTCATATTTTACACGATCATGCTCTAGCTTCTCACGATCATGCTCTAGCTTCTCACGATCATGCTCTAGCTTCTCACGATCATGCTCTAGCTTCTCACGATCATGCTCTAGCTTCTCACGATCATGCTCTAGCTTCTCACGGTCATGCTCTAGCTTCTCACGATCATGCTCTAGCTTCTCACGATCATGCTCCAGCTGTAACAAAAGCAGTTCTTTCTGCTGTTCAAAAAGAAGGCTACTAGGACTAACCGATGGAATGGCCATTGTAACGTTATGGGGAGACAACAAATCCTCAGCAGAGGCTGGCCCGGTGGTAACTTCAAGAATACCACTCTCCATCAGATTGGCTTTCAATATCAACCTAATAGAATTCTTTAGACGTTTATCACTAATCTCAACCTTGTAGTGTTCCGCGACCTTTAACAGCTGTTCTTTAGTACCAAAATCTAACAATTCCTCTGAGAGCGAATGAACTTATCTACATAAGACGCCATAATCACACAAAAAAAATTCTCGCTCTTCCCTTCTGCTGAGCACACCAGACCACAACCCGATAATTGACAATCACCCTGAGCACCACAGAAGAGAGATGAGATACGGAGCTTCCCCAAAACCTACAATAACTCAACCCTAGTCTTCGTGCAGATTTGCGGTGGGAATTTACGCACTGTAGCCCGCTGGCAAGGAAAAACTCCCCAGCATGCTGGCAACTTCCACCAAGCCATTGATGTGCCCCCGAGACAACTGCTCAGTCCACAGACGCCACACAAAAAATAACAAACATTAACCATGCCCAACATATTCCAAAAAATTAAACACATCGCTAAACCTATCAGGGGAAAAAGGCTATAGCTCCAGGGAGCAAGTTCCACTACCCTACCCAAATCTCCCACCGAGGTACACAGCCTATTACTCACCTCAGACTGACGTCCCAACAGAAAGTAGAACAAGAGTTCAGGCTAGGCAGGGCCTGGAAACTAACCATTATACTCTCTCCAACACAGCACACAAACCAAACAACAAAGGCAACCAATACTGGGCCTATCGAACTCAAACAAAATATGCAAACCAAACACGTACCTTCACGGTCTCCCAAACCAATAGTTCAAATATCCCGGATGAGCCCCCACTTGTCACGAACCGGCTCAAAGCCCGTAACAAAAGGGAGACAACGTGGAGATAAGGAGTAATAAAATATATATTTATTAAATAAGTAACTAAGTATAATATACAATGGTGTCTGTAATCAATAGTCAGTAGTGTAAGTGAGTGATTTGCATGAATGTGATAATGCAGGGTGTTGAAAGGTTCCAAAGCAAACAACCAAAAAACCACCAAGAAAAACAACCAAATCTATAAAGGCGTCTGCATGGAGAGAGTCTCCTCCATGAATGGGGAAGTGGTGTATTTATCCTGGGAGACACTGGGCCCAGGTGTTTCCCATGTAGCTGACGACCCTCCCAACTCCGCCCACCAGCATCCTAATAAGGAAATAACAGAGAGAATACGGCAGACAGAGTGGCAGACAGAGTGGGAGGGTCGTCACAGTCTGGTTAGAGAATCCTCTATAGATGCTGGTTGTCTGGTTAGAGAATCTGCTATAGATGCTGGTTGTCTGGTTAGAGAATCCTCTATAGATGCTGGTTGTCTGGTTAGAGAATCCTCTATAGGTGGTGGTTGTCTGGTTAGAGAATCCTCTATAGATGCTGGTTGTCTGGTTAGAGAATCCTCTATAGATGCTGGTTGTCTGGTTAGAGAATCCGCTATAGATGCTGGTTGTCTGGTTAGAGAATCCTCTATAGATTCTGGTTAGAGAATTCTCTATAGGTGGTGGTTGTCTGGTAAAGGGTTGGGGTGGAGGTTGTCTGGTAAAGGTTTGGGGTGGTGGTTCTCTGGTAAAGGTTTGGGATGGTGATTGTCTGGTAAAGGGTTGGGTTAGTGGTTGTCTGGTAAAGGTTTGGGGTGGTGATTGTCTGGTAAAGGGCTGGGTTAGTGGTTTTCTGGTAAAGGGTTGGGGTGGAGGTTGTCTGGTAAAGGGTTGGGGTGGTGGTTGTCTGGTAAAGGGTTGGGGTGGAGGTTGTCTGGTAAAGGGTTGGGGTGGTGGTTGTCTGGTAAAGGGTTGGGGGCAGAAGGGGGTTATGGTTGCTTGTTTTCTGGTAAAGTGCTTACGGGGCATGTCAGTGTTTGGAGTTATTAATAAAACAGAAATTATATTATTGATCAAAGATGTGGCAAACTGCCCGCAGATATAACCTCATTTTGATATGGATGTGTGTTCGATATGGATTTAGTGAAGAGCCTCTAAGTGTTTTCCAGCTTTGAGTGATTAAGTCAGGCTACCACAGTAGACACACATGAGGATGGGTGGGTGGAGAGAGGGATGGAGAGAAAACTCTTATGTTTATGTCAGTTGGTTAATCAGTTAGTTAGTCGTCAGTCAATCAGACAAATGTGAAGCATCTACTGTGAGATTCAATTTCATCAAAATCACTGGAGCAGTTACATACTTTTAGTCAATTTATTCCAATAAGCTTCCCCAACCATCTCATACCCGGGAGGGGTAGTACCGTACAAAACTAGTCCCGAGAGGAGAGAGGGATAAAAGAGGAGAGTGTAGAGGGATGTGAGAGGAGAGTGTAGAGGGATATGAGAGGAGAGTGTAGAGGGATATGAGAGGAGAGTGTAGAGGGATATGAGAGGAGAGTGTAGAGGGATATGAGAGGAGAGTGTAGAGGGATATGAGAGGAGAGTGTAGAGGGATATGAGAGGAGAGTGTAGAGGGATATGAGAGGAGAGTGTAGAGGGATATGAGAGGAGAGTGTAGAGGGATATGAGAGGAGAGTGTAGAGGGATATGAGAGGAGAGTGTAGAGGGATATGAGAGGAGAGTGTAGAGGGATATGAGAGGAGATAGAGGGATGTGAGAGGAGAGTGTAGAGGGATATGAGAGGAGAGTGTAGAGGGATGTGAGAGAGGAGAGTGTAGAGGGATATGAGAGGAGAGTGTAGAGGGATATGAGAGGAGAGTGTAGAGGGATGTGAGAGGAGAGTGTAGAGGGATGTGAGAGGAGAGTGTAGAGGGATATGAGAGGAGAGTGTAGAGGGATATGAGAGAAGAGTGTAGAGGGATATGAGAGGAGAGTGTAGAGGGATGTGAGAAGAGAGTGTAGAGGGATGTGAGAGGAGAGTGTAGAGGGATATGAGAGGAGAGTGTAGAGGGATATGAGAGGAGAGTGTAGAGGGATATGAGAGGAGAGTGTAGAGGGATGTGAGAGGAGAGTGTAGAGGGATGTGAGAGGAGAGTGTAGAGGGATATGAGAGGAGAGTATAGAGGGATACGAGAGGAGAGTGTAGAGGGATGTGAGAGGAGAGGAGAGGAGAGTGTAGAGGGATATGAGAGGAGAGTGTAGAGGGATGTGAGAGGAGAGTGTAGAGGGATGTGAGAGGAGAGTGTAGAGGGATGTGAGAGGAGAGTGTAGAGGGATATGAGAGGAGAGTGTAGAGGGATATGAGAGAAGAGTGTAGAGGGATATGAGAGGAGAGTGTAGAGGGATGTGAGAAGAGAGTGTAGAGGGATGTGAGAGGAGAGTGTAGAGGGATATGAGAGGAGAGTGTAGAGGGATATGAGAGGAGAGTGTAGAGGGATATGAGAGGAGAGTGTAGAGGGATGTGAGAGGAGAGTGTAGAGGGATGTGAGAGGAGAGTGTAGAGGGATATGAGAGGAGAGTATAGAGGGATACGAGAGGAGAGTGTAGAGGGATGTGAGAGGAGAGGAGAGGAGAGTGTAGAGGGATATGAGAGGAGAGTGTAGAGGGATATGAGAGGAGAGTGTAGAGGGATGTGAGAAGAGAGTGTAGAGGGATGTGAGAGGAGAGTGTAGAGGGATGTGAGAGGAGAGGAGAGTGTAGAGGGATATGAGAGGAGAGTGTAGAGGGATGTGAGAAGAGAGTGTAGAGGGATGTGAGAGGAGAGTGTAGAGGGATATGAGAGGAGAGTGTAGAGGGATATGAGAGGAGAGTGTAGAGGGATATGAGAGGAGAGGAGAGTGTAGAGGGATGTGAGAGGAGAGTGTAGAGGGATATGAGAGGAGAGGAGAGTGTAGAGGGATGTGAGAGGAGAGGAGAGTGTAGAGGGATATGAGAGGAGAGTGTAGAGGGATATGAGAGGAGAGTGTAGAGGGATGTGAGAAGAGAGTGTAGAGGGATGTGAGAGGAGAGTGTAGAGGGATATGAGAGGAGAGTGTAGAGGGATATGAGAGGAGAGTGTAGAGGGATATGAGAGGAGAGTGTAGAGGGATATGAGAGGAGAGTGTAGAGGGATGTGAGAGGAGAGTGTAGAGGGATATGAGAGGAGAGTGTAGAGGGATGTGAGAGGAGAGTGTAGAGGGATGTGAGAGGAGAGTGTAGAGGGATGTGAGAGGAGAGTGTAGAGGGATATGAGAGGAGAGTGTAGAGGGATATGAGAGAAGAGTGTAGAGGGATATGAGAGGAGAGTGTAGAGGGATGTGAGAAGAGAGTGTAGAGGGATGTGAGAGGAGAGTGTAGAGGGATATGAGAGGAGAGTGTAGAGGGATATGAGAGGAGAGTGTAGAGGGATATGAGAGGAGAGTGTAGAGGGATGTGAGAGGAGAGTGTAGAGGGATGTGAGAGGAGAGTGTAGAGGGATATGAGAGGAGAGTATAGAGGGATACGAGAGGAGAGTGTAGAGGGATGTGAGAGGAGAGAGAGGAGAGTGTAGAGGGATATGAGAGGAGAGTGTAGAGGGATGTGAGAGGAGAGTGTAGAGGGATGTGAGAGGAGAGTGTAGAGGGATATGAGAGGAGAGTGTAGAGGGATATGAGAGGAGAGTGTAGAGGGATATGAGAGGAGAGTGTAGAGGGATATGAGAGGAGAGTGTAGAGGGATGTGAGAGGAGAGTGTAGAGGGATGTGAGAGGAGAGTGTAGAGGGATATGAGAGGAGAGTGTAGAGGGATATGAGAGGAGAGTGTAGAGGGTGAGAGGAGAGTGTAGAGGGATGTGAGAGGAGAGTGTAGAGGGATGTGAGAGGAGAGTGTAGAGGGATATGAGAGGAGAGTAGTAGAGGGATACGAGAGGAGAGTGTAGAGGGAGGAGAGTGTAGAGGGATGTGAGAGGAGAGTGTAGAGGGATATGAGAGAGGAGAGTGTAGAGGGATATGAGAGGAGAGTGTAGAGGGATGTGAGAGGGAGAGTGTAGAGGGATATGAGAGGAGAGTGTAGAGGGATGTGAGAGGAGAGTGTAGAGGGATATGAGAGGAGAGTGTAGAGGGATATGAGAGGAGAGTGTAGAGGGATGTGAGAGGAGAGTGTAGAGGGATGTGAGGAGAGTGAGAGATGTAGAGTGTAGAGGGATGTGAGAGGAGAGTGTAGAGGGATATGAGAGAGGAGAGTGTAGAGGGATATGAGAGGAGAGTGTAGAGGGATGTGAGAAGAGAGTGTAGAGGGATGTGAGAGGAGAGTGTGAAGAGGGATATGAGAGGAGAGTGTAGAGGGATATGAGAGGAGAGTGTAGAGGGATATGAGAGGAGAGTGTAGAGGGATGTGAGAGGAGAGTGTAGAGGGATGTGAGAGGAGAGTGTAGAGGGATATGAGAGGAGAGTATAGAGGGATACGAGAGGAGAGTGTAGAGGGATGTGAGAGGAGAGGAGAGGAGAGTGTAGAGGGATATGAGAGGAGAGTGTAGAGGGATGTGAGAGGAGAGAGTGAGGGAGAGGGATGTGAGAGGAGAGTGTAGAGGGATGTGAGAGGAGAGTGTAGAGGGATATGAGAGGAGAGTGTAGAGGGATATGAGAGGAGAGAGGGATGTGAGAGGGGAGAGGAGTAGAGGGTGAGAGGAGAGGAGGGATGTGAGAAGAGAGTGTAGAGGGATGTGAGAGGAGAGTGTAGAGGGATATGAGAGGAGAGTGTAGAGGGATATAAGAGGAGAGGAGAGTGTAGAGGGATATGAGAGGAGAGTGTAGAGGGATGTGAGAGGAGAGTGTAGAGGGATGTGAGAGGAGAGTGTAGAGGGATATGAGAGGAGAGTGTAGAGGGATGACGAGAGAGAGTGTAGAGGGATGTGAGAGGAGAGTGTGGGATATGAGGAGAGGAGAGTGTAGAGGGATATGAGAGGAGAGTGTAGAGGGATATGAGAGGAGAGTGTAGAGGGATGTGAGAAGAGAGTGTAGAGGGATGTGAGAGGAGAGTGTAGAGGGATGTGAGAGGAGAGGAGAGTGTAGAGGGATATGAGAGGAGAGTGTAGAGGGATGTGAGAAGAGAGTGTAGAGGGATGTGAGAGGAGAGTGTAGAGGGATATGAGAGGAGAGTGTAGAGGGATATGAGAGGAGAGTGTAGAGGGATATGAGAGGGAGGAGAGTGTAGAGGGATGTGAGAGGAGAGTGTAGAGGGATGTGAGAGGAGAGGAGAGTGAGAGGGAGTGTAGAGGGATGAGAGGAGAGTGTAGAGGGATATGAGAGGAGAGTGTAGAGGGATATGAGAGAGAGTGTAGAGGGATATGAGAGGAGAGTGTAGAGGGATGTGAGAGGAGAGTGTAGAGGGATATGAGAGGAGAGTGTAGAGGGATGTGAGAGAGAGGAGAGTGTGAGGGATATGAGAGGAGGAGAGTGTAGAGGGATATGAGAGGAGAGTGTAGATGGGATGTGAGAGGAGAGTGAGAGGGATGAGAGGAGAGTGTAGAGGGATATGAGAGGAGAGTGAGTGTAGAGGGATGTGAGAGGAGAGGAGAGTGTAGGGGATATGAGAGGAGAGTGTAGAGGGATGTGAGAGGAGAGGAGAGTGTAGGGGGATATGAGAGGAGAGGAGAGTGTAGAGGGATATGAGAGGAGAGGAGAGTGTAGATGGATGTGAGAGGAGAGTGTCGAGGGATGTGAGAGGAGAGGAGAGTGTAGAGGGATGTGAGAGGAGAGTGTAGAGGGATATGAGAGGAGAGTGTAGAGGGATATGAGAGGAGAGTGTAGAGGGATGTGAGAGGAGAGTGTAGAGGGATATGAGAGGAGAGTGTAGAGGGATGTGAGAAGAGAGTGTAGAGGGATGTGAGAGGAGAGTGAAGAGGGATATGAGAGGAGAGTGTAGAGGGATATGAGAGGAGAGTGTAGAGGGATATGAGAGGAGAGGAGAGTGTAGAGGGATGTGAGAGGAGAGTGTAGAGGGATGTGAGAGGAGAGTGTAGAGGGATATGAGAGGAGAGTGTAGAGGGATGTGAGAGGAGAGTGAGAGGGAGTGTGTGAGAGGGAGAGTGAGAGGAGAGGAGAGTGTAGAGGGATATGAGAGGAGAGGAGAGTGTAGATGGATGTGAGAGGAGAGTGTCGAGGGATGTGAGAGGAGAGGAGAGTGTAGAGGGATGTGAGAGGAGAGTGTCGAGGGATATGAGTGTAGAGGGATATGAGAGGAGAGGAGAGTGTAGAGGGATGTGAGAGAGGAGAGTGTAGAGGGATGTGAGAGGAGAGTGTAGAGGGATGTGAGAGGAGAGTGTAGAGGGATGTGAGAGGAGAGTGTAGAGGGATATGAGAGGAGAGTGTAGAGGGATATGAGAGGAGAGTGTAGAGGGATGTGAGAGAGAGGAGTGTAGTGAGGGATATGAGAGGAGAGTGTAGAGGGATGTGAGAGGAGAGTGTGAGAGGAGATGTAGAGGGAGTGTAGAGGGATGTGAGAGGAGAGTGTAGAGGGATGTGAGAGGAGAGTGTAGAGGGATGTGAGAGGAGAGTGTAGAGGGATATGAGAGGAGAGTGTAGAGGGATGTGAGAGGAGAGTAGGGGGAGAGGGATGTGAGAGAGTGTAGAGGGATATGAGAGGAGAGAGAGTGTAGAGGGATGTGAGAGGAGAGTGTAGAGGGATGTGAGAGGAGAGTGTAGAGGGATGTGAGAGGAGAGTGTAGAGGGATATGAGAGGAGAGTGTAGAGGGATATGAGAGGAGAGTAGAGGGATGTGAGGGATGGAGAGTGAGAGTGTAGAGGGATATGAGAGGAGAGTGTAGAGGGATATGAGAGGAGAGTGTAGAGGGATATGAGAGGAGAGTGTAGAGGGATGTGAGAGGAGAGTGTAGAGGGATGTGAGAGGAGAGTGTAGAGGGATATGAGAGGAGAGTGTAGAGGGATATGAGAGGAGAGTGTAGAGGGATGTGAGAAGAGAGAGGATGTGAGGAGAGTGTAGAGGGATGTGAGAGAGGAGAGTGTAGAGGGATATGAGAGGAGAGTGTAGAGGGATGTGAGAAGAGAGTGTAGAGGGATGTGAGAGGAGAGTGAGAGGGATGTGAGAGAGGAGAGTGTAGAGGGATATGAGAGGAGAGTGTAGAGGGATGTGAGAAGAGAGTGTAGAGGGATGTGAGAGGAGAGTGTAGAGGGATATGAGAGGAGAGTGTAGAGGGATATGAGAGGAGAGTGTAGAGGGATATGAGAGGAGAGGAGAGTGTAGAGGGATGTGAGAGGAGAGTGTAGAGGGATATGAGAGGAGAGGAGAGTGTAGAGGGATGTGAGAGGAGAGGAGAGTGTAGAGGGATATGAGAGGAGAGTGTAGAGGGATATGAGAGGAGAGTGTAGAGGGATGTGAGAAGAGAGTGTAGAGGGATGTGAGAGGAGAGTGTAGAGGGATATGAGAGGAGAGTGTAGAGGGATATGAGAGGAGAGTGTAGAGGGATATGAGAGGAGAGTGTAGAGGGATATGAGAGGAGAGTGTAGAGGGATGTGAGAGGAGAGTGTAGAGGGATATGAGAGAGGAGAGTGTAGAGGGATGTGAGAGGGAGAGGAGAGTGTAGAGGGATGTGAGAGGAGAGTGTAGAGGGATGAGAGAGGAGAGTGTAGAGGGATAGAGGGATATGAGAGGAGAGTGTAGAGGGATATGAGAGAGAAGAGTGTAGAGGGATATGAGAGGAGAGTGTAGAGGGATGTGAGATGAGAGAGAGTGTAGAGGGATGTGAGAGGAGAGAGGAGAGTGTAGAGGGATATGAGAGGAGAGTGTAGAGGGATATGAGGAGGAGAGTGTAGAGGGATATGAGAGGAGAGTGTAGAGGGATGTGAGAGAGAGTGTAGAGGGATGTGAGAGGAGATGTGAGAGGAGAGTGTGAGAGGGATATGAGAGGAGAGTGTAGAGGGATATGAGAGGAGAGAGAGGAGAGTGTAGAGGGATGTGAGAGGAGAGGGAGAGGAGAGAGTATGAGAGGGATATGAGAGGAGAGTGTAGAGGGATGTGAGAGGAGAGTGTAGAGGGATGTAGAGGGATGATGAGAGGAGAGTGTAGAGGGATATGAGAGGAGAGTGAGGGAGTGATATGAGAGGAGAGTGTGAGAGGGAGAGGGATGAGAGAAGAGTGTAGAGGGATATGAGAGGAGAGTGTAGAGGGATGTGAGAAGAGAGTGTAGAGGGATGTGAGAGGAGAGTGTAGAGGGATATGAGAGGAGAGTGTAGAGGGATATGAGAGGAGAGGAGAGGGATATGAGGAGAGGGATATGAGAGGAGAGTGTAGAGGGATATGAGAGGAGAGTGTAGAGGGATGTGAGAGGAGAGTGTGAGAGGGATGTGAGAGGAGAGTGTAGAGGGATATGAGAGGAGAGTGTAGAGGGATACGAGAGGAGAGTGGGGAGTGAGAGGAGAGGAGAGTGTAGAGGGATATGAGAGGAGAGTGTAGAGGGATGTGAGAGGAGAGTGTAGAGGGATGTGAGAGGAGAGAGTGTAGAGGGATGTGAGAGGAGAGTGTAGAGGGATGTGAGAGGAGAGGAGAGTGTAGAGGGATGAGAGGAGAGTGTGAGAGGAGAGTGTAGAGGGATGTGAGAGGAGGAGAGTGTAGAGGGATATGAGAGGAGAGAGTGTAGAGGGGATGAGAGGAGAGTGTAGAGGGATATGAGAGGAGAGTGTAGAGGGATGTGAGGGAGAGTGTAGAGGGATATGAGAGGAGAGGAGAGTGTAGAGGGATGTGAGAGGAGAGTGTAGAGGGATATGAGAGGAGAGTGAGAGAGATGTAGAGGAGATGTGAGAGGAGAGTGAGAGATGTGAGAAGTGAGAGGGATGAGGGATATGAGAGGAGAGTGTAGAGGGATATGAGAGGAGAGTGTAGAGGGATGTGAGAGGAGAGTGTAGAGGGATATGAGAGGAGAGTGTAGGGAGGGATAGGGATGAGAGGAGAGTGTAGAGGGATGTGAGAGGAGAGTGAGAGGGATATGAGAGGAGAGGAGAGTGTAGAGGGATATGAGAGGAGAGGAGAGTGTAGAGGGATGTGAGAGGAGAGGAGAGTGTAGAGGGATATGAGAGGAGAGTGTAGAGGGATATGAGAGGAGAGGAGAGTGTAGAGGGATGTGAGAGAGAGTGAGAGGGATATGAGAGGGAGTGTAGAGGGATGTGAGAGGAGAGGAGAGTGTAGGGGGATATGAGAGGAGAGGAGAGTGTAGAGGGAGTGAGAGGAGAGTGTCGAGAGGATATGAGGAGAGGGTGAGAGTGAGAGTGTAGAGGGATGTAGAGGGATATGAGAGGAGAGTGTAGAGGGATATGAGAGGAGAGTGTAGAGGGATAGGAGAGTGTCGAGGGATATGAGTGTAGAGGATATGAGAGGAGAGTGTAGAGGGATGTGAGGAGAGTGTAGAGGGATGTGAGAGGAGAGGAGAGTGTAGAGGGGATGAGAGGAGAGTGTAGAGGGATGTGAGAGGAGAGTGTAGAGGGATGTGAGAGAGTGTAGAGGGATATGAGAGGAGAGTGTAGGGGATATGAGAGGAGAGTGTAGAGGGATATGAGAGGAGAGGAGAGTGTAGAGGGATGTGAGAGGAGAGTGTAGAGGGATGTGAGAGGAGAGTGGAGAGGGATATGAAGAGGAGAGTGTAGAGGGAGTGTAGAGGGATGGAGAGGAGAGTGTAGAGGGATATGAGAGGAGAGTGTAGAGGGATATGAGAGGAGAGTGTAGAGGGATATGAGAGGAGAGTGTAGAGGGATGTGAGAGGAGAGTGTCGAGGAGATGAGAGGAGAGGAGAGTGTAGAGGGATATGAGAGGAGAGGAGAGTGTAGAGGGATGAGAGGAGAGGAGAGTGTAGGGGATATGAGAGGAGAGTGTAGGGGGATATGAGAGGAGAGGAGAGTGTAGAGGGATGTGAGAGGAGAGTGTCGAGGGATATGAGAGGAGAGGAGAGTGTAGAGGGATGTGAGAGGAGAGGAGAGTGTAGGGGGAGATGAGAGGAGAGGAGAGTGTAGAGGGATGTGAGAGGAGAGTGTAGAGGGATATGAGAGGAGAGGGATGAGTGTAGAGGGATATGAGAGGAGAGTGAGAGGGATATGAGAGGAGAGTGTAGAGGGATATGAGAGGAGAGTGTAGAGGGATGTGAGAGGAGAGGAGAGGAGAGTGAGAGTGGGATATGAGAGGAGAGTGTAGAGGGATGTGAGAGGAGAGTGTAGAGGGATATGAGAGGAGAGTGAGGGATATGAGAGAAGAGTGTGAGGGATATGAGAGGAGAGTGTAGAGGGATGTGAGAAGGAGAGTGTAGAGGGATATGAGAGGAGAGTGTAGAGGGATATGAGAGGAGAGTGTAGAGGGATATGAGAGGAGAGTGTAGAGGGATATGAGAGGAGAGTGTAGAGGGATGTGAGAGGAGATGTGAGAGGAGAATGTAGAGGGATGTGAAAGGAGAGTGTAGAGGATAGGGATAAGAGGAGAGTGTAGAGGGATAAAAGAGGAGAGTGTAGAGGGATGTGAGAGGAGAGTGTAGAGGGATATGAGAGGAGAGTGTAGAGGGATATGAGAGGAGAGTGTAGAGGGATACGAGAGGAGAGTGTAGAGGGATGTGAGAGGAGAGTGTCGAGGGATATGAGAGAGAGAGGAGAGTGTAGGGATATGAGAGGAGAGGAGAGTGTAGAGGGATGTGAGAGAGGAGAGTGTAGAGGGATAGGAGAGGAGAGTGTAGAGGGATATGAGAGGAGAGAGAGGAGAGTGTAGAGGGATGTGAGAGGAGAGTGTAGAGGGATGAGAGGAGAGGGGAGGAGAGTGTAGAGGGATATGAGAGGAGAGTGTAGAGGGATATGAGAGGAGAGTGTAGAGGGATATGAGAGGAGAGTGTAGAGGGATGTGAGAGGAGAGTGTAGAGGGATATGAGAGGGATATGAGAGGAGAGTGTAGAGGGATGTGAGAGGAGAGGAGAGTGTAGGGGATATGAGAGGAGAGTGTAGAGGGATGTGAGAAGAGAGTGTAGAGGGATGTGAGAGGAGAGTGTAGAGGGATATGAGAGGAGAGTGTAGAGGGATATGAGAGGAGAGTGTAGAGGGATATGAGAGGAGAGGAGAGTGTAGAGGGATGTGAGAGGAGAGTGTAGAGGATGTGAAAGGAGAGTGTAGAGGGATATGAAAGGAGAGTGTAGAGGGATAAAGAGGAGAGTGTAGAGGGATGTGAGAGGAGAGTGTAGAGGGATATGAGAGGAGAGTGTAGAGGGATATGAGAGGAGAGTGTAGAGGGATACGAGAGGAGAGTGTAGAGGGATGTGAGAGGAGAGTGTCGAGGGATATGAGAGGAGAGGAGAGTGTAGAGGGATATGAGAGGAGAGGAGAGTGTAGAGGGATGTGAGAGGAGAGGAGAGTGTAGGGGGATATGAGAGGAGAGTGTAGGGGGATATGAGAGGAGAGGAGAGTGTAGAGGGATGTGAGAGGAGAGTGTCGAGGGATATGAGAGGAGAGGAGAGTGTAGAGGGATGTGAGAGGAGAGGAGAGTGTAGGGGGATATGAGAGGAGAGGAGAGTGTAGAGGGATGTGAGAGGAGAGTGTCGAGGGATATGAGAGGAGGGATGAGAGGGAGGAGAGTGTAGAGGGATATGAGAGGAGAGTGTAGAGGGATATGAGAGGAGAGTGTAGAGGGATATGAGAGGAGAGTGTAGAGGGATGTGAGAGGAGAGGAGAGTGTAGAGGGAAGTGATAGGAGAGTGTAGAGGGATATGAGAGGAGAGTGTAGAGGGATATGAGAGGAGAGTGTCGAGGGATATGAGAGGAGAGTGTAGAGGGATATGAGAGGAGAGGAGAGTGTAGAGGGATGTGAGAGGAGAGGAGAGTGTAGGGGGATATGAGAGGAGAGTGTAGGGGGATATGAGAGGAGAGGAGAGTGTAGAGGGATGTGAGAGGAGAGTGTCGAGGGATATGAGAGGAGAGGAGAGTGTAGAGGGATGTGAGAGGAGAGGAGAGTGTAGGGGGATATGAGAGGAGAGGAGAGTGTAGAGGGATGTGAGAGGAGAGTGTCGAGGGATATGAGAGGAGAGGGAGGAGAGTGTAGAGGGATATGAGAGGAGAGTGTAGAGGGATATGAGAGGAGAGTGTAGAGGGATATGAGAGGAGAGTGTAGAGGGATGTGAGAGGAGAGTGTCGAGGGATATGAGTGTAGAGGGATATGAGAGGAGAGGAGAGTGTAGAGGGATGTGAGAGGAGAGGAGAGTGTAGGGGGATATGAGAGGAGAGTGTAGAGGGATGTGAGAAGAGAGTGTAGAGGGATGTGAGAGGAGAGTGTAGAGGGATATGAGAGGAGAGTGTAGAGGGATATGAGAGGAGAGTGTAGAGGGATATGAGAGGAGAGGAGAGTGTAGAGGGATGTGAGAGGAGAGTGTAGAGGGATGTGAAAGGAGAGTGTAGAGGGATATGAAAGGAGAGTGTAGAGGGATAAAAGAGGAGAGTGTAGAGGGATGTGAGAGGAGAGTGTAGAGGGATATGAGAGGAGAGTGTAGAGGGATATGAGAGGAGAGTGTAGAGGGATACGAGAGGAGAGTGTAGAGGGATGTGAGAGGAGAGTGTCGAGGGATATGAGAGGAGAGGAGAGTGTAGAGGGATATGAGAGGAGAGGAGAGTGTAGAGGGATGTGAGAGGAGAGGAGAGTGTAGGGGGATATGAGAGGAGAGTGTAGGGGGATATGAGAGGAGAGGAGAGTGTAGAGGGATGTGAGAGGAGAGTGTCGAGGGATATGAGAGGAGAGGAGAGTGTAGAGGGATGTGAGAGGAGAGGAGAGTGTAGGGGGATATGAGAGGAGAGGAGAGTGTAGAGGGATGTGAGAGGAGAGTGTCGAGGGATATGAGAGGAGAGGGAGGAGAGTGTAGAGGGATATGAGAGGAGAGTGTAGAGGGATATGAGAGGAGAGTGTAGAGGGATATGAGAGGAGAGTGTAGAGGGATGTGAGAGGAGAGGAGAGTGTAGAGGGAAGTGATAGGAGAGTGTAGAGGGATATGAGAGGAGAGTGTAGAGGGATATGAGAGGAGAGTGTCGAGGGATATGAGAGGAGAGTGTCGAGGGATGTAAGAAGAGAGTGTAGAGGGATATGAGAGGAGAGGAGAGTGTAGAGGGAAGTGATAGGAGAGTGTAGAGGGATATGAGAGGAGAGTGTAGAGGGATATGAGAGGAGAGGAGAGTGTAGAGGGAAGTGATAGGAGAGTGTAGAGGGATATGAGAGGAGAGGAGAGTGTAGAGGGAAGTGATAGGAGAGTGTAGAGGGATATGAGAGGAGAGTGTAGAGGGATATGAGAGGAGAGGAGAGTGTAGAGGGAAGTGATAGGAGAGTGTAGAGGGATATGAGAGGAGAGGAGAGTGTAGAGGGATGTGAGAGGAGAGTGTAGATGGATATGAGAGGAGAGTGTCGAGGGATATGAGAGGAGAGGAGAGTGTAGAGGGATGTGAGAGGAGAGTGTAGAGGGATGTGAGAGGAGAGTGTAGAGGGATATGAGAGGAGAGTGTAGAGGGATGTGAGAGGAGAGTGTAGAGGATATGAGAGGAGAGGAGAGTGTAGAGGGATGTGAGAGGAGAGGAGAGTGTAGAGGGAAGTGATAGGAGAGTGTAGAGGGATATGAGAGGAGAGTGTAGAGGGATATGAGAGGAGAGGAGAGTGTAGAGGGAAGTGATAGGAGAGTGTAGAGGGATATGAGAGGAGAGTGTAGAGGGATATGAGAGGAGAGGAGAGTGTAGAGGGAAGTGATAGGAGAGTGTAGAGGGATATGAGAGGAGAGGAGAGTGTAGAGGGATGTGAGAGGAGAGTGTAGATGGATATGAGAGGAGAGTGTCGAGGGATATGAGAGGAGAGGAGAGTGTAGAGGGATGTGAGAGGAGAGTGTAGAGGGATGTGAGAGGAGAGTGTAGAGGGATATGAGAGGAGAGTGTAGAGGGATGTGAGAGGAGAGTGTAGAGGATATGAGAGGAGAGGAGAGTGTAGAGGGATGTGAGAGGAGAGTGTAGATGGATATGAGAGGAGAGGAGAGTGTAGAGGGATGTGAGAGGAGAGTGTAGATGGATATGAGAGGAGAGGAGAGTGTAGAGGGATGTGAGAGGAGAGTGTCGAGGGATATGAGAGGAGAGGAGAGTGTAGAGGGATGTGAGAGGAGAGGAGAGTGTAGGGGGATATGAGAGGAGAGGAGAGTGTAGAGGGATGTGAGAGGAGAGTGTCGAGGGATATGAGAGGAGAGGGAGGAGAGTGTAGAGGGATATGAGAGGAGAGTGTAGAGGGATATGAGAGGAGAGTGTAGAGGGATATGAGAGGAGAGTGTAGAGGGATGTGAGAGGAGAGTGTCGAGGGATGTGAGAAGAGAGTGTAGAGGGATGTGAGAGGAGAGTGTAGAGGGATATGAGAGGAGAGTGTAGAGGGATGTGAGAGGAGAGTGTAGAGGATATGAGAGGAGAGGAGAGTGTAGAGGGAAGTGATAGGAGAGTGTAGAGGGATATGAGAGGAGAGGAGAGTGTAGAGGGATGTGAGAGGAGAGTGTAGATGGATATGAGAGGAGAGTGTCGAGGGATATGAGAGGAGAGGAGAGTGTAGAGGGATGTGAGAGGAGAGTGTAGAGGGATGTGAGAAGAGAGTGTAGAGGGATGTGAGAGGAGAGTGTAGAGGGATGTGAGAGGGATGTGAGAGGAGAGTGTAGAGGGATGTGAGAGGAGAGTGTAGAGGATATGAGAGGAGAGGAGAGTGTAGAGGGAAGTGATAGGAGAGTAGAGGGATAGAGGGATATGAGAGGAGAGGAGAGTGTAGAGGGATGTGAGAGGAGAGTGTAGATGGATATGAGAGGAGAGTGTCGAGGGATATGAGAGGAGAGGAGAGTGTAGAGGGATGTGAGAGGAGAGTGTAGAGGGATGTGAGAGGAGAGTGTAGAGGGATATGAGAGGAGAGTGTAGAGGGATGTGAGAGGAGAGTGTAGAGGATATGAGAGGAGAGGAGAGTGTAGAGGGATGTGAGAGGAGAGTGTAGATGGATATGAGAGGAGAGGAGAGTGTAGAGGGATGTGAGAGGAGAGTGTAGATGGATATGAGAGGAGAGTGTAGAGGGATATGAGAGGAGAGTGTAGAGGGATGTGAGAGGAGCGTGTAGATGGATATGAGAGGAGAGTGTAGAGGGATGTAAGAGGAGAGAAATGGTGGATGAGAGAAGAAAGTTGAGAAAGTTGCTGAAGGTCATCTGAGAGCCTCGGGGTAGGACCAATCAAAAGACAAATCTGTCAGCCAATCAAATCTGTCAGCCAATCAAAGCCCAGTCCTGTACCATATTCTTCAATCGGCAAACACACACACACACACACACACACACACACACACACACACACACACACACACACACACACACACACACACACACACACACACACACACACACACACACACACACACACACACACACACACACACACACACACACACACACACACACACACACACACACACACACACACGCACACACGCACACACACACGCACACACACACACCCCCGCAGGGAAATGCAAGTAAGTGAACTGTTTAAAACAGAGAGAACTAACCTTCATCAGCCTGCTTTATCTGGAAGTTTAACCTACACAACTATTAATATGCCACTCTAACACTGGGAGGAGAGGAGCGATCACAGGCTTTGATATGGTAATGAGAGGGTTTACACACACACACATACACACACACAGCCTGAGTGCGATGGGGCTGTTTACATAAGGGCCTGCCCTGGGACGAGTGAGAGCTGTCATCCTGCCAGAAAGAGAGAGAAAGAGAGGGGGGGGGGAGCAAACAGCCTGTTTGATGTTTTTACTGAGGGATGGAGTGAGAGATGGTGAAAAGGAACTGCTTAGAGAAGAGGAAGGACAACTAGTAAGAAAACAGAAGATGGAGGAATGAGAAGGAGATGGAGGGTAGAGAAGGACATGGAGGGAAGAGAAGGACATGGAGGGAAGAGAAGGACATGGAGGGAAGATAAGGAGATGGAGGGAAGAGAAGAGAAGAGGAGGAAAGAGAAGGAGATGGAGGGTAGAGAAGGACATGGAGGGAAGATAAGGAGATGGAGGGAAGAGAAGAGAAGAGGAGGAAAGAGAAGGAGATGGAGGGTAGAGAAGGACATGGAGGGAAGATAAGGAGATGGAGGGAAGAGAAGAGAAGAGGAGGAAAGAGAAGGAGAAAGAGATGGAGGGAAGGGAAGGAGATGGAGGAGGGAAAGTGGAGAGGGTCATGGTAGGAGAAAGGGAATGGTAAGACCAAGAGGAAAAGGAGGGGAAGGCAAGATTCGAGAGAAGGGGGGGATAAAGGATATGGATTCCCCTGTTTCCCTCAGTTCAATGTGTCCTCTTTCAGGCTCTTAATCTACATTAACACACACACACACACCCACGCTGCCTTCATGTCCGCATTCAGTGCTTAAAATATAGTTTTGTGTGTGTGTGTGTATGAGGGGGTTGTAACCAAGGTCAAAACCACTTAAGTGTCTGTCTTATGTAACCCCCCCCCCCAGTCCAAATATTCCCCCGCTATGTCTGTGTCTGAGCTGCATACTAAGGTGGACACACACAGACACACACTCTCTTTAAAGCGAAAGGGTGTGTATCGATTTAGCATGGTGTGCAGATTCCCACCACAACCCCTATACAAGGATTAAAATGAGAGCGCCAGAGGAACACACACACATCGCTTCTTAACGACACAACCTCTCCTAGCTACTCCTGTATCAGTTAGTTGAGGGGTATCTCGCTTCCTCCCCTGTATCCCCCTTCCTCCTCTTTCCTCTCTTTCATCTCGCCATTAGGCCCACAGGCTAAGGAGGTGTGTCTTTGTGTGTGTGTGTGTGTTTTAAAGGAAGAGAAACAGCAGAGCTAGCAGTAGTTAATTAATACACATCAAAAGGACCATTAAATATGAAACAGCTACACAGCACAGCCAACAGCAGCAACAGTTTGGCTGACCTGAATAATTCACACAAGAGCTTACCCTGTGTGTGTGTGTGTGTGTGTGTGCGTGCGTGTGCGTGCGCATGCGTGCGTGTGTGTGCGTGTGTGTGTGCGTGTGCATGTTAAATGTAAATTATTCAGAATATAGCTTACCCTTCTGCCCAACACTCTACTTTGTTAACAAGAAAAATATTTATTTATACGCTTTTAGTCTCTTTACCTTTATATATCTATTTGTAATTAGTGCTGTCTATCAATCATGTTACTACAGTTGAAGTTGGAAGTTACACCTGAGCCAAATACATTTAAACTCAGTTTTTCACAATTCCTGACATTTAATACTAGTAAAAATTCCCTGTTTTAGGCCAGTTAGGATCACCACTTTATTTTAAGAGTGTGAAATATCAGAATAATAGTAGAGAGAATTATTTATTTCAGCTTTTATTTCTTTCATCACATTCCCAGTGGGCCAGAAGTTTACATACACTCAATTAGTATTTGGTAGCATTAACTTTAAATTGTTTAACTTGGGTCAAACGTGTCAGGTAGCCTTCCACAAGCTTCCCACAATAAGTTCGGTGAATTTTGGCCCATCCCTCCTTCAGGCATTTGGAAATTGCTCCCAAGGATGAACCAGACTTGTGGAGGTCTACAATTTTTTTTCTGAGACCTTGGCTGATTCCTTTTGATTTTCCCATGAAATACATTCACAGGTATACCTCCAATAGACTCAAATGATGTCAGTTAGCCTATCAGAAGCTTCTAAAGCCATGACATAATTTTCTGGAATTTTCCAAGCTGTTTAAAGGCACAGTCAACTTAGTGTATGTAATCTTCTGACCCACTGGAATTGTGATACAGTGAATTATAAGTGAAATAATCTGTCTGTAAACAATTGTTGGAAAAATGACACGTGTCATGCACAAAGTAGATGTCCTAACCGACTTGCCAAAACTATAGTTTGTTAACATGAAATTTGTGGAGGGGTTGAAAAACGAATTTTAATGATTCCAACTGAAGTGTATGTAAACTTCTGACTTCAACTGTATCTCTATTAGTGCTGTCAATATGTCTATCAATCATGTTACTATCTTAATTAGTGCTGTCAATATGTCTATCAATCATGTTACTATCTCGATTAGTGCTGTCAATATGTCTATCAATCATGTTACTATCTCTATTAGTGCTGTCAATATCTCTATCAATCATGTTACTATCTCAATTAGTGCTGTCAATATGTCTATCAATCATGTTACTATCTCTATTAGTGCTGTCAATATGTCTATCAATCATGTTACTATCTATATTAGTGCTGTCAATGTCTATCAATCATCTTACTATCTCAATTAGTGCTGTCAATATGTCTATCAATCATGTTACTATCTATATTAGTGCTGTCAATATGTCTATCAATCATCTTACTATCTCAATTAGTGCTGTCAATATCTCTATCAATCATGTTACTATCTCAATTAGTGCTGTCAATATGTCTATCAATCATGTTACTATCTCTATTAGTGCTGTCGATATGTCTATCAATCATCTTACTATCTCAATTAGTGCTGTCAATATGTCTATCAATCATGTTACTATCTCAATTAGTGCTGTCAATATGTCTATCAAACATGTTACTATCTATATTAGTGCTGTCAATATGTCTATCAATCATCTTACTATCTCAATTAGTGCTGTCAATATCTCTATCAATCATGTTACTATCTCAATTAGTGCTGTCAATATGTCTATCAATCATGTTACTATCTCTATTAGTGCTGTCGATATGTCTCTCAATCATCTTACTATCTCAATTAGTGCTGTCAATATGTCTATCAATCATGTTACTATCTCAATTAGTGCTGTCAATATCTCTATCAATCATCTTACTATCTCAATTAGTGCTGTCAATATGTCTATCAATCATGTTACTATCTCTATTAGTGCTGTCAATATGTCTATCAATCATCTTACTATCTCAATTAGTGCTGTCAATATCTCTATCAATCATGTTACTATCTCAATTAGTGCTGTCAATATCACTATCAATCATGTTACTATCTCAATTAGTGCTGTCAATATCTCTATCAATCATGTTACTATCTCGATTAGTGCTGTCAATATGTCTATCAATCATGTTACTATCTCAATTAGTGCTGTCAATGTCTATCAATCATCTTACTATCTATATTAGTGCTGTCAATGTCTAGCAATCATCTTACTATCTCAATTAGTGCTGTCAATATCACTATCAATCATGTTACTATCTCGATTAGTGCTGTCAATATGTCTATCAATCATCTTACTATCTAAATTAGTGCTGTCAATATATCGCACGTAGTGCTGTCAATATCGCTATCAATCATGTTACTATCTCAATTAGTGCTGTCAATATGTCTATCAATCATGTTACTATCTAAATTAGTGCTGTCAATATGTCTATCAATCATGTTACTATCTAAATTAGTGCTGTCAATATATCGCACGTAGTGCTGTCAATATGTCTATCAATCATGTTACTATCTAAATTAGTGCTGTCAATATGTCTATTAATCATGTTACTATCTAAATTAGTGCTGTCAATATGTCTATCAATCATGTTACTATCTAAATTAGTGCTGTCAATATGTCTATCAATCATGTTACTATCTCGATCAGTGCTGTCGATATTAAGCACGTAGTGCTGTCAATATGTCTATCAATCATGTTACTAACTCAATCAGTCCTGTTACTATATCAGTCAGTCCTGGTTACTATCAATCACGTTACAATCTCTATTTGTGCTGTCAATATCTCTATCAATCATGTTACTTATCCAATCATCCCTGTTATAGCTCAGTCAGTCCTGTTACCATCTCAATCAGTTCTCTTACCATCTCTGTCGGTCCTCTTACCATCTCTGTCGGTCCTCTTACCATCTCTGTCGGTCCTCTTACTATCTCTGTCGGCCCTGTTACCATCTCTGTCGGTCCTCTTACCATCTCTGTCGGTCCTCTTACCATCTCTGTCGGCCCTGTTACCATCTCTGTCGGTCCTCTTACCATCTCTGTCGGTCCTCTTACCATCTCTGTCGGTCCTCTTACCATCTCTGTCGGCCCTGTTACCATCTCTGTCGGTCCCTCTTACCATCTGTCGGTCCTCTTACCATCTCTGTCGGTCCTCTTACCATCTCTGTCGGTCCTCTTACCATCTCTGTCGGTCCTCTTACCATCTCTGTCGGTCCTCTTACCATCTCTGTCGGTCCTCTTACCATCTCTGTCGGTCCTCTTACCATCTCTGTCGGTCCTCTTACCATCTCTGTCGGTCCTCTTACCATCTCTGTCGGTCCTCTTACCATCTCTGTCGGTCCTCTTACCATCTCTGTCGGTCCTCTTACTATCTCTGTCGGTCCTCTTACTATCTCTGTCGGTCCTCTTACTATCTCTGTCGGTCCTCTTACTATCTCTGTCGGTCCTCTTACTATCTCTGTCGGTCCTCTTACTATCTCTGTCGGTCCTCTTACCATCTCTGTCGGTCCTCTTACCATCTCTGTCGGTCCTCTTACCATCTCTGTCGGTCCTCTTACCATCTCTGTCGGTCCTCTTACTATCTCTGTCGGTCCTCTTACTATCTCTGTCGGTCCTCTTACCATCTCTGTCGGTCCTCTTACCATCTCTGTCGGTCCTCTTACCATCTCTGTCGGTCCTCTTACTATCTCTGTCGGTCCTCTTACTATCTCTGTCGGTCCTCTTACTATCTCTGTCGGTCCTCTTACTATCTCTGTCGGTCCTCTTACTATCTCTGTCGGTCCTCTTACTATCTCTGTCGGTCCTCTTACTATCTCTGTCGGTCCTCTTACTATCTCTGTCGGTCCTCTTACTATCTCTGTCGGTCCTCTTACTATCTCTGTCGGTCCTCTTACTATCTCTGTCGGTCCTCTTACTATCTCAGTCAGTCCTGTTACTATCTAATTTTTGTTACTATCAGAATTAGTCCTGTTACTATCTATCAGTCAGTCCTGTTACTATCTATCAGTCAGCCCTGTTACTATCTCAATCAGTCCTGTTACTATATCAGTCCTGTTACTATAGTCAGTCAGTCCTGTTACTATCTATCAGTCAGCCCTGTTACTATCTCAATCAGTCCTGTTACTATATCAGTCCTGTTACTATAGTCAGTCAGTCCTGTTACTATCTCAATCAGCTCTGTTAGGCTACTCTCTCTAACTCACCCCCAATATTGGGTATGTAACAGAATATACTTAGGCCGGGATTCAATCCGTTCGCACATTGAAACACGCTTGGCATTTAAAGGTCATTTCCAATTGAGCAATGTGCCTGTAATGCACGACTGGATTGAATCCAGCCCTTATTCAGATTACTTCTACATCTCCACCAGTGAATAGCTCGCAATGTCAAGAACATAAATGGTAGTAAATTAACAAAATAAAAGTATGATTATTTGAAACCCAATTAGGCTAGAGAGTTGCATTTTTTGACCGGCCAGCTATGTATGTAGATCTTCCCATTTTACTATTGGTCTTCATTCTCAGGGTTGAAAACGGAAAGAGTGGAACAGAGCTGCAACACTATGGGCGTCGCTTGATGTGTGTGTTTCCCCCTGAGAGGATGCCTATTTCTAGATCGGTGGGGGGCAAGGTTTGGCCACTGGAGGAGAAAAGCTGTGTTTCTGTTTTAGAGAAGAAATCCTCACAACCTAAACACTTCACACAGTGTTTTAACCATGTTGTTGTGTTGCGGTCTAGGTTCCACCAAGACTACAGGGTTGCGGTCAATATAAATGACTACCTCAACACACAATGAAGCACACACACAATGAAGCACATACACAATGAAGCACATACACAATGAAGCACACACACAATGAAGCACATACACAATGAAGCACATAAACAATGAAGCACACACACAATGAAGCACACACACAATGAAGCACATACACAATGAAGCACATAAACAATGAAGCACACACACAATGAAGCACATACACAATGAAGCACATAAACAATGAAGCACATACACAATGAAGCACATACACAATGAAGCACATACACAATGAAGCACATAAACAATGAAGCACACACACAATGAAGCACATAAACAATGAAGCACATAAACAATGAAGCACATACACAATGAAGCACACACACAATGAAGCACATACACAATGAAGCACACACACAATGAAGCACATACACAATGAAGCACACCCACACAGGTCTTTCTAGAAACTAGGGTACCAGTGAGGATTTCTTATACTGGACAACTTGTTAACAAGTCATTGATAATAAATCAGCCATTTTTTTTCATGTCATTACATTAAGATACAGTATAAGGGGGGATCATACACTTCAAGGCCAAGAGCTTGCAAAGTTGTCATCAAGGCAAAGGTTGACTACTTTGAAGAATCTCAAATGTAAAATATATTTTGGTTCGTTTAACACCTTTTGGGTTACTACATGATTCCATGTGTGTTGTTTCATAGTTTTGATGTCTTCACTATTATTCTACAATGTAGAAAAGAGTCAAAATAAAATAAAAACCCTTTTATTTGAGTAGGTGTCCAATGAGTAGGTGTCCAAACCTTTGACTGGTACTGTATGTCCAGAATATTTTGAGTCTAGCTGTGTGCAATTGTGTAAAATAGACTATTGCACAACACCCAACACTTTTCCTATTAATGATTCTGGATATAATGACAACAAATGACATAGCCTAGTGGGCTTATTCACAACATGATCTGGTAATGAAATAACATGACAAATCCATTTTATTTTCCATGTTACACCTGCCATTTTAAACAACAAGGGGTTTGAAGTAGCCCACTTGAACATGAATTTGGAGCTCAGAAATTCAAGTACTAGAATATGGCTACCTTGTGTTGAAAACCTGACATTTCCTCAATTTGGTGCTTGAAGATTCCTTCTAATTATTGTTGCCAATTTATAAGTTCTCCTGCTCCCATATAATTATCTGTGATTTGATTTTTTAGCAGGTTTTTGTTGCCAGTTTCGTTTGTTTCCTGACGCAACTATATTGCCATAAAATCACTTGCGGTTGTTATGAGGACGACAACATCTAATGAAAAATCGGCATGTATGCATCCAATCTATTTAGTCAGGCAATGTCCACATTACTCTCACATCTTTTAAAACGTAATAATAATCATTAGAATATCAAGGCCTAAAAAAATCTTTTTTCTTAACGTGGTAATGAATGACCTACTTTTTCTTTTGCACTTTTTGCATTCTAGTTGGGTGGATGGGGTTTTTATATTAGGCCCTACATGTACAATTATATAAATGATACAATTATTTAACATGGTTGAGATCCTTGAAAAGGACAATAGTGCTTGAAAGCGTCCCTGAACGACATTGAATTAGTCTTGCCTGTATGAACCCTACAGGATGTATAGTCCTAGTCCTGTGTTGTCGTATAGGTGGAGTAATGGGCTACTTACAGGATGTATAGTCCTAGTCCTGTGTTGTCGTATAGGTGGAGTAATGGGCTACTTAAAGGATGTATAGTCCTAGTCCTGTGTTGTTGTATAGGTGGAGTAATGGGCTACTTAAATGATGTATAGTCCTAGTCCTGTGTTGTTGTATAGGTGGAGTAATGGGCTACTTAAAGGATGTATAGTCCTAGTCCTGTGTTGTTGTATAGGTGGAGTAATGGGCTACTTACAGGATGTATAGTCCTAGTCCTGTGTTGTTGTATAGGTGGAGTAATGGGCTACTTACAGGATGTATAGTCCTAGTCCTGTGTTCTTGAGCTTGATGCCTTAATAAGCTCCTTTCCTGAGGACGGCTCACCTCTCACAGTTCTGGGCGACTTTAACCTCCCCACGTCTACCTTTGACTCATTCCTCTCTGCCTCCTTCTTTCCACTCCTCTCCTCTTTTGACCTCACCCTCTCACCTTCCCCCCCTACTCACAAGGCAGGCAATACGCTCGACCTCATCTTTACTAGATGCTGTTCTTCCACTAACCTCATTGCAACTCCCCTCCAAGTCTCCGACCACTACCTTGTATCCTTTTCCCTCTCGCTCTCATCCAACACTTCCCACACTGCCCCTACTCGGATGGTATCGCGCCGTCCCAACCTTCGCTCTCTCTCCCCCGCTACTCTCTCCTCTTCCATCCTATCATCTCTTCCCTCTGCTCAAACCTTCTCCAACCTATCTCCTGATTCTGCCTCCTCAACCCTCCTCTCCTCCCTTTCTGCATCCTTTGACTCTCTCTGCCCCCTATCCTCCAGGCCGGCTCGGTCCTCCCCTCCCGCTCCGTGGCTCGACGACTCATTGCGAGCTCACAGAACAGGGCTCCGGGCAGCCGAGCGGAAATGGAGGAAAACTCGCCTCCCTGCGGACCTGGCATCCTTTCACTCCCTCCTCTCTACATTTTCCTCTTCTGTCTCTGCTGCTAAAGCCACTTTCTACCATGCTAAATTCCAAGCATCTGCCTCTAACCCTAGGAAGCTCTTTGCCACCTTCTCCTCCCTCCTGAATCCTCCTCCCCCTCCCCCCTCCTCCCTCTCTGCAGATGACTTCGTCAACCATTTCGAAAAGAAGGTCGACGACATCCGATCCTCGTTTGCTAAGTCAAATGACACCGCTGGTTCTGCTCACACTGCCCTACCCTGTGCTCTGACCTCTTTCTCCCCTCTCTCTCCAGATGAAATCTCGCGTCTTGTGACGGCCGGCCGCCCAACAACCTGCCCGCTTGACCCCATCCCCTCCTCTCTTCTCCAGACCATTTCCAGAGACCTTCTCCCTTACCTCACCTCGCTCATCAACTCATCCCTGACCGCTGGCTACATCCCTTCTGTCTTCAAGAGAGCAAGAGTTGCACCCCTTCTGAAAAAACCTACACTCGATCCCTCCGATGTCAACAACTACAGACCAGTATCCCTTCTTTATTTTCTCTCCAAAACTCTTGAACGTGCCGTCCTTGGCCAGCTCTCCCGCTATCTCTCTCTGAATGACCTTCTTGATCCAAATCAGTCAGGTTTCAAGACTAGTCATTCAACTGAGACTGCTCTTCTCTGTATCACGGAGGCGCTCCGCACTGCTAAAGCTAACTCTCTCTCCTCTGCTCTCATCCTTCTAGACCTATCGGCTGCCTTCGATACTGTGAACCATCAGATCCTCCTCTCCACCCTCTCCGAGTTGGGCATCTCCGGCGCGGCCCACGCTTGGATTGCGTCCTACCTGACAGGTCGCTCCTACCAGGTGGCGTGGCGAGAATCTGTCTCCTCACCACGCGCTCTCACCACTGGTGTCCCCCAGGGCTCTGTTCTAGGCCCTCTCCTATTCTCGCTATACACCAAGTCACTTGGCTCTGTCATAACCTCACATGGTCTCTCTTATCATTGCTATGCAGACGACACACAATTAATCTTCTCCTTTCCCCCTTCTGATGACCAGGTGGCGAATCGCATCTCTGCATGTCTGGCAGACATATCAGTGTGGATGACGGATCACCACCTCAAGCTGAACCTCGGCAAGACGGAGCTGCTCTTCCTCCCGGGGAAGGACTGCCCGTTCCATGATCTCGCCATCACGGTTGACAACTCCATTGTGTCCTCCTCCCAGAGTGCTAAGAACCTTGACGTGATCCTGGACAACACCCTGTCGTTCTCAACTAACATCAAGGCGGTGGCCCGTTCCTGTAGGTTCATGCTCTACAACATCCGCAGAGTACGACCCTGCCTCACACAGGAAGCGGCGCATGTCCTAATCCAGGCACTTGTCATCTCCCGTCTGGATTACTGCAACTCGCTGTTGGCTGGGCTCCCTGCCTGTGCCATTAAACCCCTACAACTCATCCAGAATGCCGCAGCCCGTCTGGTGTTCAACCTTCCCAAGTTCTCTCACGTCACCCCGCTCCTCCGCTCTCTCCACTGGCTTCCAGTTGAAGCTCGCATCTGCTACAAGACCATGGTGCTTGCCTACGGAGCTGTGAGGGGAACGGCACCTCAGTACCTCCAGGCTCTGATCAGGCCCTACACCCAAACAAGGGCACTGCGTTCATCCACCTCTGGCCTGCTCGCCTCTCTACCACTGAGGAAGTACAGTTCCCGCTCAGCTCAGTCAAAACTGTTCGCTGCTCTGGCCCCCCAATGGTGGAACAAACTCCCTCACGACGCCAGGACAGCAGAGTCAATCACCACCTTCCGGAGACATCTGAAACCCCACCTCTTTAAGGAATACCTAGGATAGGATAAAGTAATCCTTCTACCCCCCCCCCTTAAAAGATTTAGATGCACTATTGTAAAGTGGCTGTTCCACTGGATGTCATAAGGTGAATGCACCAATTTGTAAGTCGCTCTGGATAAGAGCGTCTGCTAAATGACTTAAATGTAAATGTAAAAAGTTGTTGTATAGGTGGAGTAATGGGCTACTTAAATGATATATAGTCCTAGTCCTGTGTTGTTGTATAGGTGGAGTAACGGGATACTTACAGGTTGTATAGTCCTAGTCCTGTGTTGTTGTATAGGTGGAGTAATGGGCTACTTACAGGATGTATAGTCCTAGTCCTGTGTTGTTGTATAGGTGGAGTAATGGGCTACTTAAAGGATGTATAGTCCTAGTCCTGTGTTGTTGTATAGGTGGAGTAATGGGCTACTTAAATGATGTATAGTCCTAGTCCTGTGTTGTTGTATAGGTGGAGTAATGGGCTACTTACAGGATGTATAGTCCTAGTCCTGTGTTGTTGTATAGGTGGAGTAACGGGATACTTACAGGTTGTATAGTCCTAGTCCTGTGTTGTTGTATAGGTGCAGTAATGGGCTACTTACAGGATGTATAGTCCTAGTCCTGTGTTGTTGTATAGGTGGAGTAATGGGCTACTTACAGGATGTATAGTCCTAGTGCTGTGTTGTTGTATAGGTGGAGTAATGGGCTACTTAAAGGATGTATAGTCCTAGTCCTGTGTTGTTGTATAGGTGGAGTAATGGGCTACTTACAGGATATATAGTCCTAGTCCTGTGTTGTTGTATAGGTGGAGTAATGGGCTACTTACAGGATGTATAGTCCTAGTCCTGTGTTGTTGTATAGGTGGAGTAACGGGATACTTACAGGATGTACAGTCCTGTGTTGTTGTATAGGTGTAGTAATGGGCTACTTACAGGATGTATAGTCCTAGTCCTGTGTTGTTGTATAGGTGGAGTAATGGGCTACTTACAGGATGTATAGTCCTAGTCCTGTGTTGTTGTATAGGTGGAGTAACGGGATACTTACAGGATGTACAGTCCTGTGTTGTTGTATAGGTGTAGTAATGGGCTACTTACAGGATGTATAGTCCTAGTCCTGTGTTGTTGTATAGGTGGATTAATGGGCTACTTATTAGGATATTATAGTATTAGTCCTGTGTTGTTGTATAGGTATTATTAACAGGATACTTACAGGATGTATAGTCCTAGTCCTGTGTTGTTGTATAGGTGGAGTAATGGGCTACTTAAATGATGTATAGTCCTAGTCCTGTGTTGTTGTATAGGTGGAGTAATGGGCTACTTACAGGATGTATAGTCCTAGTCCTGTGTTGTTGTATAGGTGGAGTAACGGGATACTTACAGGATGTATAGTCCTAGTCCTGTGTTGTTGTATAAGTGGAGTAATGGGCTACTTACAGGATGTATAGTCCTAGTCCTGTGTTGTTGTATAGGTGGAGTAACAGGATACTTACAGGATATATAGTCCTAGTCCTGTGTTGTTGTATAGGTGGAGTAATGGGCTACTTACAGGATGTATAGTCCTAGTCCTGTGTTGTTCTATAGGTGGAGTAATGGGCTACTTAAAGGATGTATAGTCCTAGTCCTGTGTTGTTGTATAGGTGGAGTAATGGGCTACTTACAGGATGTATAGTCCTAGTCCTGTGTTGTTGTATAGGTGGAGTAATGGGCTACTTAAAGGATGTATAGTCCTAGTCCTGTGTTGTTGTATAGGTGGAGTAGTGGGCTACTTACAGGATGTATAGTCCTAGTACTGTGTTGTTGTATAGGTGGAGTAATGGGCTACTTACAGGATGTATAGTCCTAGTCCTGTGTTGTTGTATAGGTGGAGTAATGGGCTACTTAAAGGATGTATAGTCCTAGTCCTGTGTTGTTGTATAGGTGGAGTAATGGGCTACTTAAAGGATGTATAGTCCCAGTCCTGTGTTGTTGTATAAGTGGAGTAATGGGCTACTTAAAGGATGTATAGTCCCAGTCCTGTGTTGTTGTATAAGTGGAGTAATGGGCTACTTACAGGATGTATAGTCCCAGTCCTGTGTTGTTGTATAAGTGGAGTAATGGGCTACTTTGCATCTATTCCCTTTTATTCCTCGAGGTACACACCTGGAACAGCATGAAAATCCTTTTATCTTGTTTCAAACCATTTAGAAATGTTTTGCCCAATGTCACACTGGCCTCTCTATTAAATAGAAAGAAGATAGAAAGAGTTGTGCGCATGCGTTTGTATCTTTGTGTAATGTGTGTGTGTGTGTGTATCCGCTTGGTCACGGTGGATGAGCACTCTGATTAATGCTTACAGACAGACAACAGATGGGGGAGAGAGGTGAGATATGAGGGGAGAGAGGATATAGATGGTTGAGGACAGGGAGTTGGAGAGAGATATGAGGAGTGGGAGAGAGAGATGAGGAATGGTAGAGAGAGATGAGGAATGGGAGAGAGGGAGAAACAGAAGCAAGGAGAGAGAAGAGAGAGAGAGAGAGAGAGAGAGAGAGAGAGAGAGAGAGAGAGAGATGGAAAGAGAAAGCAGTGTAATTCCATCCTAACCCTGTGGTTTTGTTGAGGTTGTGTTGTGGCAGTGTTTTAACTATGTTGTTGTGTTGCGGTCTAGGTTCCGCCATGACTACAGGGTTGCGGTCAATATAAATGACTACCTCGACATCTACTGTCCATTCTACACCAACGGCCCTCCGGCTCACGGTCGAATGGAACGCTATATCCTGTTCATGGTCAACCATGAGGGGTACACTTCCTGTCAACACAGGATGAGGGGATTCAAGCGCTGGGAGTGCAACCGTCCTACCGGTCCTGATGGTCCCCTGCGCTTCTCAGAAAAGTTCCAGCTGTTTACGCCTTTCTCCCTGGGCTTCGAGTTCAGGCCAGGACATGAATACTACTATATCTGTGCGTAATATATCATACCACTACAATATAACTAATATGTGAGTAATATATTGTACTACAGTACTACCACTATAAATGTGAGTAATATATTGTACTACAGTACTACTACTATAAATGTGAGTAATATATTGTACTACAGTACTACTACTATAAATGTGAGTAATATATTGTACTACTACAGTACTACCACTATAAATGTGAGAAATATATTGTACTACTACAGTACTACCACTATAAATGTGAGTAATATCTTGAACTTCTACAGTACTACTTACTACTATAAATGTTAGAAATATGTCGTACTACTGCAGTACAACAACAACATATTATGGGGTGAGTCGAAAAGTCAATTTAAGTCGAATTTGACATGAATGCATGACGAAGTACAATTTTTTTACTTCAATGTAAGTTAGGATTTACTCCTCTTACTGCTACAGTACAACTACTAGTATATGTATTACTACTGCTATGAGGAGAGAGAGAAGAGGAGGAACGAGAGAAAGGTAGAGGGAGGGAGGGCAGAGGAAGGGTCATGGTTATTTCCTCTGAGCAGCAGATTTTTATGTTGCTCTGAGGTCAGACTTGGCTCTTCTTATCCTCTCACTGTGTGTGTGTGTGTGTGTGTGTGTGTGTGTGTGTGTGTGTGTGTGTGTGTGTGTGTGTGTGTGTGTGTGTGTGTGTGTGTGTGTGTGTGTGTGTGTGTGTGTGTGTGTGTGTGTGTGTGTGTGTGTGTGTGTGTGTGTGTGTGTCTCCCTTTCAACCTCATGGACACCAGATGTAGTGGGATCACCCAGGTCTAACCTGGACCCCATTCACAGTGGCATAACCAACATAGCAAACAACAAACTCCATCTCATTTTCTCATTTTCTTTCCCTCTCTCTTTCTCTCTGTCAGCATCTCCTCATCCTAACCATGTAGGGAGGCCGTGTCTGAGGCTGAAGGTGTATGTCAGACCCCCAGGTAAGTCACGCTCTAACTACACACACATACATGCACACAAACACACAAAGAGAAGACAGGACAGTAGAAAGACAGGAATCCTCTCGTTCAAATTCCTAATAGAGACATGACTCCTCTCCTTTAAATGTAGTTCCTAATAGAGACAGAACTCATCTCCTTTAAATGTAGTTCCTAATAGAGACATGAACTCATCTCCTTTAAATGTAGTTCCTAATAGAGACATGACTCCTCTCCTTTAAATGTAGTTCCTAATAGAGACATGACTCATCTCCTTTAAATGTAGTTCCTAAGAGACATGACCCCTCTCCTTTAAACGTAGTTCCTAATAGAGACATGACCCCTCTCCTTTAAATGTAGTTCCTAAGAGAGACATGACTCCTCTCCTTTAAATGTAGTTCCTAATAGACATGACTCCTCTCCTTTAAATGTAGTTCCTAAGAGACATGACACATCTCCTTTAAATGTAGTTCCTAATAGACATGACTCATCTCCTGTAAATGTAGTTCCTAATAGAGACATGACCCCTCTCCTTTAAATGTAGTTCCCAATAGAGACATGACTCCTCTCCTTTAAATGTAGTTCCTAAAAGACATGACTCCTCTCCTTTCAATGTAGTTCCTAATAGAGACATGATTCCTCTCCTTTAAATGTAGTTTGTAATGGAGACATGACTCCTCTCCTCTGTAATTACTTGTTTTTTTCTGACTGACATAGAAACCTCATCTTCATGACTCCTCTCCTTTAAATGTAGTTCCTAATAGAGACAGAACTCCTCAACTTTAAACGTCGTTCCTAATAGAGACATGACTCCTCTCCTTTAAATGTAGTTCCTAATAGAGACATGACCCCTCTCTTTTAAATGTAGTTCCTAATAGAGACATGACTCCTCTCCTTTAAATATAGTTCCTAATAGAGACATGACCCCTCTCCTTTACATTTACATTTACATGTAGTTCCTAATACAGACATGACATGACATGATTTGACTTCTCTCCTTTAAATGTAGTTCCTAATAGAGACATGACACCTCTCCTTTAAATGTAATTCCTAATAGACATGACCCCTCTCCTTTAAATGTAGTTCCTAATAGAGACATGACCCCTCTCCTTTAAATGTAGTTCCTAATAGAGACATGACTCCTCTCCTTTAAATATAGTTCCTAATAGAGACATGACCCCTCTCCTTTAAATGTAGTTCCTAATACAGACATGACATGATTTGACTTCTCTCCTTTAAATGTAGTTCCTAATAGAGACATGACACCTCTCCTTTAAATGTAGTTCCTAATAGAGACAGAACTCCTCAACTTTAAATGTCGTTCCTAATAGACATGACTCCTCTCCTTTAAATGTAGTTCCTAATAGAGACATGACACCTCTCCTTTAAATGTAGTTCCTAATAGAGACATGACCCCTCTCCTTTAAATGTAGTTCCTAATAGAGACATGACCCTCTCCTTTAAATGTAGTTCCTAATAGAGACATGACCCCTCTCCTTTAAATGTAGTTCCTAATAGAGACATGACTCCTCTCCTTTAAATATAGTTCCTAATAGAGACATGACCCCTCTCCTTTAAATGTAGTTCCTAATACAGACATGACATGATTTGACTTCTCTCCTTTAAATGTAGTTCCTAATAGAGACATGACACCTCTCCTTTAAATGTAGTTCCTAATACAGAACTCCTCAACTTTAAATGTCGTTCCTAATAGACATGACTCCTCTCCTTTAAATGTAGTTCCTAATAGAGACATGACACCTCTCCTTTAAATGTAGTTCCTAATAGAGACAGAACTCCTCAACTTTAAATGTCGTTCCTAATAGACATGACCCCTCTCCTTTAAATGTAGTTCCTAATAGAGACATGACCCCTCTCCTTTAAATGTAGTTCCTAATAGAGACATGACTCCTCTCCTTTAAATGTAGTTCCTAATATAGACATGACCCCTCTCCTTTAAATGTAGTTCCTAATAGAGACATGACCCCTCTCCTTTAAATGTAGTTCCTAATAGAGACATGACTCCTCTCCTTTAAATGTAGTTCCTTAATACAGACATGACATGATTTGACTTCTCTCCTTTAAATGTAGTTCCTAATAGAGACATGACTCCTCTCCTTTAAATGTAGTTCCTAATAGAGACATGACTCCTCTCCTTTAAATGTAGTTCCTAATAGACATGACTCCTCTCCTTTAAATGTAGTTCCTAATAGACATGACTCCTCTCCTTTAAATGTAGTTCCTAATAGAGACATGACTCCTCTCCTCTGTAATTACTTTTTTTTTCTGACTGACATAGAAACCTCATCTTCTTCTAGACTCTACAATTATCACTGTGACTGTGACTGTGACTGTGACTTTTGTCTGACTGTAGAAACCTCATCTTCTTCTAGACTCTACAAGTATCACTGTGTGTGACTGTGACTGTGTGCGTGTGTGTGTGTGTGCGTGTATTAAACTGTAATTAGGTTGCTTAAACCCCCTGCTGAGGTCTTGGCGACATTAGTCTCCTCTCTCTCTTTCTCCTCTACACTCTTTCTCTCTTGCTGTATCTGGAACTCCAGCACTTTCTTATTATTTTCTGTCTATTTTAGTCATTTTCTCTCCATTCTGTTGTTCTCTCTCTCCAATCAGTTGTTTGTTTAGATTTCTTTCACTCTACTTTCAAATACTTCTATCATTTTTCTCTCCACTTTCAGATCGTTCTGGCCTTCTCTTTCTCTCTGTTCTATTCTGTCCTTTCTGTCCTCTCTGTCCCTCTGTTCTGTCGTTTTCTTTCTCTCTGTCTGTTCAGACTTCAGTGTTTTCGCTCTCTGTTGAGTCATGCTGTCATTCTCTCTCTCTGTTCCAGGCAGTTCAGGGTTTGACTCTCCAGAGCCCTTTCTGACTGATGGAGCTGCAGACTGGAGCCCAGAGTCCTGCTAGCCCCAGCCCTAATACCCAGCCTGGCCTCACTGCTACTGGGCTATCTCTCATCGCTGTGACCCCTCATACACTGGAGCAAGACCTACACCAGAGTCTTTGCTGGAAGACTGCCTGTAAGACTGCCTGGCTGGCTGTCCCTCAAACTCCCACACGCTCAGGGAGAAACTCTCTTTCAGTCCTGGATTAAAAACTACTGTGGGTCCCCAGGACAAGCATTTACAGCTCTTGGGCTAATTCATGGATGAAGAGCCCCTTGTCTAAACTTAACCCTAACCCCTCTGGGGTGTCTGAAGGGACATGGATGTGGGGTGGTGGTAGTTGGCTGGACACACACATGCATGACCACTGTGAATCTGGACTGAACTGACGGTTTCTGTTATGTTAACATGATCACATATAATTTAACTGAAGATGGATCCACTGATGTCATGGTTATATTTGAAATGGACAGTTAATTATAATTCCAAAGTGCAGATTCTGATCTGACACTCAGAAGCCTTCTGATGGACATAGTTACTGCTGCAACGCCCAGCCCACAGAGCGAAGAGGAGAAGGAGGGGGAGAGGGAAACAGGCAGTGTGAGAGAGAAATAAACAAAGAAAATGAGAAAGAAAGAAAGAGAGTCTCGGGACCGAGACTTCTTTAAGATACTTCTTTAATGTCGGGAAGAGAACATAATGAGAAGGCACTGTGTTCACACACACACAAACAAGAACACTGACACGTTTCTACCCTGTTTCATCTTATTTTTGTTCCGTTTAAAAGCACCATCAAATATTCATGAGAGAGAGAGAGAGATAGAGATAGACAGAGAGAGACAGAGAGAGACAGAGAGAAACAGAGAGACAGAGAGACAGAGAGACAGAGAGAGAAACAGAGAGACAGAGAGAGAGAGAAACAGAGAGAGAGACAGAGAGAGACAGAGAGACAGAGAGAGAGACAGAGAGAGACAGAGAGAGACAGAGAGAGAGACAGAGAGAGAGAGACAGAGAGACAGAGAGAGAGACAGACAGAGAGAGACAGAGAGAGAGACAGAGACAGAGAGAGACAGACAGAGACAGAGACAGACAGAGACAGACAGAGAGAGACAGAGAGAGACAGAAAGGAAAGTTTGGTCATTGCTTTATTCTCCAACCCTAAAACAGTTGATGATGACTCAGTATTCTGTTCCTCTGATGTTGCGTGTCTTAGTGTGTGTAATCCGCCGGTAGTTGGTTGTATCATGTACAGCATTTACGCTAAGGCGATCCCTGCCATGGTTTAATGTATAAAAGGTTTCCTTCACGTCTCCATCTCATCAGTTTGTCTCCTGTTCTGATCTGTTGTTGTTGTCAAGATGATGAGAGACAGGAGAGAAACACACCAATAAAGGTTGTTTTGTCTACAAAGTGACTGTCAGTTATTATTGTCTTCTATACAGTAACACAGGAATAGTTGCTATTTCTTGGTTGAAACCATTGCCCCCTGCTGGCCAGTGAGTGTCAGAAATATCTCTAGATTCAGGGGGAAACCCAAGTTACTTGTAATGGGGAGAGAAAGCCAGTTTTCTGTAAAAACATGTTTTTGTTTAATTAATGGCTTTCCAATTCATCACTTTCACTGAAAAAACTATGAGAGAGAAAAATGTAAAATGAACAGCAACAAAACTGTCATGCACAGACCTACACTAGGGCCTGAAGTATGTCTTGGCTTGGGAAAACTCCTAGCCTTAGGTCATACTACAAAACGTACAGTTTTATGAACCAGAATGCTAACTTATGGCACCTCGAGGTGTCTCTTGAGGTCCTGGATCTCTCTCTCCATGTGGTAGATATCATCAGACAACTGCCTGTGGCCGGACTGGGCCTTCATCAGTTGGCAGTGGAGACGCTTCACGATGGCATCGTACCGTCTGTTCTGGATCTGAGAACAATACACTTGGGTTTTAAACAGATATTGTACTTTTTGATTTTTGTTGACATTGTCCTGCATTTCTTTCCTTTTTGTATGTACAACACTTTGAGCTGCATGTTCGAAAGGTACCAGATAAAAAGTTATTCTTATTATGAATACTGTACATGGTGGGTCTTTATCTGACATTAACATTAACTGTTTGTTTTTACGTATCACATATGACCGTAATCTGTCAGCATCTACACTGGTTCCTCAGCTGCTCTGACCTGTGCCTGCTTCACAGCGTTCCCCTCTGGGTTCTCCAGGTCGGCCCTCAGCTCCTCTCTCCTCTCTGTGAGCACTCTGACCAGAGTCCTCTTCTCCACAAGCTCCCTGTGAGCCCTCGTCTGGCTCTCCGCTTGCAAGACGGCCGTCAGGTGGCTCTCCAACTTGTTCCGGTAGGTGTTGTAACCGGCCAGCACGCAGCTGGAGTTGTCCTCCTCTTCCTCGATCAGCAGTCGGAGCACTGTGTTTTCGTTGTAGACGGTGATGGAACGCAAGCCCAGGTTTTGCAACTGTGGCTGCAGCTGTTCCATCTCACCCTCCAGGATGAGAATCTGCCTCACGTTGGTTTTTAACTCCACTTCAGCTTCTTTGCCTTTCTTCTCAATGTAGTGTGGCCTGGTAGCAGATGAAAACAACATTGCTTTATACTGAGTGTTAAAACAAATGTTCCGATATTAATGTTGCATGGAAAATGTATATAATGTAAGCAGCAACAATTACAGTGTTCCTGGAGTTTTAAAATGTTACTGGTCAGTGAGTTAGCAGGTAAGGAGAGATTCACCTGGAGAGAGCTGAGCACTTGTTGTTCCTCCTGGAGGGCCACAATCTGGGCATATCCTTGTTGAGAGACGTCTTCTAAAGCTTGTGTTAGAGAGAAGTCAGGCCCTCCATGTGTCTCTACAGCAATACATGGAAGGGACCATGTCACCTCTGAAGAAAGAATGTGGTTTGTTATTGGTTAAGCTAGCTAGCTTCCTAAATTAGCTTGTTGTAGCCCTACTAATGTTAGCTCTTTAGTAGCCCCAACCCCAACAACTTTAGGCATACTTTGGGCTGTTTTAGCAAAGCATCCCAACATAATACAGATAGTCCAACATTTTAAAATGAATTTGCTATATGTTTTCTTGCCATTTTCCACCGTCATCCCAGCAGAGTTGGCCATGTTGACACGTTTGTTGTTGAGCCCGAAACAGAGTTGGTTTTCGCGCTCAGCTCAGCACGTGCGCTCTCTTGGCCTGGTGGACGTTTCCGGTGGGGGGTTTCCGGTGTGATTCCCCCAATACGTCCCATATTGACTGACTTCACCTTTGCCGAGTAAAACAATATCTTTATGTTAAGAATTAAACCATTAAAGAAACCACAAGTTCGGACACACCCAAAGAGTTCCATTGAATTGAGTGGCTCATCTTCATTTTCCAGATATTGGAGAAACGTTCATTTGTGCCCTTCCCACTCAAAATGTAGGGAAAATAAATAGTGATGTTATTCAAATCCATTGGTCAGTGAAGTAAACTAAGTGAAATGTAGCCCGAAATTTCGTATTAATTTATTTTACAATGGATTGCCAAATGTCCAGATTTGATTCCATACATAATTTGTATGTGATAAATGACAGGGACTTGTCCCTATGGTTTCTGGTGGTATGAGACAGTATAGATGTCAGCTATGTGTATGTACATGTTTCTTTGTTCCCAGTGTGAGGCCATAGCCTACTGGTTAGATCCACAAGTGGTCTTTTAGGGTTAGCGAATAAAGGAAGGACCATTCTCTCCATCTCTATACCTTTGTAAACATCATTTATGATATGAGAAGATGGCAGTTATGGAGAACATGTGTCTGTAGGCTATTTGCTTGCACACAGCAGACCTCCAGGATATCTACTCAAGTCACTCATTTTGTTTTCTTACTAAAACCAGAATATAGGAAGGATATAGGGAAGCCAGTACTGATACATCCCCATTACGCTTCCATGCACACTTCCTGTAACTGTGTGCGCATGTGTGTGTGATGGGATCAAGTCCTTTCAGTTTTTGCGCAGCCTACTGGAAAGGTATTGCGACCGTCCAGATGAACAAAACAAGGTTTCTTTCCCAGGCCCATGCAGCCCATAAAGCCATGACCCAGTAGGATTTGGCTGTGAAGGCGGGTGAGGGACCCACCATTAGCTAAAAAAATAGCCGATAGATTTGATTTACTAGCACAGGTCCTGACAGTTATTTGTGCTGGTGGATGTAAGCATTTGATTTGTTGTTTGGGTTTGTTTGCGCACTAAAAAGAGCAAATTGTTTGAACGTGATGACAGTTGGAGTTCCCCATTTGTGGTTGAATGCTTAGGTATAGGGAAAACACTGGCTATTATTGTTAACATGTTTGCCTCCAGATGCTGAAGTTCTGAGTAATTAGCTGCTGTGGTTTCTGAGTCTTGTGGCTTTATTGAGACAAGTTTACGGTGTACATAATAGGTACAGGTGTGTGCCGGTGCCCCGTAACCAGTTATGAAAACAAAACATATGTGCTGCAGTGAACATCATGATCTTATAGGCTATTGCGCCATTACATCATCTGCACTTTTTATGCGTTTGAATTTCTCATGTGTGTTTGACTGAAGAGGGCTCTATTTAATCAATCTCAGTCTGTTTCTCATAAACACAACAGGATCAACTGTATGTACGACTCAACGCGGTGCTCCCTTTCCCTCCCTCCTACTGTCCCTCCCTTCCTCCAATTCCACCCTCCTTCCAATCCCTCCCTCCATCTGTGACTCAATATAACCACAACTATTTCCTGTCTGGTTCCTGTCTGGTTCCCTGACATTGTCTCTCATTCCCTGTGTCTCATCAGCACTACAACATGTGTGCCAAAGAGACGGTCTTGACTAGGTCACAGGTGTTCCTGTTTTTATCCTAGTCTGCATTGTGTCAACACAACAAAAACATGAACTAAAAGTATCTGTTGCTATTTGTTGCTATTATTTAGTCCACTCCATCCTTCCTCAAAATAGGAAGAGAGACAGTGAAGGGGTTATGGATGGCGATACAGTAGAACATAGCTATGTTTATTTTTAATTTCATACAATGTTGATCTTTTAAATACCATTAATAGCTCTAAAACAGGGGTTGTTGGCTGTGGGTGGTCAACTACATGAATACCCTGTTATTCATCTCATCTGCTGTTATTTGGGCTACCTGTGTTTTGAGGTGAACACTGAGGTTTCCATATGTTTGATGTCATTCCATTCACTCCGTTCCAGACATTATGAGCTGTCCTCCCCTCAGCAGCCTCTACTGATTTGAAGTATAGTCATTTGAGTGCTTGCTTCAGCAGTTTTACGAATGAAACCTTTATTGATAGCCGAGCTGATTCGTGTGCTATTGTTGCCCATTTCCCGAAAGGTTATAGAGTGGTGCCAGTTACATGCCAGACTGAAAACAAATGAGAAACAGTCTTTGCTTCAGTGGACGACTTTAAGACTCTCTTAACAGTGCAACTGTAGAGCTGAGATAGGTGGCGTTAATGCAGGCTTGGACATGGAAATGACATACGAGTGAAGAAAGCTTTCAAGGGAAACATGGTGTGTGTGTTGAATTGTTCTAATCCAAGCATGGACAGATCGATTCCTCACTTCGCAAATGGATTTTCACGTGAAGAAGGCAAACTGAGCATAGTAATGGCATTACACGTCAACAAAGGAGTATCTCATTTCATTTTAAATCAGAGACATGAGGCGAGGTGGGGGAGGGGCAGGACTATAGGGGTGAGTGAAACCAGGGAATGAGTAAGGAGAGTAGGGGGCCCCCTAAATGTGCATGACACAGCACTCCCAGCATGCATCACTAACTGGAGTTATTCCCTTCTAACCACAGAAAGCACATAAAATCGAGGTGCCCTGCGCTCGTACGCCAGAGAGACAGTGTCAAGTTTTCAGAGATGTGCTGAGGTAAAACAGTCTCTCAGGGTGAAACGTAATGGTCTAATGGTATCCCTGTTTTCCTATGACATGGGTTGGAGCATGGCAATATTGGTGATAATAACAGAGCATTGATAATCTCTCTCCTGTATTTTTACAATTGCATATGGCTTTATTGGAATGTTCTATAAACACACAAAAAACTGAACACAGAATTGAATACGAGACATCAGAAAATACATAAATATTGAAAACTTCATAAAACCAAGTTCAAAGTGAGCCAAATTCAGTTTGTTTTCACAGTATAAAAATACAAAAATCTATTCCATATGCAGACAGTCCAGCTATCTAACAGATAATAATTCCACCTCATCTACAGCCCTGAGCTGGGAATGGGATTAAAGATATATCAGTTACTAATTTATCAATTAATTGCCCTGCGTCTCCTTCCTCATTCATCATCTGTTGATTCTGAAGGCCCCGAAGTAGCTTCCCTCAGCTTCCGGGTCCAGCAGCCAGGAGTTGGACACGCTGACATAGATACTGTCCCCGGGCCCCAGGGGGAAAGCACCTCCCTGCTGCTGACAACACATGTGGTAGTGGCCCCTCTGCCAGTGCTTGGTGCTGCCGCTTTTCATCAGCACAGCTGGCCTGAGGGGGGCACTGTGACTGTGACGCTCGTGGAACACGTATTGTATAAGAAGGGCACCAGCCCCGACCCCATCTTCTCTGTGAATGCTAGGCTCTGCTGAAGCCCCTTTTCTCCCTGGAGCATGAGACCCAGACTCCAACAGTGACTCCTCCACCTGGTCGTAGTACCTGAAGCAGGTTTTGGAGTAGATGTAGTACAGGCCTCCCTCGCGGACTAGGATCCTGCCGTCATGGTACCCGATCTTGGACAGGTGTCCATGGGCGTGGTCCCAGTGGATCATGGTGTTCTGGATATCTCTCTGGATGTGCCCACTGGGAGGCTGAATGGGCAGGTGGGCTGATGGTATGACCTCCCTGGGTTTTTTTGGGCACCTCTGTGACTCCCCTCTCTGGAGGTCGTCCGAAGTCTCAACTAGGGCTGGTCCGGTCTGGGTGACCTAAAGTTGCCAACAGAGACAGCAGCAAGAGAGGTTAGAGATCACAGTAGCCCAACTCCCTCATTGGGCATCGATACACTGCTGTTAGAGACACATTTATAGAGTTATTGACCACTTGTCACAAACTTTTTTAGGCTAAATCAGGGTCACACAGTGTATTTCTTGGTAGTCTTAAACAAATCTACTTTGAAACAAGTATTCACCTTCACACACATGGTTGTGGGCTTAAAAAGAAGACCTGCACCATGTCAGATATAGAGTTGAAATGTATTACATTTTGAGTTTGCATCCCAGTATTACACTTTATATACATGACAGAAGACTGAAATATTACAAAACTGTTTGACATTGAAACATAGGATTTTCTGCAGGTTTTTGAAATAATGTTTATTAATTATGAAAAATATGAATAACATTCCACCCATGAGGCCATTAGGTCACTTTATATGTACAGTATATACTGTATTCTAGTCGAGGCTCATCCTATATAACTAGTGCTGTACACACCTTCTCTATTAATATACTGTCCCTACATACCAATATACATATTTATATTCCGGACTCTGACATTGTTCATTCTGATATTTCTTAATTTCTTACTTTTTGGATTATGTGTATATTGTTTTGTATTGTTAGGTATTACTGTACTGTTGGAGCTAGAAACACAAGCATTTCGCTGCACCTGCAGATCTGTGTAAACCAATAAACTTTTATTTTGACTTGTTGCTCTCTTGTAAAACATAAGGCTACTTTGTAAGCCATAAGAGGCAATAGCCAGTAAAACCGTCCATACAATACAATATGAAACACTTTGCCTCTATTTGAAGTTTAATGTGTTATAGATGTTGTGGTGAGAGAGCAACCACTTGAAATGGATTACATTTAGTGCAATGTGTATTTGAGGCAATCATTGTATATATATTTTTTTGTTCAATGTTTTCCTGCAGCACATGTAAACTGTTATGACAATAACTTTTTTCTTACAAAATACAATTTTGTGCTATAGAATTACATAGATTTTATGACCATTTTTAGAGGAGACTCTTGGTATTATCCAATCTAAGAGACCTATGCATCAGGACTTGTGTTATTATGATTTCCTTACCTGTTGAAGATGACCTGTCAAGTGAAGTACAACCGCAACACTTGATACCACTTGAAGTAATCCCATGAAAACGACGGTACCAATAAGAGTTCTGTTTGAAGTTGCTTCTGTTCTCCTGAGCTGCTGACATCTTGGCAGACTGCTTTCCATTTCGTAAAGATCCGTTTAATACTGAACGTTAAATATCCACTGTGTTTCATAAAAAAAGACCCAATGTTAGTCTATGTTTTCCCCGAGATATGTTTGTATATCTGCGTATTCTCATTACCAATAGACGTTTTAAAAGGCGGTTTTCTCAGTTTAGTACCCCCTCTTTGAGGACCAATCAGATTACAGATGAATTGGAATAGCTTTTTAACACCACCAGGGGTGCTGTTGTAAAACACTGTGCGAAAAACATTATTTATGACTACATATCCCAGCATTCAACACCACCATTTGACCTTGCTGGAAGCGTGACGAAATTCTTTACAATGGTACTAAATATGAGATGATAAACTCATCAGAGATGTACTGTTTGGATTCTTTACATACAATAGAAATAAGCGGAATCATTTTTATGTAATTAATTTTTACAATTTTTTACAATTCTTTTGGCCAAATTTCATATACACAAATGTAAATTTACAAACAGAAAACCACATTTTCGTATCCTACAAAAAGAAATTGAACTGTATTTTAAGACGGTTAAATGCTCTACTAACAAACAAGCTGTTAGAATTGTAAGTATATGCATGTCCCTTAAGGTCCTTGTGTAATTGTAATGTGATATTGTACCCCCTAGCTCGATTGTCCATTGTTTGTAATCTATGTATGCTTGTGTTCCCTCATGTGCTTTATGTATTGATTTGCTGTTAATAAAAAAAATAAAAAAATATATTTTTTTAAAGAGATGATAAACTCATGTAACCAGTTTACACTTACTTCGTATACACTGTAGCCAGATGCTTACGCAGAAATGTATTCGACTGTATGGCTGGTGCGCCCTCCACATGCGCAAGACAATATGGAAGGAACTAGCAAATCGATCACTCGTATCATAAAGACGTTATTGGAACAACCATTTGGGAGATTTATACCGGAATGAGTCCGTACAAAGATATCTTCGGCAGCTTGTGGAAAAGTACAGAGATGTCACCAAAACATTACAACATGGGTTTCTCAACGACCCCGCCAGGAAAGAGTTGAACAAGAGACAGATGTGACTTTCACATCGGCATGTTTCAGAGCGCTGAACACGCCGTGAAAGACCTAGAGGAGGTTGAAACTCTGCTTCAGAGTAAGTAAGCTGTGTTCTGTTTTGTTTATTTTGTTAATTGCTAACTAACTAGTGGTCTTTCTGTATCTTTCTTTCATAAGTGTCTGTAACGTCTACGTGCCGTAATGACCAGAAGTGGTCGCCAATGCTTCAATAACAATGTGCTAACTGTGAAATGTGTCACGTATCTGAAAATGTTGTAGTCATCCATATTCTCCTTTTACAGAGACAGTCGGTTCCAAAGAGGAAGACCGACAAAATGGTCCAGCTACTGAAAGAGGAACAAGCACAGATCACCCAAAGAATCGAGTCATTGAGAAAAGATGTATGAACAGACATTAGACACAGAACATTTTAAATGTCTGCCTTGGGTCAGTCTGGAACTTGATGATACAATCTGAATTCATATTCCCCCAGTTGATCCAGACACTAGTACCCAGTGACCCACACGACACCAGTAATGTCCTTCTGGAGGTGGTAACAGGGAGGACAACAGGAGGTGAGTCGGTGAACTGTAATTACTCAATGAACAGCATAGGCCATGTGTCACAGTATAACTATAGACCGTCCCCTCGCCCATACCCGGTTTCACATCCGTTACACATGGACAACAGCTCTCCATTACACTCCTGGTCCTGATGATAATGCATGTCCCCTCTCTGGTGCACGTGTTTGGATCCAGGTGACATCTGTCAACAGTTCACCAGAGAGATGTTTGACATGTACCAAGGCCGTGCCAGCCACAAGAACGGGGACTTTGAGATCTTCAACTACACACCTGCTGAATATGGTAATGCTTCTCTCCTGTCTGTGTTTTATGGGTCACTGGATGAAAGTGTCTGCGTTTCTGTATGATTGATTGGTGTGTTTTATGGTCTGATTTGATTCACTCAGGTGGACTGCACCATGCGGCAGTAAGGATAGCGGGGGAGAGTGTGTACCGGCGTCTGAAGCATGAGGGAGGGACACACCGGGTCCAGAGGATCCCCCGAGGTGGGCCTGTCCTCCAGGATGCAACGTATTCACACAGGAACCATGACTGTCATCGTCCTGCCACAACCCAACGAGGTACTGTCCTGTCTGTCTGTCGGTCTGCCTGTCTGAACGATAATACATTGGGATTCTGTTTTGTAGCTGGACATCAGCATTGACCCTAAGGACCTGCGGGTTGATACGTTCAGATCGAGAGGGGCGGGAGGTCAAAGTGTCAACACAACTGACAGTGCTGTCCGAATAGTACACCTGCCAACAGGTAAGAGCTTACAGTTCGGGGAGACAGAATATGTATTGAAAATCCACTTTAAGAATTTTTTAAATATCTTTATTGAAAACCAATGGCACTTCTCAATTCTTGATTTTCTGATATTGACTGAATTGAAATGGAATTACTGACTGACCCGTTCTCTGACCCTACGTACGGTGGCAGAGTGTCAGACGTCCCGCTCTCAGCTGCAGAATCGTGACACGGCCCTGCGTGTGCTGAAGGCCCGCCTCTACCAGAGCATGATGGGCAGAGAGACGGAGCAGAGACTTACGGCACGCAAACAGCAGGTGATCCCCGACACACAGTCCCATCCTAACGCTTTACTGTCCCCCTCATCACCTCAGAGCCATTCATGTTACTCCTTCTCCAGGTGGGCACTCGCTCCCAGTCGGAGAGGATTCGCACCTACAACTTCAGCCAGGACCGCGTGACAGATCACCGGACTGGCTATGTGACCAGAGATATCAAGGTGGGCTTCTAACTATGCAAACAAGCAGTCTATAATGGAAGTTGATTTGTTGTGTAATGTTTGTCATGTTTTTACATGTAGTGGTAATAGTTGGTTAATGTGTCTTCTGCATTCCCTTGGCAGGAGTTCATGAGGGGCGGGGAGCCCCTGGATGATCTGATCTCAGAGCTGTTGGAACACGGAGACAAGGAGGCTCTGCTGGAGCTGGTGGTGACCTGCAGTCAGAGATACTGACTCAAGACAGTGTGACACCTTAGTTCTGGGAGCTAGCTGACATGACCCACTGCAGCAGCACTGACACGAGAACAGTCAGACCAGATATGGAAGCAGTTGCGCAAACACTGATCCTGGTTCAGTTTGTGAAAAGAATGGCGTGTGGGTGGAGAAGAGAGCAGAGAGAGCCTGGCTACAGACAACCCAGCTCTTTAACCAGTCTCAAACATACCCAATTACACCCTAGCATCTTAATAAAGTACTAAAACTTGACTGAAAATAGTTGGCGACGAGCCCTGCTCCTATTGGGTGTGTCAGAGCTATGTTTCAGCCCAACACACACGCTCTAATCTCAAGCACCCAGCCTGTCTGGCAGCTGGCCAGCCATGGCATCAGTATCTCTCCTACACAGCCATAGCAATGAGCATGTATTGGCACCAGTGAAGGGTTGAATTACCTTTGAGGCTACTCGAACCCCTGTGAAATGTTGAAGTTGCTCTGACAGAAGTCTGCAAAATAAATCTGTGGAAGACTATTGATTATTAAAGGCTGATGGACTAAAGGAAAAGCATAGAGAAAATGTCCACACCAGCAGAATATATATTCAAGTACAATATTTCATCAAATCATACTGTAGAAAACTTTCTTTGCATTCTCCTTCTCCCATACTCCAACATTGCTGGAGTACGGTTCAGGGCTGGGATTCCCCAAAGCATCGTAGCACTAGGATGTTAATACCATTGAAACTGAATAGACAAAAGATGGCCGTAGTGCTACGATGGTTTTGGGAGACTCAGGCATGAGCATGTACTGGTAGTGATGTGGAAAGTACCACCACCACAGTAAGGACATCACAGGGGTACATCACACACGCATAAGAAAATACCTCTGGGAATGATAGTCTGTCCGTCACAGCTGTACGCTATTCAACTCAAAAAAACAAGCAGGAGGGCATCAGGCATTGAAAAAGGAAATTGTAAAGAGTAACACTTGAGGTTAGGACAGCTAAAGCCACTGATCCAGCTGGTTTCAGACGTCTGCTTGTACTATTCAACCCCAAAAGCTGCTGATATACTGTAACTTGGGTGGTTGGATGGGTAAAATTCAACAATGAATAATTCTGAAATGATGGCATCTTGGTGAGTAGCTAACTCGAGTTCTCTGTAGCCCACAGGGACCAGACCTGCGTATCCAGGTATTATATGACGTTGCTCAAATTGTCCCCTTAAACAATAACAACAGTCTCCAACAACATCCCCCAGTTTGTCAGCCTTGTTTCTGTTTAAAAAGAGTTCATATCTGAGATAGCCTGAGTATTAGTCATCATCTCCCCGTTGTCTCAGGCTCCTGGAGGATTTCCCGTTCTCTGCTTTCCTCTTCCTGAACGTGGCCCCGGCTCCCGACGCGGGGCCTCCCTCATCGCCCAGAGAGGTGATGATACGCTCCCTAAACTTGGGTTTGGGCTCAGGCGGAAGCTCCGTGGGGGCGGGGGCGCTAGCTGCACCTTCCACCTGTGGTAGCTGCAGGTCCACTTTCTCACTGGAAGAGAGAACATGGGTGGTGGTGGGTGGGGTATAGAGCAGGTAGGTGAGTTATTAGTTTAGCATTTAATAAGGCACACAACTACAAGTTGGCTAAAGTAGAGACAGACTAGCACCAGGGTCCTGTTCATTAAGGCAAACTGTAACAAAATCTCATAGTTAAATCCAAATGAAGACATTGACAGTATAACAGTCTCTTACTAAGGCTCTTCTTCTTCCTGTATCTGCTCCCAGGCTCCGTAAGGGTTGGTCTTCCTGGGCTTCTTAACAGCAGGCCTCTCCTCTTTCTCCTCAGGCACAGCTTCCGGTGTGTCTTTGGCCCCTTCGTCTCCCTTCCCCCCGTCATCATCCTCACCCTCTTTATTCTCTCCCTCCTTGTCTGAAGGCGGTGTATTCTTTTTGTGAGGAGAGCAAATGATTATTGAACTGATCGTCAGTCACCATGACTCGAATCCTAAACTAATGCCTACTATTGTTTGGTACCTGTTTGGAATCCTCTCTCTCCCCGGCTCCTTTGGTACTGTTGGAGCTGTCCTCCCCAGAGAGGGGTTCTGGCTGCAGGGCAGATGGGTCATCTAACCCTGGGGGGCCCACTGTCTCTCCACTGGGCCCGGGCCCAGACCTAGACTCACCACCGGCAGGGAGATCTGCAGGTCTTTCCCAGCTGGACTCTGTCAGAGTGGGGGAAACATCAAAACTATGTCAATCATAATTATGTCAAACATACATCATTCTTGTCATCGCCTGTCTTCATAGACCGACCTCCAGTCTCTGTGTTGTAGTAGTACGTAAATCCATCAGGACTGATGGCCTCCATCCAGGCACTACCTAAGGAGATCTACAGAAAAAAAAAGTGTGTTCACACCAGGACTTGAATGCATTATCTCGGTACATTACACTGACTCTCAACATATCAAATGGGTAACAACATATAAGAGACTTCCTGGTGAAATTAAAGGTATTAAGAAATGACATTAAAAAGTTGTCTACCTCGGGTTGACCCGGCTGTGGAGAGGGTGTGCTCTTTCCCTGCAACCCATACGGTTTGTCCCACTGAGATTCTGAAAAGATACAGAAACACAATGCTTCAGGAGAAAAGTGAATGGTCCTAGGTGTATGTTCAAAACTGATTTATTAAAGTCACAGTCTGACTTTTAACCCGTCGTCTCTGATATCTGTGGAGGTGTTGTGGTCTTCAGCCTACCCCGGGTTTGTACGGATATTTGCAAACCAAATTCAAGGGCTTTCGAGGACCACCAATTTGTAATAGTTCCTGTTATGCAAATGTTTCTATTCTCCACGAGATGACGGTATATTCACCAAAACCTCACGGCAAAAAACGTACTTCCTATTTATTACTATCTTACAAGCTCTACTCAATAATACGTGTTTCACTACTTATCTACTACATACATTAGTGGTAAATCAGTACTGATGATGTCATTTGAGTAGTGATGAGCAGAGTTTTGGGACATGCCTACTTGTGAACACACATTTCTTATTAACTCCAGCTTTATGACAGTATTGTAGTTTTATTGGGCATTTGGGAATCTACTACTTAATAGCTACGTCAAAGCGTCTTGCTTCTGACTGGCAGCTTTAGAGTCGCCGGTCGGGAGAAGGGCGGGTGGGCTGTGTGAGGAAAACGGCACGTGAACGGCAACCAGAACAGCAGGAGCACGGCTGCTGCTTGATAAAGTGGAATATCGCAGGCTTGAATGGGGCAACAAAACAAAAAAAGGCTCTGGACAGAAAAAGTCCCAATGTAGAACTGGCGCCAGCGCAGGAGGCAGCGTTGTGCCTTTCCCCCCCCAGGGCCGATTACACCATGCTCGACATGTCGAAGTCTGATGTATTTATTTTCACCTTACACAGTGTGGGTTGGTTAGGTCCAGTGATGTCGCGGGGGAAAAAAAGGTGGGTAAACTATATGGAACAAAAATAGAAAATGGGTAGGTCCCATGTTTCATTAGCTGAAATAACAGACCCCATAAATGTTCTATTATACACAAAAGGCTCTATTTGCCCAGCATTTTAGCTATCGATGTGACGTTTGGCAGTGCCTAATCAGTCGGTTCTGTACCCGCCTGGCTGAGTGGCAGTATGGGTTGAATGAGAGAGCTCGCCTGGCAACCAAAGTGCGAAACACATGAAATAAAACTCGGTAGTGTATCTGGAAATGAATTCCTAAGAGCAATATATTTTTCTAATATTTTTCATATTAACATATTTGATAGTTTTCTGTTCTCAAATTTTAATTCAAGTACTTTCCAAGTACCAACTTGAGAAAATTTCAGAGTTTTAAGGTATTCAAGTAATGGAATTTCAGAGTTTCAAGGTATTCAAGTAATGGAATTTCAGAAGTTCAAGGTATTCAAGTAACGGAATTTCAGAGTTTCAAGGTATTCAAGTAATGGAATTTTAGAGTTAAGGTATTCAAATAATGGAATTTCAGAGTTTTAAGGTATTCAAGTAATGGAATTTCAGAGTTTCAAGTTATTCAAGTAATGGAATTTCAGAGTTTTAAAGTATTCAAGTAACGGAATTTCAGAGTTTCAAGGTATTCAAGTAATGGAATTTTAGAGTTAAGGTATTCAAGTAATGGAATTTCAGAGTTTTAAGGTATTCAAGTAATGGAATTTCAGAGTTTCAAGTTATTCAAGTAATGGAATTTCAGAGTTTTAAAGTATTCAAGTAATGGAATTTCAGAGTTTTAAAGTATTCAAGTAATGGAATTTCAGAGTTTTAAGGTATTCAAGTAATGGAATTTCAGAGTTTTAAAGTATTCAAGTAATGGAATTTCAGAGTGCCAAATTCAATTACTTTAAGTACTTCAAGCACCTTGTGTGAACCTTGCCTACCTCCTGTCATAGAGTTGTAGTAGTATGTGAGTCCTTCGCCAGTCTTTCCCTCCACCCAGTTCTCTGATTCGTTTCTGGGCATCCTCTCCTTTCTAGGCTTTCGCTTCTTTTCTTGTTTTCGAGATTGAGATGGAGATGGAGATGGAACTGGGCTTGGAGTTTGGGCTTTGGTTTGAGATGGGGAATCTAAGCAAACACACAAAATCACATCGATATATTAGCCATTTGAGCAGACACTCTTATCCAAAACAACTTACACTGAGTGTGTTCTAACAACTTTTTAAAAGCTTCATGTATCATTACAGTATACGTACAGTACACCACGCGTACAGTATACGCGTGGTGTACATCATCTGACAAAATGCTTACTTGACAGGTTCCTTCTCGACAATGCAACAACGAGATAATAAAATATAAGAATACAAAAACTAAGAAACAATGGTAATAAGTTAAACACTTAGACGGTACAAATAAAAACAGACTGGCAGGTTATTAAATTAGTAAATCAATAAAACATTTAACTAAGAAGTTACCTGATGGTTTTATCCCCAACCTTTTCATATCCTCCTCATAAGCTTTCAGTGCAGCCGCCTCCATCGTTGCAAACTCTTTAGACTGACGATCCTCCTTCTTCGCCTTGTCAATGCTCTTCTTTTGCATCTGAAGAGAAGAGGGGCCGGAGTATCAGTCAAGTCACCAATGAGATGACAGCATGGGGTGAGAGTGGCTTATCTGGACCTTATCTCTGCTGAAATACACCCCTAGGCCAGGCATTAGGGCTATGCATGCCAAGCTGTGTTTACAAAGCAGCAATAGTTTCCCTTGCAACAGTGACCCCTGTTGATACCTCTGTGTATTCACGTGTTATCAGCAGACTACATAGAGCCCAGAGAGAAAACAGTATAGTCTTAGGTGATTGACACATATATGGCATCTGTATTTCTTATGCAGTATGGTAGCTCCAACCCTGGCACTGACAGGCACCCATCTTTCTATGATTCACAAGTTGAAGGCAAAACACAATGATGACAACTCACCTCAGCAATTTTGGCAGCAACATTTTCTTTGTGGTTCTTCCCTCGTTCATGAAACTCAACACTCTGCATGAGAAACAAACAAGCACAGGGGTGAATACATGATCAAATCTTGTCCTCAGCCACAACCCCTTGCAATCATAACATAACAGACTGCTCTCTCTTTGACACACATCACCAAGAACAAGTAAGCATTCATTCAACGTTAGCAACATGAGAAGGGCCTAGTCAAAGAGACTGAATAACTAGCATGATGATCATGCCTGAATGGGTAGCTAGTTGGCTAATTACACCAACTTTACATACCGGTACAAATTACATGACAATTTACTCAACACTCACAGGTTTATTGTCGGCTATCCAGCACTTGCAGTACTGGCAGAATTTCTTCGGCTGGGACTTCCAATATTCTGACCTGAGTAATACAAACAACATTAAACAACTTCATAAACATGTGTTTGAAAGCTGATCAGAATAGCAATTTGGGCTGTGAATAAAAACGCAACCATGGTCGTACAAACTGAACTAGCTAGCTTATGTTAGCTTATGCAACAATATGAAATCAAATGTTATTGGTCATGTTATACAACAGGTGTAGACTTTACAGTGAAATGCTAATTTATGAGACAATTCCCAACATCCCAACAGACATATGTCTACAATGTATGTTTTTTATGCACAAACATTTGCATTATATATATTTTTTTATATCTGTGTTTTTGAAAGATTTTTTTTTTTTTTATAACTTCAAATTGATCAGAAATACACTGTAGACATTTATTTTATTTTTATTTAACTAGGCAAGTCAGTTAAGAATAAATTCTTATTTTCAATGATGGCCTAGGAACAGTCGGTTAACTGGCTGTTTAGGGGCAGAACGACAGATTTGTACCTTGTCAGCTTGGGGATTTGAACATGAAACCTTTCGGTTACTAGTCCAAAGCTCTAACCACTAGGCTACCCTGCCACCCCAACATTGTAAATGTTGTAAATGACAATTGTAGCTGGAAACGGCTGATTTTTGATGGAAAATCTAAATAGGCGTAGAGGCCCATTATCAGCAACCATCACTCCTGTGTTCCAATGGCATGTTGTGTTAGCTAATCCAAGTTTATAATTTTAAAAGGCTATGATCATTAGAAAACCCTTTTGCAATTATGTTAGCACAGCTGACAACTGTTGTTCTGATTAAAGATGCAATAAAACTGGCCTTCTTTAAACTAGTTGAGTATCTGGAGCATCAGCATTTGTGGGTTCGATTACAGGCTCAAATGGCCAGAAACAAAGAACTTTCTTCTGAAACTCATCAGTCTATTCTTGTTCTGAGAAATGAAGGCTATTCCATACAAGAAATTGCCAAGAAACTGAAGATCTCGTACAACACTGTGTACTACTCCCTTCACAGAACAGCGCAAACTGGCCCTAACCAGAATAGAAAGAGGAGTGGGAGACCTCGGTGCACAACTGAGCAAGTGGACAAGTACATTAGTGTCTAGTTTGAGAAACAGACGTCTCACAAGTCCTCAACTGGCAGCTTCATTAAATCGTACCTGCAAAACACCAGTCTCAATGTCAACAGTGAGGAGGCGACTCCGGGATGCTGGCCTTCTAGGTAGAGTTCCTCTGTCCAGTGTGTGTTCTTTTGCCCATCTTAATCTTTTCTTTTTATTGGCCAGTCTGAGATATGGCTTTTTCTTTGCAACTCTGCCTAGAAGGCCAGCATCCTGGAGTCGCCTCTTCACTGTTGACGTTGAGACGGGTGTTTTGCGGGTACTATTTAATGAAACCTCTGTCCTCCAATGGCACTCCGTTGTCAGTTTAGCCTACATTTCACTTATCTTAGTAACATTTTACTCCCTCTGTTTAATAACACACATAGATTAATTTTTTTATTTTGGTTGCCTATCCTGACGTGAAGTTTGTTCTATAGAAAGCATAGAAAGAAATTAGGAGGGAGAATTTTGGCAGGCAAGAAAATGTCTTTCCTGAAATCCTCCCCCCCCCTCTAATTTCCTTAATTTTGTCACTATAGTAAAATACTTTGTCACACATATCAGAATCAAATACTTTCTATAGAACAAACTTCGACAGGATAGGCAACCGAAATGAATAATGCATCTATGCGTGTTATATTAAACAGAGGAGGGAGTCAAATGTAGGCAAGCAATAAACATTTCACAACAACTAGTCGAATAAGACATGGGAGAGATTAACATTTTGGCAAAGAGATGTATTTATAGACTAATACACTTGAAACAAATAGCCAAATCGAAAAACTGCAGACATTACTAGTGCCTCCCCTGCGATCAAACCGCCATAAAGAAAATGAAACGCAGCCTAAACTGATCATTGAAGGACTTGAAGGACACAAATAAAATATGTGTTCTGCTACTAAGATCAGTGAAATGTAGGCTAAACTAACAACGGAGTGAAGAGCAGAAATCTCAACTAGCAAGCAAGTCGCAGCAATGAAGAATTGAGTGTATTCACGCGAAAGGGGATTTTGTCAGGGGGGGTTCGGCACAACACCTTTACGGAGTCAATGTGCTTGGTTTACTTGGTAGTTGAGGTAATTCAGTATGTATATATGGGTAGGGGTAAAATGACTATGCAATCAGGATATATAATAAACAGAGTAGCAGCAGCGTATGTGAAAGTGTGCGTCAGTGTAGTATCTGTGAGCGCGCATAGAGCCAGTGTAAAACAAATGAAGCGTAATAAATAATAAAGGGTGTCAATGTAAATTGTCCGGGTAGCCATTTGATGAACTTTTCAGCAGTCTTATGGCTTGGGGGTAGAAGCTGTTCAGATGCCTTTTCGTCACAGACTTGGCTCTCCGGTACCAATAACGTTAACGTTACATAGTTAGCTTAAGTAAATCTTAAACTAAATTGCAATGGGTGTGACGTGAAACAAAATACTCACATTGTGTCTTCTGATCCAATATAACGTTAATATAATGAAGGTAATACAACCTAGCTAGCTACACACAAAAGCAGAAAACGTTGAACATTTCTCAACCATCAACAACACCGCGTCCGTTTCTTATGACGTATATACGGATGTCTTTGAGGGTCAAAACTAGTTGTACTCGCTACTGTTATCGCTTTTATTGGCTTTATTTTGTCAACACAGTCGTTTGAAAGTGTCGTTTTAATCGCAGTTTATTATAAGGAATATGAGAAGAAGAATGGATTGAATGATGTAATGACACCTAAATATGTCATCCGTCCCGTGTAGACGGACCAAATAGTCTATAGTCCGTCCAATGCTCAGGATCTCCCATATGGTCTAGCGGTTAGGATTCCTGGTTTTCACCCAGGCGGCCCGGGTTCGACTCCCGGTATGGGAACAACTGTTTTTATTTTTAAACATCATTGAAAAATGTTCTCTATAAGCATCGTTTCCTCACCCTGCTCCTTGAATACATTGGTGGAAAAAGTACCAGATTGTCATACTTGAGTAAAAGTAAAGATACCTTAATAGAAAATGTCTCAAGTAAAATTGAAAGTCACCCACTAAAATACTACTTGATTAAAAGTCAAAGTATTTTGGTATTAAATGTACTTAAGTATCAAAAGTAAGTCTAATTGCTAAAATATACTTAAGTATAAAATTTGCCTCACTTTCTTCTCAGTAATTATTTGTCCCGTTTTCAATAAGACCCTCTCAGAGGGAACGGATGTGGCCACTATGCAGTCTCCCTGTCATGACTTTAGTAAGCCGTGGGTATCTTCAAATCTTCAATGAATTGACATGTAACCGACATGTAAGAAGTGGTTCCCCTTGATGTCCAGTAGTCAGTCAGTGGTAAGGCAAACTGAAGTAGCTTTTTGGACTCTTTCCCGCACTGAAGCCTGTGTGCTCTCATACAGTTGTGGAATAAGTGATTTTGAAACGTTTTTCCTGCTTGGAATCGTGTACATTGGATTTAGACTATTGCTCTAAATTCTAAAACCTCTGTCCTCTACGACTGAAAATGGCTGGAAATCGGTGGCAATCATTTTAGCCAATGCCATATCAATTTGGCCTTGTTTTGCTACAGATTTGTCAAATTTGGCCTTGTTTGCTACTTTGGAATAAGCTGGTCCATAGAAGACTGCGTAGCTGTGGGTCGCGGAGTAGCCCTACTTGACTGCGTGGATACATCTCCACGTGTGGAGGTGCTGGATCCACCACGATCACTAGCAGGCCCGCTAGTTTCTCGAAGCTCTGCTACAGCTAGCTTCACAGTTGGGTGCACAGTGTCTCATATGCCGGTGTAGGTTGTGCGTAGAACCGGCTTTATATGAGATTTTCTTTTGGCAAATTCTACACTTTCTTTTAACATTGTCTACATTATTAAAATGCATCCAAATGCTACTGTGCTTCCGAGTAATTTTCCAGCTGTTGTTTTCACAGCTGTCCTTCCTCTCTCCTCGGCTGCTACAGTGTGACTGTGAGTGAGTTGGCTCGGCCCTCCCTCACGCATCTTTTGTTCATTGGTTGACACTGCGTGTCTGATTGACAGGAACAAGAGGTGAGACTGTTTGTCTGAGCAGACAGTCAGAACGAATGTGTGCGCTTGAGCATTTAGGCATATATATCTATTTTTTTCGTTATTTGAATTAATTAATGCTACTAATTTAAATATGTTGATTATTCATATCTTATTATCTATCTTATATCTTATTGTTTGTAAATAGATTCGGCTTTTCTGATATGCGAGCCGGCTCCCAAAATTCACATACAAGACTCGTTCGCGAACGATACATCGCAACAAACAAAGCATTTGTGTTTAGTTAGTCTGCCAGGTCAGATGCAGTAGGGATGACCAAGGATTTTCTCTTTAAGTGCGTGAATTGGACAATCGTGCTGTCCTGCTAAGCATTCAACATGTAACGAGTACTTTTGGGTGTCAGGGAAAATGTATGGAGTAGAAAGTACATTATTTTCTTTATGAATGTAATGAAGTAAGAGTTGTCAAAAATATAAATAGTAAAGTACAGATACCCCAAAAACTACATAAGTAGTATTTTAAAGTATTTTTACTTATGTTCTTTACATCACTTCTCGAATACAGTACCTATTTTTTTATTGTAACCCTGGACAAGCACACCTGATTCAACTATTCATCAAACCCTCAATGAGGTGTTTGCCCAGGGCTACAATGAAAAGCGTACTGTTGGGGTCCTCAAGGGTTCAGAATTACCACTCCACAGTACTAACAGGCTTACCTGTGGATTTTACGGTTAAATTACTACTTCGCGTTGCAATCTCCCATATGGTCTAGCGGTTAGGATTCCTGGTTTTCACCCAGGCGGCCCGGGTTCGACTCCCGGTATGGGAACGGAATTTTTATTAAAACCTTGAACATGTAATGCACAGTAGGCCTAAAGATACAGGTACGGTATATGCCTGCCCGTGGCTTTGACTGTTAAAATATTGTGAACTGACAAAATAGAATACTCTATCCGATGTAGGCTACTCTAGTAATGCAGCAACTTGCGCCCACATTCTCACTCCAGAAATACATGTTCATCCACATTACTCAAACCTCAACTTTGTAAATGTAACATGCTGACCAGACCGGACACGTGGCGTGTAAATGTAGAAATCAAAGTATTGCTCCTGGGCGCCAAGGAGCGTCTGCGTTGCCAAGGGCTAAAATAGAAGTCATTCCTATTTCTGACGCAGATCGCGCTGCAAGTCCCGCCTCCTCATTGGTTTATAGAAGCAGGTACCCATGTGTCATCTCCTCATTGGTTATACCCACGTGGGTGATTGAAAGACGAACTCTGTTTCCGTGATAATACTATGAAAGTTTAGATGCTAATCACCATATAAGTTTGTAATATTTGTGTTGTGGAGAAATGACCAGGCAGGAGACGGGAGTACAGTTAGTTTTCGTTTAGTCAAAACCCCTCGTGCTCTACAGTTCCCGGCAGTTCCCAGTGCGCATGTGCATTTCCTATTAGATGTAGATAGATCCCAGATACTACAAAGTTCAAAGATGAAAAAGCCTGGAAGGAGGAGAGATGACTAGATTCTGTTGACTGTTTTGTTTGGCTTAATTGTCGGAGTAGGGGACCTTGTGCATTTCAGGTAAAATAACTCAATGTTTATATCCCAGGACAAATTAACTAGCAACAGCAAGCTAGCTAAATAGGACAAATTAGCTAGCATGTGCAAGCTAGCTAGCTATATTGCCATACATGTTTAATGCCTTTTGACCTGACCCCAAATTAATGTAATTGGTTGAGAGTTTGTTTTGATATTTTAATCTGCGTGTCGTGATCACGTTTGGTGTGGGGGGACAAAATACATTTATGCACAATGGCGCATGCTCACGGTTTGGGTTCCGTGTAAGGCTGTTTAGACTAACTCCACCTTTTTGAGGTTAGGCATTAATGATGAATGGTTAAGGTAAGGGTTAAAGTTTGGGATAGGCTTGAAACAGAAAGCGTTACATGTTGTTTGATATAGAAACGGAATACAGTCAGACAAATTTAGCAAAAATGTAAGAACTTGTGAAAATAACCAGTAGCCTACTAACTCGAGACAAATTAATCAGGTTCAAATAATAGTTATCATTTGAAAATCTTTAATTTTAGTTAAAACAACTACATTCGTTCAATTAAATACAGTAAAAATAAAATTTACAAAAATGTTTGAGAAAGAGATGGTGATATGTGCCATGAAGACTAACCTGCTTTTTAAATACTGAAAAAAAGATTAACGGTAAGTGATCTTTAAAAAGTAATCCTTCATCCCAAAAAACATCTACCCTGTGCTCTTCATCAACAACATTATAATTAACCATAAAAGTGCAATATCACAAATAAAATGAACAAAAACAATTACTTTTCAATTCACACCTGTACAATCAGTGCAACAATTACAAATATTTCATAGATATGCCAGTGAATCTTGATAGTTTAAAAAGTGTCCAAAACACAACTTGAAGTCATTTCCCTGTCTTGGTGAGACATTTTGTAAACAGATTCAGACATTAGCTGTAATTTGGTTAATATGCTTCACATTTAAAAAAAAAAATCATGAAGAATATTGCATCAATACGATCAGCATCCCAACAATGCACACTGAAAGTTAACTTTAGTCTCTACACTAATCATAAGATAATAAATAAAAGATAATTTTAAATATACATTGCCATGTAAAAATTAGACCAAATACACCCAGACAATAGGGAGTGATTTAGACTTTTTTTAGCAGCATATTTGGTGCTCTCCATTAAGAGAAAATACACCTTTTATTAATCAGAATTCCAAAGTAAAAAACCAAATTGTGGCTTAATTAGCATAAAGTGGCAGCTCTTTCTTTAGTATGTTAATGTAACCATAACGTGGTTAAAACTTGTTAGTGCATAAACATATCAACAGGGGGATTCCCCTTGGCACAGACCAAATTGGACAGGTGGAGAATGCATGTTTGACTGAGTGCTGACCACACCTCACATACCCAATCATGAGGGCGGTTGTTATTCCCTATTATTCCCTATAGTTTGGTTGACCTGCCTTCTCAATTCCCCAATAACACTTTGTGGCAGTGAGTGACCCCAACCAGCAGGGTCTCTCTACATTGCCAGCTCTTCTCCGAAATCTCATCTCTCCATTCATGTCCCCATTCATCCCTCTCTCAGTAGCAGCCATCTCTCCAGCTCCCGTCTCGTAGGGCACTCAGGGTGGACAAGCTCTTAGGAGGCGTCAATAAACTGGGGAAAAGATCAGATTGAGATAAAATAGGAAATTACGATCCCAGACAACAATAACCTAGTTTTGAGCTTGTTGGCGCCACCTTAGTGTCCTACAGTACCCTACCTGCGTGTGGGTTGGGCGATCTTGCTTCGAGGGGTGGAGCTGGTCCCAATAAAGGAGGCCGGGCGGGGCAGGCTGCTCCGGGGGGGTGTAGGAGTGCCCCCAACCCCCACAGCTGGTTTACTGGGGAGGGGGATCCCACTCAGGGACTGCAGACTGGTGGAGGTCGGCATGGTAACTGGCCCTTTCACAGTGGGGCTGACGTAGGCTGTGGCTTTGAGGGGTTGCCGTGACAATGACTGGAAGTTCCCCACACTCTGGACTCTGTTCTGCAACTGACCGGGTGAAGGGACTAGTGGGGAGAAGGTTGACAATAGATCATATACAGATTAATGGATTATTAATGGATTGATATAATATTCATGCTTTCCTCAGATGTACTGTATAATGTATGGACTACCTACTTAGAATGATCATTTTCAATTTGATGAATTCTGGAAAGTCATTCAAGCCCTGCAGTTTAATAGTATGTGTATGGTCAGAGCAAAAAAAAAAAGAAGAAGACGGTATCTCACTGGAGGACTGTAGCCTGCTGGCCAGCCCATTGGACGAGTCGAAGCTCAGACTGTTCCGAAGGGTGGAAGGAGAGACGATGTGATTGGCTGGGCTCAGTGGACTAGGCACACTGGGAGCCCTGAACAGGTTGGGCATGCTCCTCCGCAGCTTATCTAAATAGAATGTGCGCGCGCACACACACACACACACACACACACACACACACACACACACACACACACACACAAATTCCTGTATTAATTCAAGGCCACAGATCTAGAAGACTTTATCATCTCAGATTCTACATAGAGCCCTCTTCAAGAGGAATAAGTGCAACTCACTTGTCTCTCTTGAAGAACACCAGTGTTGAAGCCCCAAAGAGAAACATCTCCTGTAATCTCACCACCCTCTATTCAGTGTCCCTCTCCGGTTCAGCTCCCAGAACAGAAACAGAATAGCCTCCAAGAGCTTACGGATCAGTCAGTGTCTCAAGAGGCTTACAGTGAGCACATCCCTGGTCGTCTGCCAGTACAGTCAACAGGCTAGGGAAGTACCTACGGTAGTAACTAACGAGTGGGTGACCTTAAAATGACCTCTTCCTCCATTAACATAAACAATGACAAGTTGAAAACAAACCTAGAAATAGATTAGTATAACTATTTCATAAAAGGGCCATCGTGTCGTGTGTCAGTTATGTTGTAGCCTAATATTATACTTTGTTGTTATGCAAATGTGCCATCAAGACAACACAAAAAGGCTTGTTTGAAAAATGGACTCATATCCATCTGCATTCCATATGTGATCCCCAAAATAGATAGCGAACATAAACACACGTAAAAACAAACTCAAATTATTCGAGGAGAGTCTTGCAAAGCAAGAATTCTTATTAGTGTGAGATCTCATACATTTAAGCAGAGGGCCAGGGTTGAGTCCAATAGACAACGAACAGGAGAACACTGTCCAATAAAAACATTTGTCATAACATTATTTTTACTTTTTTAATCTCTCATTTTCTCTAATGACCGCAACCCAAGTACCAGGCCTGCTCACCTGATCCAGGCCTGAAGCCCTGTTGTTCGGGTGTGTAGGTGCTGAGTGTGGGGCTGGCCAGGGGTGGGGGCTGATAGGAGAATCCTCCGGAGGGGTACTGAGGAGTGGAGGGGCTGGTTGTGCTCCTCCTCCAGTCCCGTATGCTGGAGAAGGTGTGGGAGTGGGAGAGGCCGCGCTGCAGGGTGGGTCCCACACGGGTCAGACGGGGCTGGGGAGGAGGTAGCTGCCCGTACTCTTCCTCATCCTCTTCCTCCTCCAGGTCGGCCTCACCGTTGTGCTGAAGGGAGAGGAAGGAGAAGCTGGCGCTGCGGCGGTTGATGGAGGTGGTGGCGTAGTCCTGACGAAGACCTGAAGGAGGGGGAAATATGGACAAGCGCAAACACACAAACACGCACACAATCAGTCGTCACCTTCTGCGCCTGAGGTTAAGGTTAATAAAGCCTGGATGAAGTCTGAGGTCTTGTATCACAGGTTACAGTGTTAGAAGGGAGAGAAGGACAGAGGGGAACAATAAAGGGCAAGAATATGGCTAGGAATCCAAGACCACTTGAACTGACCAGGAACAACTCTGGGCCCTACCTTTAACCTTGGGGCCTAGAGTTATTCCCTTTCAGGTCACCTGCTCAATAGTTAATAATAATAGTTCTGATTTATAAAGCATTCTCCACACTTTTACATAGAAAGGGGGGAAAACTCACCTCTTACTATGTAAAACAATATAGTCAACTATGTGACAACACCAAAACAGTTTTTAATAAAGGGTGAGAGACTCACTGTCCTCCTGCAGACGAGCCATGACCTGGACATCAACAAGGTCCTGCAGCTTGTATCCCTGTGTGATGGAGTCATCCTCCAGCTCGGAGGCACTGAGCTCACTGTCCATGGAAGACTGGGGGCTGAGGAGGAACCGCCGGAGGCTGCGGCCTTCGGCGCACAGCAACAAGAGTTCAAAGGTCAGATTAGACAAGTTACATTGCAGACATTTTACATTAACAATGAACACAAAGAATACTGACCAGATGAAAAGCAAGATTAGTTTAGATAGAGGCACACTGGCAGCAAAAAAACATCACTCTCCCTTTAAGAAACATTGCAGAGTCACTGTTAGTAGGGAGGCCACGTCATGGAATTGTGCCTTTGGTGATAGAAGCACCACAAATCACAGATAAAGCTAGAAAAGGCCATATTGTGTTTATGGCCACTAAGCCCTCATGGCCATTTTCCATTATGGCCGCCGACCAGGCCCCACAGGCTCGACCTAGCTGTGTGACATGTGGCGCTTCCATCACCAAAGGGACTATTCCACTCAAGTGAGGAATAGTGAGGAACTTCACATGGCAAACACCTGAAGCAGCAGAAACTGAACACACACTGAAACACTCCTTCTCTTGCAGTGACAAATGATGAATGATGACCTTCGGGGCCTCTCAATAGTCTATAGTGGGTTCCTCTCCTCTTGTGTCCACCTCTGTTCAGCTCTGACAAGACAGCCAGTAGGTGAAATGTAAGGTGTTTCACCTGTCCATATGTCTAACATCATCAGGAACGAAGGAGAGGAGACAAGGAGAGGAAGCTCTTTCAAACAGACTATTGAGACGCAAACCTTGACGTGACAGAGAGACTGAGACAACGTGAGCCAGCGGGGGAGCGAGCGAGGCTTACTGCAATTGGCTGAGTGATTGGCTGGGAGGAATGTGGGAATTCTCTCAGCCGTCCCTACAGGAGTCAGGGACAGGTGGAGGAGAGGATGGAGGGGTGAGGAGAATGAAGCTGATGGAGGGAGAAAGAAAGGGAGGGGACAGAGACAGGATAAGGGGGAGAGAGAGAGAATCATGGAGAGTTGTTTCAATGGAGAAAAAAAGATAAATATTCCAATGAAGAGACTGTGGTATTTTTTTCAATTGTGAAATTCCATGTTTAAGAAGTAATCATGGATGGAGTAAACCTCATGTCTAAGAACCAGGGGTTTTCCTCACCTGGTGAACTGATCAGGAGTGTTGAGTTTCTGCTCAACAAGGCCCAGGATTTTTCTGCTCAATATGGACCTGATTCTGCTCAATAGGGACAAGAGTTTCTCCTGATCAGGTTGCAAGGTTGAAAAACCTCTAGTTCAACTAATGTCATATGGTAATATTATGGTAACATTATGGCAACATGTACCCATGTCACATAGTAATCTGTGTGTGTATTTACCAGGTCTGTCAGCAGGCGGAGGGGTGGGGCAGGACCTGGAGAACGAGGCACTGAGGGGGGACACTCCAGCTACACGTCTCAGGGGGAGGGCAGGGGAAGAGTGGCTGGAGAAGACCCCCCGCCACCTATGGACTACGGAGGTAGGAGGAGGGAGGGAGGGGAAAAGGCAATGTCATACTCTATCAGACCCCAAAACACACACAGCTGTCAGTGCTTTCCCGGCCCCTCACAAGGAACAGAGGTCAGCAGTGTGAAGCGGTTGTTTACCTCACACCCAGCGCGTCACATTGCTGTGACAGTCACAGAACCACTATTCAGTAGCATCCAGGGAACACATCTGCTGTCCAATGCCCAGGAGACAAAGCTGCATTCACAACCTCACACACACACTGCTCAACACACCCATTCAGCACGGGCCAGAACCAGGGACGGAGCAGCGACCACACACTCCATCTGATATATATTCAGAGGAGACCTACATTAATGAACATTTGCTAAGCAAATATCCCAGCAATCTATCTAGAGGAGATGTGGTGGATCAAAAGAACAAAGAGAGAGAAGAATAAATAATAAATGTTGCAGAGCTGAGAAAGCAAATCATCTCTCTCTCTGTGTGGTGGTTCGACTGTAAGCTGTTCAACACAGCGCTGCATACATCCCTGCACCAGATAGAGTGGGGTTATGTTATACCTGTCACTGAGAATATAAACCACTTAGCAGCGTCGAGGCGAGGTGCCTTTCATGTAAACACGGTAACCATGGTTACCCCTCTGGTTGCCGAGGGAGGCCCTGTGAACGTAGCAACAGGCAGATAGTAGGTCAAGTGTGAAAGCAGTGGAAGGCTTTTCCTGCAGTTGCAGCTACTGTGGAATTAAAATACAGGCTTCTAGTATAGATCCTTAGAGCAATATGTTGTAGTAAAATACAGGTAACTGCCAAAATAAAGGAAACACTAGTATGAGGGATAAAAGTATATTTTATAAGTATTACACTTTATGTTGTTCCATTTATTTTGGCGGTTACCTGTAGTTCACTGATGAAATGGTGGCAGGTAGCCTAGTGTTTAGAGCGTTGGATTAGTAATCAAAAGGTTGCTAGATCGAATCCCAGAGCTGACAAGGTAAAAATCTGTTGTTCTGCCCCTGAACAAGGCAGTTAACCCACTGTTCCTCGGCCGTCATTGGAAATAAGAATGTGTTCCTAACTGACTTGTCTGGTTAAATAAATAAAATGGCAGCTTCACTGATGCAACGATAAGCTGTTGCATGACAAGTGTATAATATGAACGCCAAGTTAAATTGGATTTAATGTGCAAAAACAAGACACTTTTCAATTATACAATAGTAAAAAGAAATGCAATTAAGCTGACGTGTGTGTTTACTCTAAGTTGTTGAAAGTGACGCACACAGACAGTTGCGGCCAGTGCTTCACCTCTCATTAAAAGCTTAGAGGACTAGAGCAGTATTAATACAGTACCTTCAGCACAGACCGTGGGAGACGTCACATCTATTCACTGTTTCACACCACAGCTTCCTCTCAGACATGAACCCAAGGTCCACTCTCTCAGTGGTCATTAGACACCATAAAATGTCTCAGGAGTAGAGGCATTAACCCTGACGTTACCGCTAAATTCCCAGAGTCGGCCACTCACACCTTCACGTCAGGGCCTCTCATTGGACCCGGTCACCTCTCTACTGCAACCCTTCATCAGGTAGATGCTGTGAATTAGAATGTGATCTCCATCACCTTCACGTCAGGGCCTCTCTGGACCCGGTCACCTCTCTACTGCAACCCTTCATCAGGTAGATGCTGTGAATTAGAATGTGATCTCCATCACCTTCACGTCAGGGCCTCTCATTGGACCCGGTCACCTCTCTACTGCAACCCTTCATCAGGTAGATGCTGTGAATTAGAATGTGATCTCCATCACCTTCACTTCAGGGCCTCTCATTGGACCCGGTCACCTCTCTACTGCAACCCTTCATCAGGTAGATGCTGTGAATTAGAATGTGATCTCCATCACCTTCACTTCAGGGCCTCTCATTGGACCCGGTCACCTCTCTACTGCAACCCTTCTTCAGGTAGATGCTGTGAATTAGAATGTGATCTCTATCACCTAGCCAGGTGAAATGAACACGCCGGTCGTGTGCGTAGTTTAATGATACCAGCACTGTGGGTAGTTTAATGTAGCCAGTACTGTGTGTAGTTTGATGTAGCCAGTACTGTGTGTAGTTTGATGTAGCCAGTGTTGTGTGTGTACTGACTGTCTGTCAAGGTGCTGTACTTTTATCTCAGAGTCGAAAATAGTCTGGAGTTGGCTGGTTACATAATCCTGAGACTTGAGGACCTGTTTCACACTGAGCTCAAGGCATCACAGTGCCCCCCCCCCTCACCTCCATGTACCCACACACACAGTAAAGTAGAATCATAACCATCTGTTGACAGAAAGTCTTTGAAAACAAAACATTTCGTCAGGTTGATAGAAACTATGGTCTATTACATAGCCATCCATCTATCCACCCCTTTCTGTCCCTAGTTTCCACCCCTCCTCATACCTTGGTCCAACCTGAGGCACAGTGAGCGGGCCGACTCCACCTCTGTTCTGGGGCTGTCCAGGACCTGTCTGCTCCACTGGAGGGGGGTTACAGGGCTCTCCCCCCACAGCCGGGCCTTGGCTGACACATACAGCCTGCAGGGAAGACAGGATGAGAGCCAGAAGAGGAGGAATTAAGAGGAGTTTACTGCCCTATAGTCCCAAAATCAACCCTTATGGGCCTACAGGGAAGACTGGTTTCAGATCAGGGATAAGTTTTCCAGTTTTACTATGATCCCAAAAATGTACATCAAGCCACAACCTCACTAAGGACCTGCGAATATAATCATATTGATTGTAGCCAACAAATGCAAAACAGTGGCGCATAGTGTGGAGCAGCCAATTTTGACTGCAGTCCAAAATTGGTTTTGGGCACTATAATGGATTTGACCTAATACAGAATGAGTCAGAAGTATTATGTCTGCTTTAATCAGCGGGTATTCTTATGCATTAGTTTTACCACTAAAATAATAGCATTTCTGTGTCCAGTCGTCCACCCCCAAGTCGACATGTCTCAGACTGATGCGGTCTAGCCTCCATTTCAACAGGCACATTTTCACAGAGCACAGTGGCCGTCTGCTCAATCATAACCGTTGACTATGATAACTGCAACAAATCGATGTTGTTTGTTAAAGAAAAATCGAATGACATTGGAACAAGTGTCAGCTCCATCTTTCTGTCCAATTTGTTCCCGAAGGTGTGGCTTTGTTTGTCGTATCATTCCTACTGGGATTCGAGTCTCATTTGCATGTACATCATTATATTCCATAGGCCTACGCCTACCAGAGTAAGTCACATATCCTATAAAATAAACAGAACACTGCATCACCGTCGTATATGACAGATAAAATTGCCATATGCAAATAAGGACTGCAAGTTTCAAAGACATCTGTCAGATTAAATTTGCCACCTCTCAACTACATTATACAAACCATTGGATATTGTGAAATAGTTACCAGGTAGCTTCAGAGTCCTCATGAGAGAATACAGCATCTAGGTCCAGAATGTCCACCTCATCCAGAACCGTACGTTCCATATAATCAGCCTCGGTGTCGAGAGCAGTATCAACATGATGCGAATGGAAATATTCGAACGGTTCGTCCGACGGGAAAAATGACTCCAAGGAAGACTGGCACAGTAGCGTCGGTAACGGGCTTGGTATGCAGTAGCCCCCGGCCATGTAGGCCGGGGAGGGAGGTAGAATGTGGGGGCTGCCAGTGCAGCCGTTCGCCCGCGTCCTCAATTGCTCATTTTGCCGCTCCAATTTCCGAACCAGCTCTTGGAGCTTTTTCACCTCCAGTTCGGCGTTCGCGGCATTGCTGTTGCCGTTGACATCCGTCATTATCTGGGAGTTCATCACTGCTGCATCCATTGGATGGAAAAGTACAAATACCCGATATATTTTTTATTAAATGGTGGACGGGGTAAGCTACACTCAGTCTCAGCTCACCCGTTGCCCACACTGTGATTTGGGTATGGGTTGTATCTCGCTTGCTCTAGTGCCCATCAGGACTAGAGCATTCAGATGCCGCCCAATGAGGGATGGTGGCGTGCTACAGACTGTCTCCACCCCCAGCGTGCTGAGTCCAACGCGGGAACTGTTGCCTAATTAGTGATTTCAGGACAGGTGCGTGCAAGCGTTCTCTCCTCAAACGTGTGACGTTGCTCTTGATAAGTATCCGTAAAGAAAGTGCAACATTTTTGTTTCAAATATGTTTATTAAAACAGAGAATGAGAGATTAGGTCCAAAGTGAAAATATATATATTTTTATAGCCTACCTTTTGATAACACAAGATATTGGCTAAACCATTTATATTTTATCTACAAGCATATACAGTTGACTTCATTGATATACACAAATATCTATTGAATTGAATAATAATTTCACCAGCCCCTGTACATATTCTACAACCGCATGCTCAGAGCGCCCATGCATCTTGAACACTCCCCTGGTTAAACCAGGGCATTTTATGCGCATTTATCGCCCTCCTGTGGTGTAAATTGAGACGGCAAATGATGGTACTGTGGTGACTTTGTCCAATTTAACGCAGGAGTGAAAATTCTGAAGGTACGAAATATAAATACAGAATCTGCACCGCAGGTTTCAGCACCATGGACAGCGACTAAGGCAGAATCCCCAACGTGGACTTTCAGCACCCCATGACAGTGGACAGCGCCTGGTTAAAGTGCAGCTTTAACGTTACCGGCCATTTATTTTTTTATATGGAATAAAAACAGCATATTATAGCAAGGTATGTGAAAAACAACATTTTATTTTCAATATACAGACAAAGACAATGGACAGGTGTGTTGCCAGAGATGGCCCTCTGGTGGCAGAAAAAAAACATTACAGCCTATATGGAGTTTGGTATCCTGCCCTCACATGGACAGAACCCCTTTGAATTTGTAAATGTATTTGAGTCATGTACTTGGTGGCTATTTCCAGATCTAAAACACCTTTAGGGGACATATAAAAGGTTACAATAGGGGTTGGATGAACAATTTGTCCACTTACTAATAACAGTTCTGATTAGTTCTGATCTCAGAGGAAGATAATGATAAATATGCTGCATATATTATTATTATTATTATATTATCTCAGAGGAAGATAATGATGAATATGTTGCTGTGATTTCCCTGTGTCCAGTTCTATTCTGTCCTCCACCTCAGCGTTTCTTCCAGGTGAACTTCCTCCTCGCTCCCTCCTGGCCCGGCTTCTTCCTCTCCTTAATTCTAGGGTCAGGGGTCAGCAGCCCAGCTGAGAGGGAGGCAGAGATGCAGGTCAAAGGTCAAACCAAAAATAGTACAATACATCAACGACAAAGCAACAGAGGAACAGCGACCAGTGTTGTTCATTTGTTGTAAATTAAAACGGTCCTTCCCTCAACACATATCAAAGCTGCAGGCTAAAGTTAAATCTACACTTGGTTTCCTCTATCGTACTCGCTCCTCTTTCACCCCAGCTGCCAGACTAACCCTGATTCAGATGACCATCCTATCCAAGCTAGATTACGGAGATGTAATTTATAGATGGGCAGGTAAGGGTGCTCTCGAGCGGATAGATGTTCTTTACCATTCGGCCATCAGATTTGCCACCAACGCTCCTTATAGGACACATCACTGCACTCTGTAAACTGGTCATCTCTGTATACCCGTCGCAAGACACACAACACTGGTTGATGCTTATTTATAAAACCCTCTTAAGCCTCACTCCCCCCTATCTGAGATATCTACTGCAGCCCTCCACATACAACACCCGTTCTGATAAGTCACATTCTGTTAAAGGTCCCGAAAGCACACGCATCCCTGGGTCGCTCCTCTTTTCAGTTCGCTGCAGCTAGCGACTGGAACGAGCTGCAACAAACACTCAAACTGGACAGTTTTATCTCAATCTCTTCATTTAAAGACTCAATCATGGACACTCTTACTGACAATTGTGGCTGTTTTGAGTGATGTATTGTTGTCTCTACCTTCTTGAACTTTGTGCTGTTGTCTGTATCCAATAATGTTTGTACCATGTTTTGTGATGCATGTTGTATTGCTGCCATGCTGTGTTGTCATGTGTTGCTGCCATGCTGTGTTGTCATGTGTTGCTGCCACTTTCTCCACGCATCGCGCCGACAGAAACAAACATCTCTCTGGTAAGAAGAGTGGCGGGGGCGTATGCCTCATGACTAACGGGACATGGTGTGATGAAGGAAACATACAGGAACTCAAATCCTTCTGTTCACCTGATTTAGAATTCCTCACAATCAAATGTAGACCGCATTATCTTCCAAGAGAATTCTTATTATAATCACAGCCGTATATATCCCCCCAAGCAGACACATCGATGGCTCTGAACGAACTTTATTTAACTCTTTGCAAACTGGAAACCATTTATCCGGAGGCTGCATTCATTGTAGCTGGGGATTTTAACAAAGCTAATCTGAAAACAAGACTCCCTAAATTTTATCAGCATATCGATTGCGCAACCAGGGGTGGTAAAACCTTGGATCATTGTTACTCTAACTTCCGCGACGCATATAAGGCCCTGCCCCGCCCCCCTTTCGGGAAAGCTGACCACGACTCCATTTTGCTGATCCCTGCCTACAGGCAGAAGCTAAAACAAGAGGCTCCCACGCTGAGGTCTGTCCAACGCTGGTCAGACCAAGCTGACTCTACACTCCAAGACTGCTTCCATCACGTGGACTAGGATGTCGTGGACTGGGATGTCGTTCCCATAGCAACGATAAAAACATTCCCAAACCAGAAACCGTGGATTGATGGCAGCATTCGCGTGAAACTGAAGGCCGGAACCACTGCTTTTAATAAGGGCAAGGTGTCTGGTAACATGTCCGAATATAAACAATGCAGCTATTCCCTCCGCAAGGCTATTAAACAAGCTAAGCGTCAGTACAGAGACAAAGTGGAATCTCAATTCAATGGCTCAGACACAAGAGACATGTTGCAGGGTCTACAGTCAATCACGGACTACCAGAAGAAACCCAGCCCAGTCACGGACCAGGATGTCTTGCTCCCAGGCAGACTAAATAACGTTTTTGCCCGCTTTGAGGACAATACAGTGCCACTGACACGGCCTGCAACGAAAACATGCGGTCTCTCCTTCACTGCAGCCGAGGTGAGTAAGACATTTAAACGTGTTAACCCTCGCAAGGCTGCAGGCCCAGACGGCATCCCCAGCCACGCCCTCAGAGCATGCGCAGACCAGCTGGCCGGTGTGTTTACGGACATATTCAATCAATCCCTATACCAGTCTGCTGTTCCCACATGCTTCAAGAGGGCCACCATTGTTCCTGTTCCCAAGAAAGCTAAGGTAATTGAGCTAAACGACTACCGCCCTGTAGCACTCACTTCCGTCATCATGAAGTGCTTTGAGAGACTAGTCAAGGACCATATCACCTCCACCCTACCTGACACCCTAGACCCACTCCAATTTGCTTACCGCCCAAATAGGTCCACAGACGATGCAATCTCAACCACACTGCACACTGCCCTAACCCACCTGGACAAGAGGAATACCTATGTGAGAATGCTGTTCATCGACTACAGCTCGGCATTCAACACCATAGTACCCTCCAAGCTCGTCATCAAGCTCGAGACTCTGGGTCTCGACACCGCCCTGTGCAACTGGGTACTGGACTTCCTGACAGGCCGCCCCCAGGTGGTGAGGGTAGGCAACAACATCTCCTCCCCGCTGATCCTCAACACGGGGGCCCCACAAGGGTGCCTTCTGAGCCCTCTCCTGTACTCCCTGTTCATCCACGACTGCGTGGCCACGCACGCCTCCAACTCAATCATCAAGTTTGCGGACGACACAACAGTGGTAGGCTTGATTACCAACAACGACGAGACGGTCTACAGGGAGGAGGTGAGGGCCCTCGGAGTGTGGTGTCAGGAAAATAACCTCACACTCAACGTCAACAAAACTAAGGAGATGATTGTGGACTTCAGGAAACAGCAGAGGGAACACCCCCCTATCCACATCGATGGAACAGTAGTGGAGAGGGTAGCAAGTTTTAAGTTCCTCGGCATACACATCACAGACAAACTGAATTGGTCCACTCACACTGACAGCGTCGTGAAGAAGGCGCAGCAGCGCCTCTTCAACCTCAGGAGGCTGAAGAAATTCGGCTTGTCACCAAAAGCACTCACAAACTTCTACAGATGCACAATCGAGAGCATCCTGGCGGGCTGTATCACCGCCTGGTACGGCAACTGCTCCGCCCTCAACCGTAAGGCTCTCCAGAGGGTAGTGAGGTCTGCACAACGCATCACCGGGGGCAAACTACCTGCCCTCCAGGACACCTACACCACCCGATGTTACAGGAAGGCCATAAAGATCATCAAGGACATCAACCACCCGAACCACTGCCTGTTCACCCCGCTATCATCCAGAAGGCGAGGTCAGTACAGGTGCATCAAAGCTGGGACCGAGAGACTGAAAAACAGCTTCTATCTCAAGGCCATCAGACTGTTAAACAGCCACCACTAACATTGAGTGGCTGCTGCCAACACACTGTCATTGACACTGACCCAACTCCAGCCACTTTAATAATGGGAATTGATGGGAAATGATGTAAATATATCACTAGCCACTTTAAACAATTCTACCTTATAATGTTACTTACCCTACATTATTCATCTCATATGCATATGTATATACTGTACTCTACATCATCGACTGCATCCTTATGTAATACATGTATCACTAGCCACTTTAACTATGCCACTTTGTTTACATACTCATCTCATATGTATATACTGTACTCTACATCATCGACTGCATCCTTATGTAATAAATGTATCACTAGCCACTTTAACTATGCCACTTTGTTTACTTTGTCTACACACTCATCTCATATGTATATCCTGTACTCGATACCATCTACTGTATGCTGCTCTGTACCATCACTCATTCATATATCCTTATGTACATGTTCTTTATCCCCTTACACTGTGTATAAGACAGTAGTTTTGGAATTGTTAGTTAGATTACTTGTTGGTTATCACTGCATTGTCGGAACTAGAAGCACAAGCATTTCGCTACACTCGCATTAACATCTGCTAACCATGTGTATGTGACAAATAACATTTGATTTGATTTGCTGTGTTGTCATGTGTTGCTGCCATGCTGTGTTGTCATGTGTTGCTGCCATGCTGTGTTGTCATGTGTTGCTGCCATGCTGTGTTGTCATGTGTTGCTGCCATGCTGTGTTGTCATGTGTTGCTGCCATGCTGTGTTGTCATGTGTTGCTGCCATGCTGTGTTGTCATGTGTTGCTGCCATGCTGTGTTGTCGAAAGAGTGACAGTGGAGTTAGGAAGTGTGTGTGTGCGTTGTGAGTGCATACTATATTGAGATTTAAATGTTTTTTTAGAGTGAAGTACATCAAAAAAATCAAGAGAAAACTGCAAGACTCAATAGAAGACAAAACAAGGAACAAACCAAAAAGACAGGCTTTTGAAAAATTAACTATTTTTCATAAAATTGTACAGTTATCTTAGCTAGCTGAATTGCTAGCAGAATTGTTTACTTGTTGCTAAGCAGTTGCTAGGGACTCTCCTGGAAGAAGCTAGCTAGCTTACAAAGAATAACAACAAAAAATATCTAGTTAACAGAAGAAAGGAAGACAAAATAAGGACAAAAGAAGGACAGAAGAAAAAGGAAAAGAAAGAGGACAACATAGTGAAACAGTACTTCTATTGCAACTTGTATTTCGTCGTCCTAACGTAGTCTACACTGCTATCTGCCCAGCAGCTAGCCAGCTTGCATACGTCCACCGTCTACCGAATTGCAGCACTGTAGAAACTATTACACTCAACTGAACGACTTGATTAGTGTAGTGTTAGCTAGCTACATAGTTGTCTTTGCTGTCTTCGTATCCAAGATAATTGTGTAGTTTAGAGCGTGTAGTCTTAGAGTGATTATCTTAATTTACTGAGGTTATCTAGCCAGCTATTTGTCGTCCTTAACGTAGGAGACACTGCTAGCTAGCCAACAGCTAGCCAACGTCTACTGAATAGAACTTCCGCACTCAACAACCCGGTCGCATTCCGCTTCGCTCCACAGGTAGTATCACATATTTCATTTCATTACAGCACAACGGTTTGATTTGTTTGATCGTAGCTAGCTACATAGCTAGCTACATAGCCGTCTGTGTATCAAAGATAATTGTTGTCGTTCTTTTAACGTAACGTAATCAACACCGCTAGCTAGCCAGCTAGCCCCGAATAGCAGCACTGTAGAAACTATTACACTCAACGGAACAACTTGATTAGTGTAGTGTCAACAACGCAGCCACTGCCAGCTAGCCTACAAAGTCAACAACGCAGCCACTGCCAGCTAGCCTACTTCAGCAGTACTGTATCATTTTAATCATTTTAGTCAATAAGATTCTTGCTACGTAAGCTTAACTTTCTGAACATTTGAGACGTGTAGTCCACTTGTCATTCCAATCTCCTTGCATTAGCGTAGCCTCTTCTGTAGCCTGTCAACTATGTGTCTGTCTATCCCTGTTCTCTCCTCTCTGCACAGACCATACAAACGCTCCACACCGCGTGGCCGCTGCCACCCTAATCTGGTGGTCCCAGCGCGCACGACCCACGTGGAGTTCCAGGTCTCCGGTAGCCTCTGGAACTGCCGATCTGCAGCCAACAAGGCAGAGTTCATCTCAGCCTATGCCTCCCTCCAGTCCCTCGACTTCTTGGCACTGACAGAAACATGGATCACCACAGATAACACTGCTACTCCTACTGCTCTCTCTTCGTCCGCCCACGTGTTCTCGCACACCCCGAGAGCTTCTGGTCAGCGGGGTGGTGGCATCGGGATCCTTATCTCTCCCAAGTGGTCATTCTCTCTTTCTCCCCTTACCCATCTGTCTATCGCCTCCTTTGAATTTCATGCTGTCACAGTTACCAGCCCTTTCAAGCTTAACATCCTTATCATTTATCGCCCTCCAGGTCCCCTCGGAGAGTTCATCAATGAGCTTGATGCCTTGATAAGCTCCTTTCCTGAGGACGGCTCACCTCTCACAGTTCTGGGCGACTTTAACCTCCCCACGTCTACCTTTGACTCATTCCTCTCTGCCTCCTTCTTTCCACTCCTCTCCTCTTTTGACCTCACCCTCTCACCTTCCCCCCTACTCACAAGGCAGGCAATACGCTCGACCTCATCTTTACTAGATGCTGTTTTTCCACTAACCTCATTGCAACTCCCCTCCAAGTCTCCGACCACTACCTTGTATCCTTTTCCCTCTCGCTCTCATCCAACACTTCCCACACTGCCCCTACTCGGATGGTATCGCGCCGTCCCAACCTTCGCTCTCTCTCCCCCGCTACTCTCTCCTCTTCCATCCTATCATCTCTTCCCTCTGCTCAAACCTTCTCCAACCTATCTCCTGATTCTGCCTCCTCAACCCTCCTCTCCTCCCTTTCTGCATCCTTTGACTCTCTATGTCCCCTATCTTCCAGGCCGGCTCGGTCCTCCCCTCCCGCTCCGTGGCTTGACGACTCATTGCGAGCTCACAGAACAGGGCTCCGGGCAGCCGAGCGGAAATGGAGGAAAACTCGCCTCCCTGCGGACCTGGCATCCTTTCACTCCCTCCTCTCTACATTTTCCTCCTCTGTCTCTGCTGCTAAAGCCACTTTCTACCACTCTAAATTCCAAGCATCTGCCTCTAACCCTAGGAAGCTCTTTGCCACCTTCTCCTCCCTCCTGAATCCTCCTCCCCCTCCCCCCTCCTCCCTCTCTGCAGATGACTTCGTCAACCATTTTGAAAAGAAGGTCGACGACATCCGATCCTCGTTTGCTAAGTCAAACGACACCGCTGGTTCTGCTCACAGTGCCCTACCCTGTGCTCTGACCTCTTTCTCCCCTCTCTCTCCAGATGAAATCTCGCGTCTTGTGACGGCCGGCCGCCCAACAACCTGCCCGCTTGACCCTATCCCCTCCTCTCTTCTCCAGACCATTTCCGGAGACCTTCTCCCTTACCTCACCTCGCTCATCAACTTATCCCTGACCGCTGGCTACGTCCCTTCCGTCTTCAAGAGAGCGAGAGTTGCACCCCTTCTGAAAAAACCTACACTCGATCCCTCCGATGTCAACAACTACAGACCAGTATCCCTTCTTTCTTTTCTCTCCAAAACTCTTGAACGTGCCGTCCTTGGTCAGCTCTCCCGCTATCTCTCTCAGAATGACCTTCTTGATCCAAATCAGTCAGGTTTCAAGACTAGTCATTCAACTGAGACTGCTCTTCTCTGTATCACGGAGGCGCTCCGCACCGCTAAAGCTAACTCTCTCTCCTCTGCTCTCATCCTTCTAGACCTATCGGCTGCCTTCGATACTGTGAACCATCAGATCCTCCTCTCCACCCTCTCCGAGTTGGGCATCTCCGGCGTGGCCCACGCTTGGATTGCGTCCTACCTGACAGGTCGCTCCTACCAGGTGGCGTGGCGAGAATCTGTCTCCTCACCATGCGCTCTCACCACTGGTGTCCCCCAGGGCTCTGTTCTAGGCCCTCTCCTATTCTCGCTATACACCAAGTCACTTGGCTCTGTCATAACCTCACATGGTCTCTCCTATCATTGCTATGCAGACGACACACAATTAATCTTCTCCTTTCCCCCTTCTGATGACCAGGTGGCGAATCGCATCTCTGCATGTCTGGCAGACATATCAGTGTGGATGACGGATCACCATCTCAAGCTGAACTTCGGCAAGACGGAGCTGCTCTTCCTCCCGGGGAAGGACTGCCCGTTCCATGATCTCGCCATCACGGTTGACAACTCCATTGTGTCCTCCTCCCAGAGCGCTAAGAACCTTGGCGTGATCCTGGACAACACCCTGTCGTTCTCAACTAACATCAAGGCGGTGGCCCGTTCCTGTAGGTTCATGCTCTACAACATCCGCAGAGTACGACCCTGCCTCACACAGGAAGCGGCGCAGGTCCTAATCCAGGCACTTGTCATCTCCCGTCTGGATTACTGCAACTCGCTGTTGGCTGGGCTCCCTGCCTGTGCCATTAAACCCCTTCAACTCATCCAGAACGCCGCAGCCCGTCTAGTGTTCAACCTTCCCAAGTTCTCTCACGTCACCCCGCTCCTCCGCTCTCTCCACTGGCTTCCAGTTGAAGCTCGCATCCGCTACAAGACCATGGTGCTTGCCTACGGAGCTGTGAGGGGAACGGCACCTCAGTACCTCCAGGCTCTGATCAGGCCCTACACCCAAATAAGGGCACTGCGTTCATCCACCTCTGGTCTGCTCGCCTCCCTACCACTGAGGAAGTACAGTTCCCGCTCAGCCCAGTCAAAACTGTTCGCTGCTCTGGCTCCCCAATGGTGGAACAAACTCCCTCACGACGCCAGGACAGCGGAGTCAATCACCACCTTCCGGAGACACCTGAAACCCCACCTCTTTAAGGAATACCTAGGATAGGATAAAGTAATCCTTCTCACCCCCCTTAAAATATGTAGATGCACTATTGTAAAGTGGCTGTTCCACTGGATGTCATAAGGTGAATGCACCAATTTGTAAGTCGCTCTGGATAAGAGCGTCTGCTAAATGACTTAAATGTAAATGTAAATGTAAATGTTGTCATGTGTTGCTGCCATGCTGTGTTGATGTTTTAGGTCTCTCTTTATGTAGTGTTGTGGTGTCGCTCTTGTCGTGACCTGTGTTTTGTCTTAGATTTGGACATGTTTAATCCAAGCCCCTGTCCCCACAGGAGCCTATTGCCTTTTGGTAGGCCGTCATTGTAAATAAGAATTCGTTCTTAACTGACTTGCCTAGTTAAATAAAGGTTCAATAAAAAATACAAAAAATACAAAAAAGATAAAAAGCTTTCTGAAGGATGTGTGTGTTTGTAGTACCACTACCAACCTTGTCTCATGGTCTCCACCTGTTCCTCAGACAGGAAGCTCAGCATGGCGCGGGAGATGGCAAGGCGTAGCGCCCCCGCCTGGCTGGAATGGCCCCCGCCACTCACACTACACTGCATGTCAAACCTCCCCAGCACCCCCATAAAGTGGAGGGGGAACATCAACTGCTCTCTGTCAGGGGGAGAGGAGAGGGATGGAGAGAAGGGAGGAGAGGAGAGGGATGGAGAGAAGGGAGGAGAGGGATGGATAGAAGGGAGGAGAGGAGAGGGATGGAGAGAAGGGAGGAGAGGAGAGGGATGGAGAGAAGGGAGGAGAGGGATGGATAGAAGGGAGGAGAGGAGAGGGATGGAGAGAAGAGGGATGAAGAGAAGGGAGGAGAGGGATGGATAGAAGGGAGGAGAGGAGAGGGATGGAGAGAATGGAGGAGAGGAGAGGGATGGAGAGAATGGAGGAGAGGGATGGAGAGGAGGGAGGAGAAGGATGAAGAGAATGGAGGAGAGGGATGGAGAGGAGGGAGGAGAGGGATGGAGAGGGAGGAGAGGAGGGAGGAGAGGGATGGAGAGGAGGGAGGAGAGGGATGGAGAGGAGGGAGGAGAGGGATGGAGAGAAGGGAGGAGAGGGATAGAGAGGAGGGAGGAGTGAGATGGAGAAGAGGGAGGAGAGGGATGGAGAGGGAGGAGAGGAGGGGGAGAGGGATGGAGAGGGAGGAGAGGAGGGGGAGAGGGATGGAGAGGGAGGAGAGGAGGGGGAGAGGGATGGAGAGGGAGGAGAGGAGGGGGAGAGGGATGGAGAGGGAGGAGAGGAGAGGGATGGAGAGGGAGGAGAGGAGAGGGATGGGGAGGAGGGAGGAGAGGGATGGAGAGGAGGGAGGAGAGGGATGGAGAGGGATAGAGAGAAGGGAGAAGAGGGATAGAGAGGTGGGAGGAGAGGGATGGGGAGAAGGGAGGAGAGGGATGGGTAGAAGGGAGGAGAGGGAAGAGGTGGAGAGGTGGGAGGAGAGGGATGGGGAGAAGGGAGGAGAGGGATGGTAGAAGGGAGGAGAGGGAAGAGGTGGAGAGGTGGGAGGAGAGGGATAGAGAGAAGGGAGGAGAGGGATGGAGAGGAGGGAGGAGAGGGATGGAGAGGAGGGAGGAGAGGGATGGAGAGGAGGGAGGAGAGGGATAGAGATGGAGAGAAGGGAGGAGAGGGATAGAGAGAAGGGAGGAGGGGATGGGTAGAAGGGAGGAGAGGGATGGGTAGAAGGGAGGAGAGGGAAGAGGTGGAGAGGTGGGAGGAGAGGGAGGGAGGAGAGGGATGGAGAGGAGGGAGGAGAGGGATGGAGATGGAGAGAAGGGAGGAGAGGGATGGAGAGGAGGGAGGAGAGGGATGGAGAGGGAGGAGAGGAAGGAGGAGAGGAGAGGGATGGAGAGGGATAGAGATAGAGAGAAGGGAGGAGAGGGATGGGTAGAGAGGTGGGAGGAGAGTGATAGAGAGAAGGGAGGAGAGGGAGGGAGGAGAGGGATGGAGAGGAGGGAGGAGACGGATGGAGATGGAGAGAAGGGAGGAGAGGGATGGAGAGGGATGGGGAGAAGGGAGGAGAGGGATGGGGAGGAGGGAGGAGAGGGATGGAGAGGAGGGAGGAGAGGGATGGAGAGGGAGGAGAGGAAGGAGGAGAGGGATGGAGAGGAGGGAGGAGAGGGATGGAGAGGAGGGAGGAGAGGGATGGAGATGGAGAGAAGGGAGGAGAGGGATAGAGATGGAGAGAAGGGAGGAGATGGATGGGGAGGAGGGAGGAGAGGGATGGAGAGGAGGGAGGAGAGGGATGGAGGAGAGGAAGGAGGAGAGGAGGGAAGAGAGGGATGGAGAGGAGGGAGGAGAGGGATGGAGAGGAGGGAGGAGAGGGATGGAGAGGAGGGAGGAGAGGGATGGAGAGGGATGGAGAGGAGGGAGGAGAGGGATGGAGAGGGATGGAGAGGGAGGAGAGGAGTGAAGAGAGGGATGGAGAGGAGGGAAGAGAGGGATGGAGAGGAGGGAGGAGAGGGATGGGGAGAAGGGAGGAGAGGGATGGGGAGAAGGGAGGAGAGGGATGGAGAGGAGGGAGGAGAGGGATGGAGAGGAGGGAGGAGAGGGATGGAGGAGGAGAGGAAGGAGGAGAGGAGAGGGATGGAGAGGAGGGAAGAGAGGGATGGAGAGGAGGGAGGAGAGGGATGGAGAGGAGGGAGGAGAGGGATGGAGATGGAGAGAAGGGAGGAGAGGGATGGGGAGGAGGGAGGAGAGGGATGGAGAGAAAAGGGATAGAGAAGGGAGGGATGAGATGAGAGAAGGGAGGGATGAGATGGAGGAGAGAAGAGGGATGGAGAGGAGAGAAGGGAGATGGAGATGAGAGAAGGGCAGGAGAGGGAGGAGAAAAGAAGGGTGAGGGGAGGGATAAAAAGATTGAGGGAGGGAGAAAGAGGAGTTGGTTACAAAGAAAGAAAGAAAGGGATAACAGGATAAAGAGAGAAAAAGGGTAAGTAAGTCAGTCAATGGAGTGGGCACTGGACACTGAGATACCCTACAGCAGTCACTCTTCTGTGTCAGTCAGTCAGTCAGTCACTCTTCTGAGTCAGTCAGTCAGTCAGTCAGTCAGTCAGTCAGTCAGTCAGTCAGTCAGTCAGTCTTCAGTCAGTCAGTCAGTCAGTCAGTCAGTCTTCTGAGTCAGTCAGTCAGTCAGCCAGTCACTCTTCTGTCAGTCAGTCAGTCAGTCAGTCAGTCAGTCAGTCAGTCAGTCAGTCTTCTGAGTCAGTCAGTCAGTCAGTCAGTCAGTCAGTCAGTCAGTCAGTCAGTCAGTCAGTCAGTCAGTCAGTCAGTCAGTCACTCTTCTGAGTCAGTCAGTCAGTCAGTCAGTCCTGAGTCAGTCAGTCAGTCAGCCACTCCTGAGTCAGTCAGTCAGTCACTCTTCTGAGTCAGTCAGTCAGTCACTCTTCTGAGTCAGTCAGTCAGTCAGTCAGTCACTCTTCTGAGTCAGTCAGTCAGTCACTCTTCTGAGTCAGTCAGTCAGTCAGTCAGTCAGTCAGTCAGACACACACACACACACACACACACACACACACACACACACACACACACACACACACACACACACACACACACACACACACACACACACACACACACACACACACACACACACACAAAGTTGTGTAATTAACACTGCTATTTCCCAGATAAATAAAAGAGGCTATAAACGCAGTGAGGTGCAACATAAAGATACTTTTCAACAGCGTTTTGAGAGTGCACGTGGCACGGCGTGCATGTTTTGAGAGTGCACGTGACACGGCGTGCATGTTTTGAGAGTGCACGTGGCACGGCGTGCATGTTTTGAGAGTGCACGTGGCACGGCGTGCATGTTTTGAGAGTGCACGTGGGACGGCGTGCATGTTTTGAGAGTGCACGTGGGACGGCGTGCATGTTTTGAGAGTGCACGTGGGACGGCGTGCATGTTTTGATAGTGCACGTGGGACGGCGTGCATGTTTTGAGAGTGCACGTGGCACGGCGTGCATGTTTTGAGAGTGCACGTGGCACGGCGTGCATGTTTTGAGAGTGCACGTGGGACGGCGTGCATGTTTTGAGAGTGCACGTGGGACGGCGTGCATGTTTTGAGAGTGTACGTGGCACGGCGTGCATGTTTTGAGAGTGCACGTGGGACGGCATGCATGTTTTGAGAGTGCACGTGGGACGGCGTGCATGTTTTGAGAGTGCACGTGGCACGGCGTGCATGTTTTGAGAGTGCACGTGGCACAGCATGCATGTTTTGAGAGTGCACGTGGGACGGCATGCATGTTTTGAGAGTGCACGTGGGACGGCATGCATGTTTTGAGAGTGCACGTGGGACGGTGTGCATGTTTTGAGAGTGCACGTGGGACGGCATGCATGTTTTGAGAGTGCACGTGGGACGGCATGCATGTTTTGAGAGTGCACGTGGGACGGCGTGCATGTTTTGAGAGTGCACGTGGCACGGCATGCATGTTTTGAGAGTGCACGTGGGACGGCGTGCATGTTTTGAGAGTGCACGTGGCACGGCGTGCACGCTAAGGAAGGACGGGAGAGGAGTGTGGAAAGAAGCAGGGACTTGTGATTTCTTCAGTGGGGGAGGAAGCACTAACGAGCCATGTCAATCCTCTAAAGCTTCCTCTCTGATTTGTCTCCTACTTCATCAGTACTGGTCTGAAAGCACATGCTATTTGAAAACATTACGGTGGATGTCTACTGGGAAGGGATACAGACCGGTCTTGCAGGACAGGGAAGTAGTGGACATAGTTTGTCCCGTTGATGCTGATGGATCCTGAACCGCTGTCTCTCAGTAGGACAGTACCCGTAGCGGTCTTCCTTCTGCCTGGAGAGACACACACAACTTATTATCCTCGATCTCCCTCTTCTACCATGAAGCCCTGGTCAACCAATGACTGTAGGTCATTCTTCGAAAGGGAAAGATTAGACCCGGGTTTCTGTCAACTGCTTTAAGACAAATGTAAATAAATGCTACTCGTAACATATTGATCCATTGATTGATAAAAGCCCCGTCGTATTAATTGATTGCGGTTTACCATCTCCGGTGCTGTAAGCCACTCCATGCTGGTCGTATTGTAGGGGCTGGACCTGCTGCTTGGAGGACTGGATCTCCAGCTGTCTGCGGTAGCGCTGGACAAAGTCCTCCTCCACAGAGCAGTAGGGCAGAGACAGCAACCTCTCCATCAGCTGGATGAACCGTGCATACTGACGAGAGACACACGCAACATGGAAGAACAGGAGTAGCCCCTAGACGCTGATCTTGGGTCAGTTGATCATTTCCCCGACTAATGGCAAAGGTTAGGATTGGGGGAGGGGAAGCTGACCCTGGATCAGTAGGGGAAACGTCACCCCGGAGCGTAAGAACATAAGCACACACGCCTACTTTCTATTGGCGTTGAGGGCTCTGTTCAGTGTCTAAACAGCAACCTCCTGTGGTGACTAGGTGAACTGCATCCTAGTAATACAGTATCTAGCATGTCAACAACCAGGTTTCCAGTCAACCTTCTATGTGTTAAGAACATGTCAGATACAAATACTGGAAGGCATGATGGAAACCGCAGTTGTCGGTAAGCTTTCCAAATGTTGATATTATAACCATCATATGGAAGTAAACTTGGAGTCATGTGATGACATCATCCAGTTGATCAGGCTACAGATGAAATAAATGATGAACTTTAGAAGGTGGTGAAAGTGCAAGGTGATGAGCTTGATGCTCCTTTCCAATGAATATTGAGGGTCTTAATCTGGTGACATGATGATTGATGCTTGGGTGTCTTTTGACAAATTAAACAAATCTCGCTCTTTAGTCCATAATAATCTCATCATGTAGGCTGTACCCGCAATGTATCTGCCACCTGTTGGCTAGAGCACACGTGCCAACACCAGGGTGCACAGTCGCTGTATAATGCAACATATGTGACAAAACTGTCAGTAGAGTTGAAAATGCAAAAAATGAATTGAACTTGAATTTGTGTTATTGGGTACATGGGAATTTAACAGCAAACTTTGTTTTTATGTGGACTACATAATCACACACTTTCATCTGCAACAATTCAAGTTGATGGAATTGATTATTCTCTGGTGGGAAAATGCACATATTTCATTTATGCAGATTTTTTAAATATTCACATGAAAATCTGGCCAACTGGATGGAAACCTAGCTAGTGATATCTACGGTCTTTTTCCTAAATAATATCACAGCAGAAGTGTGAAGGAGAAGGACCAGGGAGAAGGACCAGGGAGAGGGACCAGGGAGAAGGACCAGGGAGAAGGACCAGGGAGAGGGGGACCAGGGAGCGGGACCAGGGAGAGGGACCAGGGAGAAGGACCAGGGAGAGGGACCAGGGAGAGGGACCAGATATCTGTGACGGTATTAAAAGAGTTCCTTCTTACATCGTGTTCTGAGATGGTCTCCACCAACAACTCCTCCAGCTCTTCTTTCAGCAACCACCGACTACCCACCAGAGAACTGAACACAGACAGTTAGATACACACACACACACACACACACACACACACACACACACACACACACACACACACACACACACACACACACACACACACACACACACACACACACACACACACACACACACACACACACACACACATCAACTGGTAGCAGTGAAATATGGTGAACATATTTCACTGCTCTTTGAAAACAACTATCCTCACATCTGCTTGGCATCCTGGGTGAAGAGGTCCTTTCCTCTCAGACTGTCCTGGTGCTTCTCTACTGCCAGGGCTTTAGTGAAGGTGTCCTG